>NC_080680.1:13839139-14142169 GCF_030445035.2 Dasypus novemcinctus | reverse complement strand
AGATTGCAGTTATGGCCTAGGCCCCAGCCCTACCTCCAGGAGGGAAGAAGCTGCAGGGACCTGCGCCAGCCTCTCCGGGAAATTACAGGCCACCGCGGAGGCCAGTGATTGTCCTACTCTGGTGGCCCGCGCCACCCCAGGAGCTATTTTGTAGCTGGAATTGGAAGTTCCATTTCCCAAAAACAGGGAGAAGGAGACAGTTGGCCTGCCGATTTTGGCTACTATTTGGTAGACTCAGCTGGCTAAGAAATAACCCTGGGAACAGCTGGGGTGTGAATCTGTCCAAGTTGGAAAGAGGCCAGTGGCCACCATTTTGATTCCACTCCCAGCCTGAGGGGAAGCCAGGACCAAAAATCACAGTGACAGTAGGAACCAGTTTCTTTCACCCAGCTCGGCCTGCAGCCCTAGACTAGGCTTCAGTCCAGCCTCTGGCAGGGAGGAGGCTGATGGGCCCTGCACCAGCCTATCCAGGTAACTGCAGGTACCTTTGGCTGGCACAGACTGAAAATCAGAGGTCTACCAGGGCAACTGCTGTCATCTTGGACCCACACTGCATAGACTGTTGCTCATACATGCAGCTCCATCCCTGCCCCAGGCAGGGGAGAAGGGGGCATGAAGTTTCATTAGTCTCTGGGCAACTACAGTCTAGGCTTGCATGACTTGGATTATTCCACACAGCTGTGACTCTGTCCCTACTCCTGTTAAAGGAGAAAGGTGGGAGAAGCTTCACTGATCCCTGGCGCAATGAGTGCAGCTTGAGCCTCCACAGCTTATAGCACCAATTACAACCTTAACTTCTACTGCACAACCAGAAAGGGATAAAAGGCAGGAAGCCTTAAACCAAAGAGAAAAACTGCACCCAGAATAAATACTCTAGTAATACAGATGCCAAGATGCCAACAAAAAAATTACAATCCACACCAAGAAAAAGGAAGCTATGGCCCAGTTAAAGAAACAAGATAAGCCTCCAGATGACATAAAGGAATTGAGACAGCTAATCATAGATGTTCAAATAAATGTCCTTAATAAATTCAATGAGATGGCAAAAGAGACTAAGGATATTAAGAAGCCACTGGATGAGCACAAAGAAGAATTTGAAAGCATACATAGAAAAATAGCAGATATTATGGGAATGAAAGGTGCAATAAATGAAATTTTAAAAACATTGGAATCATATAATAGCAGATTTGAGGAGGCAGAAGAAAGGATTGGTGAGCTTGACAAAATGGCCTCTGAAAGTGAACATACAAAAGAACAGATGAAGAAAAGAATGGAAAAAATTGAATAAAGTCTCAGGGAACTAAAGAACAGCAAAAGGTGTGCAAAAATACGTGTCATGGGTGTCCCAGAAGGAGAAGAGAAGGGAAAAGGAGCAGAAGGAATATTTGAAGAAATAATGGTAGAAAATTTCCCAACTCTATTGAAGGACATAGATATCCAAGTTCAAGAAGCACAATGTACTCCCATCTGAAAAAATCCAAATAGACCAACTCCAAGACACATACTCATCAGAATGTCAAATGCCAAAGACAAGAGAGAATTCTGAGAATAGCAAGAAAAAAGCAATGCATAACATATAAGGGATACCCAATAAGATTAAGTGCTGATTTTTCACCAGAAACCACAGAGGTAAGAAGACTGTGTTCTGATATATTTAAGATACTACAAGAGAAAAACTTCCAGCCAAGAATCTCATATCCAGCAAGATTGTCTTTCAAAAATGAGGGCAAGATTAGAATATTCACAGATAAAAAGAAACTGAGAGACTTTCTAAGCAAGAGACCAGTTTTCAGGAAATACTAAAGGGTATGCTAGAGCCTGAAAAGAAAAGACAGGAGAGAGAGGCCTGGAAGAGAATCTAGAAATGAAGATTATATCAATAAAAGTAACTAAAAGTGTCAAAGGCTTGGTGAAAATAAAATATGACAGATAAAACTTAAATAGTCAGAAATAAACTTAACCAATGATGTAAAGCACTTGTATTCAGAAAACGACAACTCAATGTTAAAAGAAATTGAAAAAGACTTAAATAACTGGAAGAACATCCCATACTCATGGATTGGAAGACTAAATATCATTAAGACGTCAATTCCACTCAAATTGATATACAGATTTAATGAAATTCTGATAAAATTTTCACCACCATTAAAAAAAATTGAAAACACTATCATCAAATTTATTTGGAAGGGTAAGGGGTCCTGAATACCCAGAAACATTATAAAAAGGAAAATAAAACCCTCATTTCCAGACTTTAAATCATATTACCTAGCTATGGTGGTAAAAACAGCATGGTGCTGGCATAAAGACAGACACATAGAACAATGGAACCAAATTTATGGTTCAGAAACAGACACTCACATGTACGGTCGAGTGATTTTTGACTAGCCTGTCAAACCCACACAGCTTGGGCAGAACAGTGCATTCAACTAATGGTGGTGAAAGAACTAGATATCCATAGCCAAAAGAAGGAAAGAGGACCCTATCGCACACCTTATCCAAAAATTAACCCAAAATGGATCAAAAACCTAAAAATAAAAACAAGAACCATAAAACTTCTGGAAGAAATTGTAGGAAAATACCTTCAAGCCCTGGTGGTAGGTGGTGGATTCTTAAAGCAGATAGGAGGACTAAGATGCACTACTGATGTTTAATGTACATAGAAGTTTACAGTAAATTAGCTTTACTGTAAAAGTGTGGAAATATATAGAGTGGATGGTAACACATAGTGAGTAACAGCAAGTTTATAAATGGGATGTGACTGAAAATGGTAGCCTAGCTATGTAAATGCCAATTAACAGAATGCTAGAGTATAATCTAGGAACTGAATAGCACAGTAAACCAAGAGGTGGATGAGAATTGTGGTTGATGGTACAGATGCACGAGTGTCCTTTGTGAGCTAGAGCAAATGTACATCACTACTGCAGGGTGTTGGGAATGTGGAGAAGCATGGGAAAAATACAGCTGGACTGTGGTTAGCAGTAAAAATATAATATTCTTGCAACTATGTGAAAGACGTACTGTGTTGATAATGGGGCAGTATGGAAAATGTGAGCCAAATGTACACTATGGATGTGGTAACAATCAGATGATATTATCTTATCTGCAACAAATGTTCCACCACAATGTGGTGTGCTAATGGAGGGGTGTTGTTTCAGGATTCTGCACATGTGCATGATTGTTTTAAAAGTTTACAACTTCTGTCATAAAAAATATATTTAAAAAATAATAATAGGGTGTGTTGGGGGGAAAAACACACCAAATGTAAGACAAGGACAATGATTACTAGTAAGATTTTGACAATATTCTTTCATAATTTGTACCAAACCTCTCATGACAATGCAAGATGTTGGTGGAGGGTTGATGTGTGAGACCCTTGTATGATGTTATGCACGTTTGCTTTATAAGTTCACAACTTTTACTATACACTTAATTGTTTATGTATGTTCATATATAAATGATATAAAAATAATAATAGAGTTGGTTGGGGGAAAATACTTTGGTTAGTAGTAATATTTTGACAATGCTCTTTAATCATTAGTTAAAAAGGTTTAACAACAATGCAAGTTATTGGTGGTAGGGTGAGTTATGAGAGTCCTGTATGATGTTATATTTGTTTGTTTTATAAGTTTACAACCATTACTATATACTTATTGTTTATGTATATTTATGTATGAATGATATACTTCAATAAATTAATTTAAAAATTAAAATTAAAAAATAAAATATGCAAGAAGATTGCAAAAGTCCACACACACAAAAAGCAATCTATAAAAAATAAAGTAAATAATCTGTATAAATAAAGGCACATAAAGTCATTGAGATGATAATGAGGGAGAATATATGAGTGGAGAGATGGTTATGATCTGAAAAATAACAACTACAAAACCATATTAATAGTATAACCTTATTTCTATTTTTAAAATTATATTTACATGTGATATGAAAGAAAAAAACTGAAAAGAAATTTACCAAAATGGTGATGGTAATTATATCTGAATATTGTGATTATAAGTCATCTTTAGTTTCTTCTTTTTTATTACCTGTATTTTCTAATTTTTCTATAGTAAAAAATTACTTGACTGATTTATTAACTTCTTTTAAAGAAAAGCAATCTACTGAAATTAAATTTGCAGACCAATAGTATAGCATGTATCTTAGTTTGCAGGGCTGCTTTTACAAATATCACATCCTGGGTGTCTTAAGCACAAAAATATATCACCTCACAGTTTTAGAGGCTAGAAATTCAAAATCAAGGCATTGACAGGCCATGTTTTCTTCTGGAGTCTGTAGAGTTTTGGTGCTGGCTTGCCATAATCCTTAAATTTCCTTGGCCGGTAGATGTAATCCTGCCTCAGCCACAGGGTGATCTCTCTTCCTTTCTCTGCCTTCTCTGGCTTCTACTTCTGTGCCCAGTTTCCTCTCCTTATAAGGATTTCGGGCAGAGTAGATTAAGGCCCACCTTCACTCAGTTTAGTCACACCCTAACTAATAAAATATTCAACGGTCCTATTTACAAATGGGCTCACACCCACAGGATGTGGGTTAGGACTTGAACATGTCTTTTATCGGGGATGTAATTCAATTCCTAATAGCACAAGTCAAAACTTTTTGCTTAAAATTGGAAAAATCTCTTAAGGGTAGATTTATTGAGTTGGACTAAATGATTATCCATTTTTAATTCTATTATGACACAACAGGATTTAGTTTTGCCTCCTTTATTTCCTTTGCTGTATACTGTTAATGACTTTCTTCTATTTTTTATACTTCTTTTTTGGTATCTGTGTTGGTTTGAGGTTTTTATGGGCCCCAGTAAAGATCGTGTCCTTAGAGCTATTCCCTGGGGCCGCAAACCTACTGTAGGTGGGACCCCCCCCCCAATTTGATTAGATCACTTCAGTAAGGCATGACCCAGGGTGAGTCTTAATCCTCTTACTGGAGTCCTTTATAAATGGGATGACTACAGAGAGAGGGAGCCATGGAGAAAAAGAGAAACCCATGCAAGCTGAGAGAGGAAGCCACAGGAACCAGGAAGCTGAAAGCAATGAGACCAGGAGGAGAAAGGAGACCCACCACGTGCCTTCCCATTTGGCAGAGGAGTCCAAGATCACCAGCAGCTGGTCATCAGGAAGAAAGCATCACCTGATGCTTTGATTTGGACATTTTTCTCAGCCTCAAAACAGTAAGTTTATAAGGTAATAAATTCTCTTGTAAAAGACAGCCCATTTCTGGCATATTGCTTTGGGCAGCTGTTAGCAAACAAAAACAGTACCATTTTAGACCTTCTTTCGTTGACACCATGAGCCCTGAACGTGGCTGGCAGTCATCAGTGACTCCACCAGCCCCCAGGGGCTAACCCTTGCACTCACATCCTCCAGTCTTCACTCCCCAACACACACACATTTGTTTTCTCAAATGCAGGCTGTGTAACTGGCATGTGATTTCACAGTTGGTGGCACTTGTAAAAATCAAGCGCACCTGCCGCCTAGTCCTGGGCGTGAACGACGCAAGCTGCCAACCACGCGTGACTCAAGAGCCAGAGCGCGCAGGGCCAGGCTGCAGGCTCCGCACCTGGCTGCTGGTCTGAACCGGGAGGGTGGTGGATGTGAAGTTGCCATTCCCTGGGGGTGCTGAGAGCAAACGTGAATGGAGCAGGCGGGACACATTCCCAGCACTGGAAACTCCTCCGGGCGCTGACGGCAGAGCCGGACTCTCAATGAGCTCACCAGAGTCAAAGCGCAGGAGTCCTGCAGCTCCAGGCAGAGTTAAAAGCACTTTACTCACAATGATCCCTCCCGCTTCAGGCGTCCTTCATTAGCTTACTTCCAGTGGTGTGACTAGCATTCCTCCTGCAGCTGAGGGAGAATTAACATAATGCAATTCACAAAACGCCACGACTTGATGTTTATCTTTCTTCAACAACTTCCTCTCACCACTCATACATCATGTTTGCCCAGGCATGCCGGCATTAAGAACATGCACTTAGCAAAACGTGGCATCGTTTCCCTGTCATTTAAAGAGGCGGATTGTCTTCGGTGCTTCCTCTGAGCTGAGGATCACTTTTTGTGGTATGTGTGGCCCCAGCAAATGCCATTCTTGAGTGGAGCTAAATTACTTCCTCTTGAAGAGCTGGAGAGCCAATCACCCTTCACTTAGATGTCAGGACTTGATGTATGAAGGCCAGATTCCAGCTCTAAGGAAAAGTAGGGATCCTCTGGATAGCAAGCTTCTGGAACTGTGGAGCAGGACACGCCGGTGCTTGTTTCCTAAGCTCCAAAGCTCGCCGTGAAAATGTGGTCACACACCGTGTTTCCCATTAATTGCTCGAGCTTCCCCTGCTTGACTGGCAAGAGAGCCCTGTCTCCCACTAGACGCTTCCTATTGTTCTATATCCTCGGCAGTTGGTGTTTTCAGTGTTTTGGATTTTAGACGTTCTGATAGCTGTGTAGTGATAACTCGTTTCAATTTGCAATTCCCTAATGATGCACGATGTTGAGCATCTTTTCATAGGCTCCTTTTGACATCTCTGCAGATCTTCTTTGGCAAAGTGTCTGTTCTGCTCTTCTGCCCATTTTTTTTTCACCGGGCTATCTGTTTTCTTAGTTTTGAGTTTTAAGAGTTCTTTGTATATTTTGGATACAAGTCCTTTGTCAGATAAGTGTTTTGCAAATATTTTCTCCCAGTCTGTGGCTTGTCTTTTCACTCTCTTAACTAGTAACCTTTGCAAAACAGGAGTTTTCAGTTTTAACGAACTCCAGCATGCAATTTTTTTTTTTGTTCACAGATCATGTTTTTAGGATTGTATCTAAGTCATCACCAAGGTTTTCTCCATATTATCTTCAAGAAGTTGTATTGCTTTGCATTTTACATTTAGGTTTGTGATCTGTTTGGAGTTGATTTTAGTGAAAAGTGTAAGTTCTGCATCGAGATTCATTTTTTCACATGTCCAGTGTTGGGTGTCCAGTTGTTCCAGCACCATTTGCAAAAAAAACCTATCCTTTCTCCATTGAAATACCTTTGCTCCTTTGTCAAAGGATCAGTGTGGGTCTAATTCTGGGCTCTCTTATCTCTGTTTATTCTTTTACCAATAGCATTCTGTCTTGATCACTGTAGCTTAATAGTAAGCCTTGAAGTACAGCAGTGTCAGTCCTCTGAGTTGGTTTTTCTTCAGCACTGTTGTGATGGTTAGGGCTATAGAGTCAGCTCGGCCAGATAATTGTGCCCAGTTGTTTGGTCAAGCAAGCACTGGGCTCATTGTAATGCAAGGGCATTATGAACTTTAGTCACAGTTGACTTTACTGCAGTGGTAAATCATAGATAGCTGTTTATAATTACATCAATCAGGGAGATTACCATCATCAGTGAGTGACGCTTAACCCAATCAGATGAATCCCTTAAAAGGGGAAGTGATTCCAGCATTGAAAGAGAATTTCCCAGCTCATCTTCAGACAGCCAGCATCTCCCAGAACTCATCAAGAATCTTCACTGAACTTTCATTGGAGCCCCTGGTTGCAGCCTGCCTGTGGAACCTGGACTTGTGCATCCCCACGGCTGCATGAGAGACTCTGATAAATCTCTTACTATCGACAGATATCCCCTGTTGATTCTGTTTCCCTAGAGAACCCTGACTAATACAACTTATTAGCTACTCTGGGTCTTTGCCTTTTCCATATACATTTTATAATCAGTTTGTCAGTATTCAAAAAATAACCGGCGAGGATTTTCATTGGGATTGTGTTGAATCTATATATCACGTTGGGAGGACTGACATCTTTTTAATAGTGAGTCTTCCTATCAATAAACATGGAGTATCTCTCCAATTATTTATATATTCTTTGATTCCTCTCATCAGATTTTTATAGTTTTATTCATATGTATCTTGCATGTTTTGTTAGATTTATGCCTAAGTATTTCATTTTCTGGTGCTTATGTAAAATGGTGTTGTATTTTTAATTTGAAATTCAAATTTTTAATTGGTGGTATATAAGAAAGCAAATGGCTTGTACCCAGCAGCCTTTTACCCTGCAACTTCGCTATAATCACTTATTAGTTCCAGGAGTTTTTTATCGAATCTTTGGGATATTCTACATAGACAGTTATATCATCTGTAAAATAAATACAGTTTCATTTCTTCCTTCTCAATTTGTATAATTTTTAAATTTTATTAGAGAACATGTGTGTGGAAGCTTGAGATTATTTTATGAATCCCAAAAAGAGAAAGATTATGTTCATAAACTAATCTATACCTCTGGATGTGATATCTTTTGATTGCATTAAATTCAGTTGAGGGACCTTTGATTAGATTAGCAGTTAAGATTGCTTTAGGGCTTTTTCAACCAGGTCGGTAAAGGTGTGACTCAGGTTGAGTCCCCACCCCCTTGCTGGGTCTGATATAAATGGACTCACATGGACAGTCAGAAACAGGAAAAGAGAACTCTGTCACTTTTGATCCTGCCATGTGTTGGAAAGGAGAAGGCTCAAACAAGGAGAGACGATCCATTTGCCTGATGCCTTATAGCTGAGACTGGGAAAAGAGCAGCAGAGACTGATATGGGAAGCCTGGAAAGAGACAAGCCCTATGCCAGGGGTTCTTAACCTTTTTTGTTCCATAGACCCCTTTGGTAGTCAGGTAAAAACCACAAACTCCTTACTAAGTCCACACTATACTGTGTATTATTTAATAAATATCTCACACTCACACCAATGCGTCCCCACAAGAATAATGGTTTTTTGAATTTTCAATTCAAGCTCACAGACCCCTGAAATCTTTCCACGGACCCCTTGGGGTCCTTCCTGATTTCCTGCAGTTGAAATCAGGAAGATAGTGGAGGAGCTGGGCCTGAGAGAGGAAGCCCAGAGGGGAAGGAGAGCCCAGGCATGGGTCGCCCACCACCTTGCTTCAACACATGGCAGCTGACTTCGGTGAGAGAGCACCTCTTACGGTGCCTTGAGGTGGACTTTTCATGGCCTTGTAACTGTAAGCTTTTACCCCAAATAAATATCCTTTTTAAGGCCAACAGATTTCTGATACTTTGCATCATCAGCCCTTTCGCAGACTAATATCATGTGGAATTACAGAACAACCATGCATGAAATACAGGATTCTCACATACCACCTTACCACCAATACCTTTCATTATGATGGAACATTTGTTACAATTGATGATAGCACTTAAAAAAATTGTACTGTTTTTTAAAAGGTAGTTATCTTTGTTACAATTGATGCAAAATTATTGAAATAGTACTATAAACTATCATCCATAATTTACATTAGGTGTTTTTTCTCCATATACCACCACCCTATTATTAATACCTTTTATTAGTTTCATATATTTGTTGTAATTGATGAAAGAACATTTTTGGTAATTGTACTATTAACTATAGTACATCATCAACAATAAAGTCCACTATGTTGTACAGTCCTATGTTTTATCTTTTAATTTTTATTCTAGTGACATATATGACACATTCGCTATATAATTCAGTATTATTAATTACATTTCCAATAATATATTACCATCATCACCATCCATTTCCAAGTCTTTAAAATCAGCCTAAGTAGAAATTCTGTACAAATTAAGCATCAACTCCCCATTTTCTAACCCTACTCTATCCCTCGGTAATCTATATTCTGGATTCTAATTCTATGATTTTCTTATTATAATTGGATCATGTCAGTGAGAGCATACAATATTTGTACTTACATGTCTTACTTATTTCACTTAACATAATATCCTCAAGTTTCCTCCATGTTGTCACATCAGGACTTTGTTCTTTTCTTGGCTAAACAATATTCTATTGTATGTATATACTACATTTTGTTTATCCCTTCATCTGTTGATGGACATTTAGGTTGCTTCCATCTTTTGGCAATTGTGAATAATACTGCTATGAACATCTATATGCAAATATCTGTTCAAGTTCCTGCTTTCAATTCTTCTGCGTATACCTAGTAGCAGAATTGCCGGGTCATATGGTAACTCTATACTTAGCTTCCTGAGAAACTACCAAACTGTCTTCCACAGCAGCTGCATCATTTGACATTCCAACCAGCAAATGAAAGAATCTTCCTATATCTCCACATCCTCTCCAATACTTGTAGTTTTCTGTTTTGTTTTTTTTTTTTAAATAGTAGCCATTCTAGTGGATGTGAAATATTTCATTGTGGTTTGATCTGCATTTCCCGGATGGCTAGAGATGTTGCACATTTTTTCATGGGCTTTTTAGTCATTTGTATATCTTCTTTGGAGAAATGTCTGTTCAAGTCTTTAGCCCATTTTAAAATTGTGTTCTTTGTCTTTTTACTGTTGAGGTGTAGGATATCTCAATATATTCTAGATATTAAACCATTATAGGATATGGGGTTTCCAAATATTTTTCCCATTGAGTAGGTTGTCTTTTCACAAATGACAAAGTCCTTTGATGCTCAAAGGTTTTAATTTTGAAAAGATCCCATTTATCTATTTTTTCTTTCATTGCTTGTGCTTTGGGTGTAAAGTTTAAGAAACTATTTTCTAAGAAAAGATGTTGAAGATGTTTCCCTTCATTTTCTTCTAGGAGTTTTATAGTCCTGGTTCTTATATTTAGGTTTTTTTTCCATTTTGCTATTTTTCGTATATGGTGTTAGATAGTGGTCCTGTTTCATTCCTTTGAATATGGATATTCAATCCCCCCAGCACCATTTTTTGAAGAGACTATTCTTTCCCAATTGAGTGGACTTAGCAGCCTTGCCAAAAATTAATTGAACATAGATATGAGGCTCTATTTCTAAACTCTCAGGTAGGTTCCATTGGTCAATATATATCTATTCTTGTGCTAGTACTCTAGTATTACATGCTGGGCTATGGGTGGAAAGCTCTTTGTCTCTTCAGAGATAACTAAGTTGTTTGACTTGTAAGTGTGAAACAGTAAAAGGCTGCAGTCCTGCTCTTAGAGACCAGCAGGCTCCAGTCCCAAGAAATGTTTAACAAAGCAAGGGCTATAAACTTTAAGTATTTAAAAAAAATGCAAAAACCAAAGCTTATCTAAAATGTCTAGAGTCCTTGCTAAAAGCTTACCTAAAATGTAAAAGAGATATATGCTAATTGAAGCCTATTGAAAACTAAAACAAAGAGACCATTTAGCCTTTCCTCTCTGTATAAAAGACGTTTGAAAATCTTGTTCAGAGCTCGAGATTCAAACAAAAAGCTCCCGAGTCCGGCCGGCCGTCAATAAACCATTTTTTCCTTCTCAAAATCATTCCTGAGTCCTGGCCTCTCTATACTCAAATAATTGAACTTCTCTTAAATTCCACAACAGTACCATGCTGTTTTGGCCCCTGTAGCTTAGTAACATGCTTTAAATTCAGGAAGTGTGAGTCCTCCAACATCTTTTTCAGATGTTTTTGGCTATTCAGGCTCCCTTACCCTTTCAAATAAATTTGATAATTGGCTTATACATTTCTGAAAAATAGGCTGTTGGAATTTTTATTGGGATTGTGTTGAATCTGTAAATAATTTTGGGTAGAACTGACATCTTAATGATATTTAATCTTCCAATCCATGACCATGGAATGTCCTTCCATTTATTTAGGTCTGCTTTGATTTCTTCTAGCTATGTTTTATAGTTTTCTGTATATAAGTCCTTTGCATCCTTGGTTAAATTTATTCCTAGATATTTGAGTCATTTAATTGTTGCCTTAGTTTGCCAAGAGGCTGCTTGCAAAATACTGGAAATGTGTTGCCTTTTAAAAAGGGGATTTAGTTGAGGATAAAAGCTTATAGTTCTGAGGCCATGAAATGTCCAAATCGAGGCACCAACAGAGATGCTTTCTCACCAAAGTCAGCTACTGGTGATCCTGGTGCCCTACTCTGTGGCCATCAGGCATATGGCAGGGCTTGTTTCCTCAGCCTTAAGGCACTCCCCCGGCCCAGCCCCTTGGGCGCCTCTTTCCATGCCCCTGTGCTTTGCTGTTTCCAGCCTCCAGGACCTCTCTTTCCAGGCTTCTCTGTTTTCCTGCAATCCCTCTCACAATATGGCAGCTTCCTTTGTGTGTGTGTCGTTCTGGGTCTTTACATAAGACCCAGCAAGAGGACAAAGACTCAACCTGTCATGTTTCACTGATGTAGTCCAATCAAAAACAATCTAATCAATTGATCTAAACCGAGTCCAATGCGATCGAAGTATAACAAACCCACAGGAATAGATGAATTTAAGAACATAATTCAAAAATAACTTCAAACCATCACACTCCACCCTCTGAATCCCCCCCCCCCCAAAAAAAACATGTTCTTTCCATATGCAAAATGTATGTCATCTCTCAGGTATTTTTAATCTCTACTATTGTGTTTTCATCCCCATAATTTCTGTTAACTTCCTTTTTATACTTCAAGTTCTTCTTTATGCCCACATCTTGTCTTCTTATTATCACTTATTTCTTCAGCTCTATTTTCCGGCATCTCCTTAAGTTGATTTTGGAGATTTGTTTGAACTTCTTTAATTAGTTGTTCCAAATTCTGTGTCTCCTCTGAAGTTTTCATTTTTTCCCTTGACTGAACCATATCTTCTTGTTTCTTAGTATGGTTTGTAATTTTTTGCTGATGTCTAGACATCTTATTATCTTAATGAGTTAACTCTGAAGGTCTGTTTCTCCCTCTTGTTAAAGGTTTTGTTTTTGATTGGTTTTGTGTTAAGGCTCTTCTTTGACACTTGATCCAACTTATTCTAGACCTTGAGAATAGCTCCTGTTTTACCAGTCAGATTTTTTCAGCTCTTCTTCACCTGATCCGTGTCCTGAATATGTGGTACAATTTTTAAGATTGCACTCTTTGTGCAATTGTTTTACCTCCAGGAGAAAACTTCATTTGCTCTGTTCCTTCCTCAGATATCTTGATCTTTCTGTTTGTTTTTGCGTAGAATTTTCTCCGCACTCTGTGCCTTGTTTTCTTTACCCTTTTCAGTTCTGGGACCCTTCTGTCTTACAGCGGTTTGTTTAAGCAGCCCCCTCCACCCTCTTTTTTCCCCCTCTTTCCCTTTCTGAGGCTTTTCTTTCCTGTTAGGGTATTCTACCCCAGGGAGCCAGATGGAGTCAATCCAGAAAGGTGTGTCACACCAGAAAAGTCTGTTTTGCATTTAGGTGGTCCAGCCAACAGAAACTGGATTGAGTGAGTGTACCACTTGCTAGCCACCGTTTCTACTGTGGTCTCTCATTCCCCCCACCCCCTCACCCCCCATCCCGGGGCACCTATTGTATTCTGCTCTCCTCAGCGAATTGGGTTCTGCCCTGGATCTCTACGGCTGGGTCCCTGTGCCTGGATACATGTGGGATTCTAACTTGATACTGTGAGTGTCTCTATAGTTTGTGTCTCTGGTAGGAGGGACCTGGGGTTAGGGACCCAGGTCACTGCCTCTGAGCAATTCCCAAACTGCACAGGACCAAGAGAGGGAGAGGGAAGTGGACCCGTGAGTCTGGGATGGAAATTTCCTACCTGATTTTTTTCTTTCTCTTTGATTGAGCATTTGTGGAATCCTTCTCCAGTCCCTACCATCCTCCAGATATCTAAGCCAGGGGAATTTGTCCTTTTCTGTGCTGAATCTCTGGGGAGGTTTTATTCAGGGAATGCCGTACATTGTCATGTTAATAATGTCACTCCTGTATAACTTTTATTTCCTTTTCTTGTCTTGTGTTATTTAGGACTTCCAGTCCAAATTGAACTTTAAGAGATAAAAATGTGAGATGAAAAATACATAGGCTGGCATTAAAAGCAAATTAGAAACTGCAGAAGAAAAGAAGATAGAGCAACAAAAACTATCCAAAATGAAACACAGTAATAAGATATATATATATATATATATATACACACACACACACACACATATATATATTTAATTTAAAAAATAGTTCCCACCTTGGTTAAATTTATTTCTAAATATTTGATTGTTTTAGTAGCTATTGTAAATGCACTTTTTTCCTTGATTTCCTCCTCAAATTCACATCATTAGTGTACAGAAACATTACTGATTTTTGCATATTAATCTTGTATACCACCACTTTGTTGAACTTGTCTATTAATTCTAGTAGCTTTGTTGTGGATTTTTCAGGATTTTCTAGATATAAGATCATATCATCAGTGAATGGTGAAAGTTTTACTTCTCCCTTTTCTATTTGGCAGCCTTTTATTTCTTTATCTAGTTTAATTGCTCTAGCTAGAACCTCTAGCACAATATTGAATAATAATGGTGACAGTGGGTATCCTTGTCTTGTTCTTGATCTCAGCGGCAAAGCTGTCAGTCTTTCACCATTGCGTACAACTGTAGGTTTTTCATATATGCACTTAACCATCTTGAGAAAGCTTCCTATCTTTTGGAGTGTTTCTGTTTAAGAAAGGGTGCTGTATTTTGTCAAATGCCCTTTCTGCCTCAATCAAGAGATCATGTGATGATTACTCTTCAATGTTTCAATGTGTTTTATTACACTAATTGATCTTCTTGTGTTGAACCACCCTTGCACACCTGGGATAAAACCCACTTGATTGCAGTGTATAACTTTTTTAATGTGATTTTGGATTTGGTTTGCAAGTATTTTGTTGAGGATTTTTGCATCTATATTAGGGCGGGGGTTCTCAACAAGGGGTCCATGAGCATGAATTGAAATTTAAAAAAAAAATATTATTCTTGTGGGTACTTGTTGGCGTGGGTATGATATATTTATTAAATAATACACAGTATAGTGTGGACTTAGTAAAAGGTCCATGTTTTTCCCATGACTATCAAAGGGGTCTGTGGAACAAAAAAGGTTAAGAAGCCCTACATTAGGAATATTGGACTGTAATTTTCTTTTTCTTTTTTCTTTTTGTAGTATCTTTATCAGGAATTAAGGTGGTGTTGACGTCATAGAATGAGTTCAGTAGCTTTCTTTCCTGTTCAATTTTTTGGAAGAGCTTAAGCAAGATTGGAATTAAATTGTCTTTGAATGATTAGTAGTATTCATCTCTGAAGCCATCTGGTCCTGGGCTTTTTGTCTTTGGGAAGTTTTTGATAATTGTTCCAATTTCTTCACTTGTGATTGATTTATTGAGGTCTCCTCTTTCTTCTAGTGTCAGTGTAAGGTTTTGTGTGTTTCTATGAATTTATTCATCTCATCTACATTGTCTAGTTTTTTGGCATACAGTTTTTCATAGCATCCTCTTATGATCTCTTGTATTTCTGTGGGGTCAGTAGTAATTTTCCCCTCTCATTTCTGATTTTATTTATTTGCATCTTCTCTCTTTTTCTTTGTCAGTCTAGCTAAGGGTTTGTTGATGTTTACCTTCTCAAAGAACCAACTTTTGGTTTTGTTAATTCTCTCTATTTTTTTTGTTCTAGATTTCATTTGTTTCTGCTCTCATCTTTACTATTTCTTTCCTTTGGCTTGGTTTGAGATTAGTTTTCTGTTCTTTTTTCTAGTACCTCCAGGTGCGCAGTTAGATCTTCAACTTTAGTTCTTTCTTCCTTCTTGTGTAAGCATTGAGGGCTATCAATTTCCCTCTCAGCACTACCTTTGCAGTGTCCCATAGGTTATGATATGTTGTGTTCTCATTTTCATTCATCTCAATATATTTGCTGAATCCTCTTGCAATTTCTTCTTTGACCCACTGGTTATTTAAGAGTGTGCTAAATAATCTCCATATATTTATGAATTCTCCCTTTCATCAGTGAACTGTGGTAGAACTTCAAGCAGCCTAATTTACACATATCGATATCTCCAGAGAGTGGGGGAGGATAGAAAATATTTGAACAAGTAATGACTCAAATTTTCCCAATTTGTATAAAAATTATAAGCTCACAAGTCCAAGAATCTCAGAGAACCCCAAGCACAAGAAACATGAAGAAATAGTACATCAATGTACATCATACTAAAACTTCTCAACCGGTGATAAAAAGAAAATATCATTCAGGACTTGGAGCTGTCCTGCATGATATTGCTGGGACAGATGCAGGACATTGTTTATCCTGCCATAGCCCACTGGATAGACAGGCGGAGAGCGTGAACTGCAATGGAAACTATGGTCCATGTGGTGTGGCAGTGCTCGAGGGAGTATTCACCAAATGCAATGAATGTGCCACACTGATGAAGGGGAATACTGATGTGGGAGGAAGGGGGACGCAGGGAGTGGGGTATATGGTAGTCTTTTATGTTTTTTAATGTAATGTTTTGTGTGATCTATTTATCTGTAAAAGAAAAAAAGACAATAAGAAAAATAAAAAATATTTTTAAAAAGAATATATTAAACACAGCCAGAGGAGAAAAGACATATTATGTACAGAGAAAGAACTATAAGAATGACAACAACTTTCCCACTGGGAATTTGTTTCCCATGCAAACAAGAAGCCAATGAAGCAACATCTTTAAAGTACTGAAAGAAAATACTTTCAACCTAGATATCTATACGAGGTGAAAATATCTTTCAAAACTAAGGCAAGTGGTGGAGCACCTGTTCCTATATAGGAAGTCCCAGGTTCAGTTCCTAATGCCTCCTAAAACAACCACAAGCAAACAAAGAAAAAAGCCAACTCAAAAGCATGACCCAACTATATCTGGTCTTAAATTCAAAGACAAAAGTAGGTTGAAAGTGGAAGGACAGAAAAAATATTCCATGAAAATATTATCCAAAAGAGATCAAGGGTAAGTTTACTAATATCAGATAAAATAGACCTTAAGTCAAAAAACATTACAAGGGAAGCGGATTTGGCTCAGTGGATAGAGCATCTGCCTGTCACGTGGGAAGTCCAGGGTTCAAACTCAGGGTCTCTGGACCCGTGTGGTGAGCTGGCCCACACGCAGTGCTGATGCATGCAAGGAGTGCCGTGCCATGCAGGGGTGTCCCCTGCATAGGGGAGCCCCACGCACAAGGAGTGCGCCCCATAACGAGAGCCACCCCACGTGAAAAAAATGTAGCCTGCCCAGAAGTGGCACTGCACACATGGAGAGCTGACACAGCAAGATGACGAACAAAAATTCCTGGTGCTGCTGATAAGAATAAAAGCAAACACAGAAGAACACACAGCAAATGGACACAAAGAGCAGGCAACCGGGGGGTGGGGAGGGGAGAGAAATAAATAAATAAATAATTTAAAACAAACAAACAAAAATATTACAAGGATCAATTCAACCAGAATTCTTGTCAACTATGAATATATATATGCACCTAACAGCAAAGCCCCAAAATACCTGACACAAACATTGGCAGATTTGAAGGGAGAAATATACTGTTCCTTATTAATAGCAGGAGACTTTTTCTTTTTTGGAAGAGACTTTATATTTAAAGGCAAAACACCCTAGATGGCCCCACTGTCACACTTTCAGTAATGCATAAAACATCTAGACAGAAAGATCAATAAGTTAGCAGAAACAAGCTATAAACTAGACCTAACAGACATATACAATAGTATATGTAGCACAATACACATTCTTCTCAAGTACACATGGCTCATTCTCTATATAGACCATATGTTAGGTCACATACAAGTCTCAATGCATCTTAAAAGGTTGAAATTATACAATGTATCTTTGCTGACGACAATGGAATGAAGTTAGAAATCAATGACAGAAAAAGAACTGGAAAACTCACAAATATGTGGAAATAAAGAACACCGTCTTAACCAATTGGCCAAAGAAATCACAAGGGACATCAGGAAAAAACTTGACTTTAATGAAAGTGAAACACATTTTAACATAATATAACAAAACTTATCGGATGCAGCAAAAGCACTATTGAGAGGAAAATGTATAGGTCTAATGCTTACATTGAAAAAGAATAAATATCTCAAATCAGTGATCAGCAAAAGCACTATTGAGAGGAAAATTTATAGGTCTAATGCTTACATTGAAAAAGAATAAAGATCTCAAATCAGTGATCTAACTTCACATCTGGAAGAAGCAGAAAAAGAAGAACAAACTAAATCCAATATGAGCAACAGGAAGGAAATAACACGTTTAGAGCAGAGAAAAATGGAATAGAAAGTAGAAAAACAATAGAATCAAAGAAACCAAAAGTTGGTTCTTTGAAAAAATAAAATTGACAAACTTTTAGCTAGACTGACAAAGAAAAGGAAAAAAAAAAAAAAAAGAGTTGAAAGTGACCCCACAGAAATAAAAGGATTATAAGAGAATACTCTTGCCATGGTTAAGTTCATGTGTCAACTTGAACAGGTTATGGTGTCCAATTTTTTGGTCAAGCAAGCACCTACTGGAGTGTTACTGTGAGGAAGTGCCATAGATTTATTTATTTATTTATTAAAGATTTATTTTTTATTTATTTCTCTCCCTTTCTCCTCCTTCCCCCCACCCCCCAGTTGCCTGCTCTCTGTGTCCATTTGCTGTGTGTTCTTCTGTGACCACTTCCATCCTTACCAGCAGTACCAGGAATCTGTCTCTTTCTGTTGCGTCATCTTGTTGTGTCAGCTCTCCATGTGTGCAGTGCCATTCTTGGGCAGGCTGCACTTTCTTTTGCGCTGGGCGTCTCTCCTTATGTGGTACACTTCTTGCGCGTGGGGTTCCCCTACGCGGGGGACACCCCTGCTTGGCATGGCACTCCTTGAGCACATCAGCAGTGCACATGGGCCATCTCCACACAGGTCAAGGAGGCCCGGGGTTTGAACAATGGACCTCCCATGTGGTAGGCAGACACCCTATTCATTGGGCCAAGTCCGCTTCCCTCATGGGTTTAAATCATCGGTATGTTGATTGCATCTATGGCTTATTACATCTACAATCAACTGAGGAGATTGCCTTCAACAACGAGAAAAGTCTCATCCAATTAGTTGAAGGTTAAAAGGAGAACTGATAATTTCAGCAGTCAGAAGGAACACTTCCATCTCTACTTCAGTCAGCCAGCTTCTCCTGGGGAATTCATTAAAAAGCTTCATCAACAAGAAAACTATTCCATTCCTCTGCCTCATAATATCTACGTCCCTTCTTGGCCTGAAGCACTTAGAATAGACATCATCCAAAATTCCTCAAGATTGGGGAATGAACAAACATAAGGGAGGAATATAACCACTGACTCAAGAATACTTATTGTTATTTTAATTTTTATGTTGTGTTAACTCTTATAACATTGATATAAAATTAAAAACCAGTCAACCAAAAAACAAAACAAATCAACAACAAAAATCTTCTTTGGAGTCTCCAGCTTATGAATTCCTATGGATTTCAGACTTGCCTATCCCCCCAGGAAAATTTATAGGTCTAGTGCTTACATTGTAAAAGAGTAAAGATCTCAAATCAGTGACCTATAATTCCTATAATAAATTTCATAATACTTGCATTACATAAAATATATCTTGTTGGTTGTGTGGTCTCAGCCACAAAAACGAGACCAGGAAGGGGATGTCATCATCTGGAAAACATTGTACAAGACACCTTATGCCGTTGCTGTACCTCTTAGGCCCACCGCCTTCAGAAGTTGATCTGTGGCAAATGTGGCTACCCCTGCCAAGCATAAGAGAAAGTATAAATGGAGTACCAAGGCTAAAAGACTAAATGCTATCAGTACTGGTCCCCTGAGCACCTAAAGATTGTATACCACAGGTTAGGCATGGATTCTAGGAAGGAAATACACCTAAAGCCAAGAGGGCAGCTGTTGCAGCATCCAGTTCATCTTAAGGGTTTCACTGATTAGTGTGCAATACATGTTCTTTTTTTAAAAAAATTTTTTAATGCTGCTGATTACAGTTTGCTAGTATTTTATTGAAGATTTTTGTATCTATATTCATAAAGGATATTGGTCTGTAATTTTCTTTCCTTGAAGTGACTTTGTCTGGCTTTGGTATCAGGGTAGTGCTAGTTTCAAATTTTTGGGTGAGTTTGAGAATGATTGGTGTACATTCTTAAGATGATTTGTAGATTTCACTAGTGAAGCCATTCGGTCTCCAGATTTTCTTTGTTGTGAGGTGTTCTGTGTTTTAAAAAATCGTTATGTATATAATATTTGACATTTTAACCATTTTAAGTGTTCAGTTCAGTGACATTAATTCCGTTCACAACTTTATGCTACCGACACCATTAGCCATTACCAAAATGTTTTCACCACCCCAAACAGAAAGTCTGTGCCCATTAAAAATAACTCCCCATTGTACCACGCCCCCCCCAAGCATTTAATCTACTTTCTGTCTCTCTATGAATTTGCTTGTACTAAGTATTTCATGTAAGTAGAATCATACAATATTTGTCCTTTTGTGTCTGCCTTATTTCATTCAACATAATGTTTTCATGGGTCACCTTGTAGTAGAATGTATCAGGGTGAAAAAGGCATGTATCCATTTTTATGGCTGAATAATATTCTTTGGTATGAATGTACATTTTGTTCATCTATCCATCTGACCATGGTCACTTGGGTTGCTCCCACCCTTTGGCTATTGTGAATAATGTTGCTAGTTACCATTGGTGTACAAATATCTATTGGAGTCCCTGCTTTCAATTACTTGGAGTATATACCTAGAAGTTGGATTGCCAGGTGATATGGTAATGTCTTATTGATCTTCTGTTTAGATGCGTTATCCATTATTGAAAGTGGTGTATTGAAGTCTCCTACTACTAATGTAGAACCATCTCTTTCTCCCTTCAAATCTGCCAATTTTGCTGTATATATTTGGGGGCTCTGTTGTTATGTGCATATATGTTTATAATTGCTTTATCTCCTTGATAACTTCTTGTTCCTTTTAACAGTGTTTTACTTAAAGTCTATTTTGTCCAATATTAGTATAGCCACTCATGCTCTCTTTTGATTACTAATGGCATACAATAATTTCCTTCCTTTCGCTTTCAGGCTACTTGCATCTTTGGATTAAAGGTGAGTCTCTTGTAAACAACACATAGTTGAGTCATGCTTTTTTAAATCAGTTCTCCCAATATCTGCCTTTTTTTTTTTTTTTAAAGATTTATTTATTTATTTAATTTCCCCCCCTCCCCTGGTTGTCTGTTCTTGGTGTCTATTTGCTGTGTCTTGTTTCTTTGTCTGCTTCTGTTGTCGTCAGCGGCACGGGAAGTGTGGGCAGCGCCATTCCTGGGCAGGCTGCACTTTCTTTTCACGCTGGGCGGCTTTCCTCACGGGCGCACTCCTTGCGCGTGGGGCTCCCCCACGCGGGGGACACCCTTGCGTGGCACGGCACTCCTTGCGCGCATCAGCGCTGCACATGGCCAGCTCCACACGGGTCAAGGAGGCCCGGGGTTTGAACCGCGGACCTCCCATATGGTAGACGGACGCCCTAACCACTGGGCCAAAGTCCGTTTTCCCCCAATATCTGCCTTTTGACTGGACTGTTTAACCCAATTACATTTAAAATATACCACTGATAATGCAGGCCTTACTTCTGCCATTTTGCTGTTTGGTTTTGTAATTCGTATCTTCTTTATCCCTCAACTCTTCCATTACTGCCTACATTTGTATTTAGTTGATCTTTTATAATGACTCATTTAGAATTCCTTTTCATGCCCTCTGTGCATATTTTCAGATGTTTTCTTTGTGGTTACCATGGGCTTAAATTTAACATCCTAAATTTTATAGAAATCTTGTTTGATTTTATACCAGCTTTACTTCTATAGTATACTCAAACTATATTTCTATACATCTTCATCCCCATGTTACTCTTGTCAGAAATTACATCTTTATGCACTGCATTCCAAAACCAAAGATTTATCCTTGCTTTTTATTCATTTGTACTTTATATCCTATAAGGAGTAAAAAGTAGAGTTACAAAGCTAAAATACAATAGCACAGAATTTATATTTATTTCTTCTTATAGTTTTGAATTACTCTCTAGTGTCCTTTCCTTTCAACCTGAAGAACTCTCTTTAGCATTTCCTGTAGGGCTGGTCTAGGGATGACAAACTCCCTCAGCTTGTGTTTATCAAGGAATGTTACAATGTCTCCCTCATTTTTGAAAGACAGCTTTGCTGGATATAGAATTCTTGGTTGGTGGGTTTTGTGTTTTGTGTTTTTTTTTTTTTTTTTACTTTCAGCACTTTAAATATGTCATCCCACTATCTTCTTTCCTGAATAGTTTCTGATGAGAAATCACCTGTTAATCTTATCAAGGGTCATATGTGTACAGTAGTCACTTCTCTCTTTCTGCTTTAAAGATTTTCTCTTTGCCTTTGGCTTTCAACAGCCTGACTATAATTTGTCTCTGTGTGCATTTCTTTGACTTTATCCTAGTGTTTATTGAATTAGTTGGATGGTGCATAAATTCATGTCTTTCATCAAATTTGGAAAGTTTTTGGCCATTTTTTCTTCAAATATTCCTTCTGTTCCTTTCTTTATGTCTTCTCCTCCTGGGACTCCCATAATGCATATGATGGTATACTTGATGGTGTACCACATGTCTGTTAGTCTCTTTTCACTTTTCTGCATTCCTTTTCTCTCTGCTCCTAGACTGTATAATTTCAATTGTGTTATCTTTAACCTAACGTATTCTTTTTTTCTGCCTGATCAAATCTGCTGTTGAACCACTCTAGTGAATTTTTCATTGCAGTTATTATAGTTGCCAACTGTATATTTGTTTTAATTTCCTTTTTATAAAATTTCTATTGCTTTATTAATGTTTGCATTTTGTTCATACATAATTTTCCTGATTTCCTTAAGTTCATTTTCTGTGGTTTGTCATAGCTCTTTGAACTTACTTTAAAATGTTGATTTAAAGTCTTTTTCTAGTCTAATGTCTGGACTTCCTTAGGCATGGTTTCTGTCAATTTCTTTTTTCCCATGAATGAGTCAAACTTTCCAGATTCTTTGTATGCCTATAAATTTTTTTTGGAACCTGGGCATTTGAATACTGTAGAATCTGAAGATCAGATTCTCCCCCTTTGCTAGAGTATGAATTTGTTGATTTTTGGAGACTTTTATTATCTGCCAGTTTAGTCTGCTTGTGAGTTTTTCAAATGTTTTACAAAGGCTATATTCCTTGTTATGTGTTGTCATTAATGTCTGTTCTTTTATCTTGATAATCAGTAGGTGACCTGACAGTGATTTTCTTAAATGCCTAGAGCACTCTCACAATCTTTGCAGTGTGGCTCTGAAATGGGGCATTACTTCAGTGCTAAGTCAGGCTGCCTACAATTCTGTCTTAGCCTTCATCTTCTACTTGCATGGAGTCCACAAATCTAGCAGAAGTGGAACATTGGGATCTCTCAGGTATTTTCTAAACATGTCATCTATTCTGGGAATTTGCACTGTAATCTATTTTCTTCAAGAGAAACTCTCTTACTGAAATTCAGCTGCTCTTTTCTTGATTAAGCCACCCTCTGGTTGCAGTATATTTTGGATTAGATTCCAGAGGTCCAAAAAAGTTGATTCTGTCTACCTTTGTCAGTTTATGGTTGTTATAGTGGAGGGAGCAATTCTTTAAGCACCCCACTCTGTTGTTTTCCATGTCATCACTTAAGAGTAGTATTTTTTATCAGTGGAGACTTTAGCGTTACAGTGTAATAGTGTTACAAAGAATATCAATTAAGAACTACTGTGCATGCTAATCAGATAAAACCAATTCTTGTCATGAAATACATGTGAAAGTTACTTATTTTGCTCCTCTTCAACAGCCACAGGACCTTTCAGCTCCTTAAGAAACAGTGGAAGGCATCTCAAACCACATTTCTTAGAGCTGACTACTTTCTCCTTGTGGTGGTCAGCTCCAATGATCCCCACTTCCTTGCATTCACAAATTTGTTTAGGCCCCACCCACATTGTATCTGCATTAATCTGTGTGATCAATAGACTAACTCAGAGTTGATGTCACTTCTAAAGCTAGATTATAAAATACATGTGGCTTCTGCCTACCTCTCTTTTGGAATACTCTTTTCTCAGGGAAGCCAGCCGCCATGTTGTGAAAGTCACTACGGAGAAGCTCACATGACAATGAACTGACCCCTCCAGCCAACAGGCATGTGAGTGAGCCTTCTTAGAAGCAGATCCTCCTGCCCAAATCAAGGCTTCAGATGACTTCAGCCCCAGCTGAAAGACTGACTGCGGTATCATGAGAGACCCTGAGTTAAAACCACCCAGATAAGCCACTCCCAAGTCCCAAACCCGCAGAAACTATGTGAAGTGAAGAGTGTTTGTTGTTTTAAGCTGCTAAATTTGGGATAATTTGTTCTGCAACAATACACAATACATGCTTCTAGTCTGCATTCTTTTCCCATAGCCATCATTCTCGTTCTATTCTCTTTGCTCATGCTCTTCCTCTCATCCCTTACACACATGTGGACTGTACTCTCTACTCCTCTACAGTTACTCAGTTTTAACTCACTCTTCAAGTCTTGTTTTTAAGTCCCATCTTCTCCTTGAAGTCTTTTCTCAATTCTGTAGGATAGCCCACATTAATCTCAGCCTTTCTCAACTATTAAGTTATCACATATTAAAGTCTCATTTACAATTGTTTCATAAAATATCTTATTTCTCCAATGAACCACTGAAATCCTTGAGGATTTTTAGCACTATGTTAGCTTTCTATTGCTAGGTAACAATAAGCACAAACAGTGGCTGGAAACAACATCCATTAGCTTACAGTTCTGTAGATTGTAAATTAAGGTGGCGCAATTGTTTCCTCTACTTAGGCGTTCCAAAGTTGAAATCAAGGTATTAGCTGGTCCGGACTCTGACCTGGAGGCCCCATGCTCATTGAGTGTATTAGAATGAATAATTCATGCCCCCCTCCCCCCCAAAAAAGAGAGCCATATCCTAATTCCCAGAAACTGCAAACACACTACTTTAAGTTGAAGATTTTGCGATTGGGAGAGTTTCCTGGATTATCTGGATGGGTCCAACATGGTTCCCCATAGGAAGGAGACAGGAAGATCAGACTCAGTAAGTTGAAGATATGAAAAATGGAGGTAAAAAAAAGTTGGAGTTATGAAAGAAAGAGACCATGATCTCAGGAAGGCAGACAGCACCTAGAAGCTTAAAGCCATAGGATACTAGTTCTAGGTATTCTTATTCAAAAAGAGAGAAAATGGAAGGTAAAAAGAAGTCACTGGTCCCAAGCAATTTTGAAATCCAGCCTGGTGCAGTCTGTTAGGTTTGAGGCCTGGGAATAGTCTCAGAGGCTCTGCCCTCCGAGTCATCCTTCCTTTTTCATGAAGGGTAGCATGTGTTTTCAGCTGAGTAGTTTTATCAGCCTGTTTCCTGCCTGCACAATTTTGGAACTCCAACAGCCTTCTTTGATTTCATCCTTTCTCTCTATATCCCTTTCAGTCCAAGTCGGCAGAGTTAATGCTGGATTAACATTTTCAGAAACCTTGTGTGCCTCCCACTATGTCCCAGTGATTCACTGCATTAGACAAGAGGCTTCTTCACAGACCTGTCTTGGATAACTCTGTGCCTATTTTTGCCTTCTGCTGAGCTGGGTGAGGGTATTCAAGTTACATGCCCAATCTCTTCAAACAATCTTCTCTGTGACTGAATACTGTGACCTTTTATTCTTTCCAAGGCACTAGCTAAAGGTTATCCAGTCACACCCCTGGCTTTCTTTCCAGAACACGCTTTCCAGACTGTGAATCTCTTCATTTTAGCATCTTTTGAGCTCTGGATAGGGTGAGAATTTCTCAAATCATCAAGTCCTGCTTCCTTTTTGCTTAACAGTTCTTCCCTCAATTTATCTCTTTCCCATTAGATTTTACTATCAACAGCAAGAAGAAATCAAGCCACACCTTCAACACTTTGCTTGGAAATCTCCTCAGCTAAATATCCAAGTTCATAGCTTGCAATGTCTGCTTTCCACAAGCTCAGGACACAATTCACCTAAGCTCTATGCCACTCTATAACATGTTCCAATAGGATGTTCCTCATTTTCTTCTGAGCCCTCATCAGCAGCACCTTTAAGCCCCATATTTCTACCACCAGTCTGTTTATGATGCTTTAAGTATTCTCTACAGCTGTTCTCTACAGATTCTGGTAACTATTCCTTCTTTGCTATTCAGGTGTAGGGCTCATAATGCTACATCACCACTCCTTAACCCTGCCCACACCTTCACAAATAATCAGGTTCCACCTGTTTCCTCCTGGGACTCTGACAGATGCTCTTGCATAGCAACTTGTCCAAATCACCTTTATTCGTTCATTCATAAATATTTTTCCTTCACCAACTATGTGCCAGGCACAGTTCTAGACACTTGAGGAAAGAGTAGTAAATAGAACAGATGAATTTTATATCCAGATGGTAGACGATAAAAAAATAAATAAGCAATATATATGATAGATCAAATGCGAGAAGTGCTATGGAGTAAAAGAAGCAAGGAAATAGGGATAGGGAATATAGGTTAGAATTTGAACTATGATGGTCAGGGAGACCTCAATGAGAAAGTGACATTCGAGCAAAGACCCAAAGAGAGAGGTCATACTACTTGGTTATCTGGGGGAATAGCAAATAAAAAGATCTTTTGGCCGGCCATGAAACAGAAGGGGGCCAATGTGGTTGGAGCAAAGGTAAGTAAGGGGAGAGGTAGGAGATGAGGTCAGAGCAATTCAGTCCACCAGTGCCTAATTTACTTACCATAAATTGAATCTGTGTGGTCACTGAAATCTATGTTGATATGTTTAGCTAATCCCAGGTCTGGTACCAATGCTGTCGTTAAGAGAGTAAGGGCTTAGCCAATCACCATTAGGCCACCCTTGCTTGTTGCCCTCTCATTCTTCTACTAGATTTTGCCTTGTTCAGTTGTGAGGTGATTGCCTTCTGTTCTACTTCTGGCAACTAGGCCACGAGCTTTTGCATCATACTGAAGCAGCAGTCTGGGAGACCTTCTTACCCTAGTTCCTCCAGATCTGAGAATTCTGTTTTCAGAGAACAGAGCCCTGACATTGCACCCATCTGGGACCCTGGTGTGTGCTGTGCCTTTCCCTGCTGGATTAGAGATCAGCGATCTGCTTCAGCTTTCTGCGTGGACCGTGGCAGTGTCTGCTCCAACCTGACGTAACTGCCCAGTTTCTAGTTCTTGTCACTCTGATTTGACCATTCCATCACCAAGCAGGCCCCCAACTGTTTTCATCCTTCTAATTTTTAAAAAAATTAGGGCAGTTCTTCATTTACAGACACATCATTCAGGAAGTACAGTTCCTATATACCCCCATCGCGCACGCGCTTTTCCTTACCATTAACATTTTGTGTTAGTGTGGTGCCTTTGTTACAATTCATGAAAAAATATTATTATAATTATGCGATTAACTTTAGCTTACTGTTTACATTGTGTTGTTCGTGTATGTGTGTGTATGGTAATTCATATACAACCTAAAATTTCCCTTTTTACCCTTTATGAATATATAATCCAGTGGTGTTAATTACATACAAAAAATTGTGTCTCCATCCCCATCAGCCATTGCCAAAACTTTCCATCACCCAAACAGAAACTCCATACCAATTAAACACTAACTTCTCATTCCCCTCCCCCTCTTGAAACAAAAATCAACATCCAAAGTAAATGCAATAACAGTAGCCACAGGCCCTATTGGGCACCTAATGTGTTCACAGTGTTATGTGGAGGCTCTGTGGGTATAAAAAAATAAGTAAATGACCAGCAGGCTTATAAATAACGCAGCAAGTTTGAAAGGTATCATTCAAACTTACTGAATGAACCTGTATTCTAGTTTCTGACTTCATGAATATGCTTATTTCATATAAGGGAGATCATACTGTATTTGCCCCTTTGTCTGGCTAATTTCACTCAACATGATGTTTCCAAGGTTCATTCATGTAGCATGCATCAGTACTTCATTCCTTTTCATAGTCAAATAATATTATATTGTATATATACACCACAGTTTGTTTATCTGTTCCTCTGGTGATGGACATTTGGGTTGCTTCCACCCTTTGCCAATTGTGAATAATGCTGCTGTGAACATTGGTGTGCAAATGTCTGTTTGAGTCTCTGCTTTCAGTTCTTTGGGGTATATACTTAGAAGTGGGATTGCCAGGCTGTATGATAATTCTATATTAAACTGCCTGAGGAATTGCCAAAGTTTTCCACAGTGGCTGCACTATTTTACATTTCCTACCTACAATGTATGAGTGTACTATTTCTCCACAACCTCTCTGGCACTTGCCGTTTTCCATTTTTTTAAAGGTAGCAATTGTAGTGGGTATGAGATGGTATCTCATTGTGGTTTTGATTTGCATTTCCTTGATCACTAATGACTTTGAGCATGTGTTTTCATGTGTTTATTGGCCATTTGTTTATCTTCTTTGGATAAATATCTATTCAAGTCTTTTCTCCATTTCTAAATTGGTTTGTGTGACTTTGTTGTTGAGTTTTACAAGTTCTTTACAAATCCTGAATATTAAACTCTCATAAGATATAGGATTTCCAAATATTTTCTCCCATTCTGTGGGTTGTCTTTTTACTTTTTACCTTGATAAAGTCCTTTGATGCAAAAGTTTTAAATTTTTATGTAGTCCCATTTATCTATTTTTTTCTTTTGTTGCTGTGCTTTTGGTGTAAAGTTTAAAAAACCACCACCTAAGACAAGGTTCTGAAGATGCGTCCATATGATTCTGCTAGGAGTTTTATAGTTTTAGTTCTTATATTAAGCTCGTTGGTCCATTCTGAGTTAATTTTTGTGTATGGTGTGAGATAAGAATCCATCTTCAATCTTTTCTAGTTGGTATTCTGTTCCCCCGGAATGATTTGTTGAGAACATTCTTTCCCCAGTTCTGTCTCTAATTTTTATGATTGTTCTTACTGAAGGGTTTCACTTTCATTTGGTGATAAAAGATGAATCAATCAATTAAAGATATTAACCAGGGAAATTCAAAAACAGTGACTGGATATTATTTTAGGTGTATAATGATATCGTTAATAGTGTTTTTAAAAGAGACCTTGTTTTTTAGAGAAACACTTAAGTATTTGCAGATGACATGATTTGATATGATGCCTGAGATTTGCTTAAAAGCACCCAGGACAGGAGGGAGGATGGATATAGACAAAACACAGTTAACCATGAATTGATAGTTAGGAGCTGAGTGATACATACATGGGAATGGATTATACTAATTTACTTTGTACATGGTTGAAATTTTCCTTAATTAAATTTTAAAAAAATAAATAAGTAAAGTTAGCATTTGGCTTAACTATTTGGGAAAAATAAAATTAGATAGACCATACCTTACATGGGGTACCAAAGTAAATTCCAGACTACTAAAGAATTAAATATAAATAAAGCCAGAGAAGAACTAGAGGAAAATATAGGTACATGTTTAACTTATCTCAAAATGAAGAACACCCTTATTTGCAACATATATGACAAATGATCATATTTACTATAAAAGAGCTTTACAAAATCATAAGAGAAGAACATCTCAATATTAAAAGTGTCAAAAGATGTAAAGGGGAAATTTATATTAAAATCAAATAAATGGCCAAAAACGTGTCTCAAAAACTCAGTCTCGGGCCGTGGACTTGGCCCAGTGGTTAGGGCATCTGTCTACCACATGGGAGGTCCGTGGTTCAAACCCCGGGCCTCCTTGACCCGTGTGGACCTGGCCCATGCGCAGTGCTGATGCGCGCAAGGAGTGCGCTGCCACGCAGGGGTGTCCCCCATGTAGGGGAGCCCCACGCACAAGGAGTACACCCTGTAAGGAGAGCCCCCCAGCGCGAAGGAAAGTGCAGCCTGCCCAGGAATGGTGCTGCACACACGGAGAACTGACACAAGATGACACAACAAAAAGAAACACAGATTCCCGTGCCACTGAGAACAACAGAAGCAGACAAAGAAGATGCAGCAAACAGACACAGAGAAGAGACAACCGCGGCGGGGGGGGGGGGAGGGGGGAATGAAATAAATAAATCTTTAAAAAAAAGAAAATTGAGAAAAGATAAATATGAAGATGTTCAGTGATGTTGGTTACAACACTATTTATAAGAATAACACACAGGAAACAAATGAAAATGTCCCAAGAGAAAGGGTTTGGCTCATTCACAGGATATGCTATGGCACATTCATAGAAAGAATACTATGCAGACATACACACAACATTTAAAAAAGGCATATAAACCTCAACATTAAAATGTGAATGGTTTCCCATATCTTGAAATATTTCTTGAAAACATTATTTTAATGACCAATGAGCTTTCCATGTAGAATTAACCAAAATTTTAACTGTGGTTACCACTGAGTAATGAAATTATGTATGCTACTTCTCTTCAACATACTTTTCTGCATCTTACAGAATTTTGACAATAGCATATATTACTTTTTTTTTTTGAAGGTTTGAACATGGGACCTCATATGTGGGAAGCTGGCGCTCAACCACTGAGCCACATTGGATTCCCTGAGTTGATTTTTTCATTTGTTGGTTTTTTTTAGATTTATTTGTTAATTTATTTCCCCCTTCCCCTCTTTCCCTCACCCCCCTCCTACCCCACTCTGCTGTTTTTGCCGTCTATGTCCATTCTCTGTGTGATCTTGTATATCTACTTCTCTTTTTGTCTTCTATTCTTATTCTTTCTCCTCTAGGATTCACCAGGATTTGATCCCAGGGCCTCTGATGTGGAGAGAGGTTCCCTGTCAGCCGTGCCACCACAGTTCCTGGTCTCTGCTGTGCTCCACCTTGACTCTCCCCTTCATCTCTCTCGTTACATCATCATCTTGCTGTGTGACTCACTTGCGTGGGCGCTGGCTCACCACACGGGCACTTGGCTCACCACGTGGGCACTGGCTTGTTGCATGGGCACTTTCTCTTCTTTTTTCACCAGGAGATTCCAGGGATTGAGTCTAGGTCCTCCCATATGGCAGGCGGAAGCCCCCTCACTTGAACCACATCTGCTTCCCTTTTCATTTGTTTTGCTTGTTGTGTGTGTTTTGTTTTGTTTAGGAAGCACTGGGAACTGAACCCAGGACCTCCCATGTGGGAAACAGGTGCTCAACTGCTTGAGCCACGTCCCTCCCCCATATGTTACTTTTATAATCAAGAAAAGAAAACAATTACTGACTCAAGAGAGTTATATAAACAGAAAGATGGACGCAACTAAAGAAATTTAGACTTGGGGAAAGGGAAATTGCCAAAAAAGGATTCTCCGTAACCTGTAGATCAACGAATCCAAAGCACAAGAAGAACTGGTCCAGGGTCACGTAGCTTGTCAGTAAAAAGTCCAACCTCTGACTCTAGGGATCTGGTTGATACCCCCTCCTCGCTAAGCCATCTTTACAGACACTTATACGTTCAATGGCCTGACAGATGCAGTTTTATAAGGAACGCATCTGCTAAGTTGCTCTGTTAAAAAATCCGACAGAACTTCTGTTTTCTTCTTGAAAGCCTGATGGATATTATGATGCAATCAAAGTACTAGAAACAAATGTATGATTAACTGGAGTCTACATACATTATTATGAGATCTTAAAAATAATACTTTTCAAATTTGCTGCGTGAGTTACAAGCCTGCTTGTTATTTACTTTTTTTTTTTTTTATACCCACAAAGCCTCCACGTAGCACTGTGAACATATCAGGTGCCCAAAAGGGCCTTTGGCTACTATTATTGCATTTGCTTTGGTTACTGAATTATGTTTCAAAGAACTAATTTTAATATTTATCATTTTTAAAAATTTAAATAGAGACAAAAAGCATTTCCTGCCCTTTCTCTACCTATTTCTCCCTGGTCTAATGCAACCACAAGAAGAAGTAATAAGAAGAAACCACTTTCAACTTCTACCTCCGTATTCCTGACTAATGTGTGTGCTGTTCTTTCTTAATTACTCTATTGCAGGCATAATCCTTGGTCTTCCTGGTTTGTTAGATGTCGATTTCACTCACATCCACTTTTGCTTTCCCTTCCCCCAGGCCTCCAGTATATTACTTTTTTTTTTTTTTGCACTTATATTATTATTTATATCATGTAGATTCCATTCACTGTGGAGCCAAGGAGGAAGCAACTTTTGTCCTCCCTTAGAGTAAATTATCGCCCCTTTAAAAACAAAACAAAACATATGCTACGTACCTCTCCTTGTAGCCTTCCAACGTGCCATCTGCTCTGCCGGAAGTCTGTCTGCATCAGCAAACCCACCGGTTCAACCGTTCCCCTTGGGCCTCTGCCTCCCTGTCTTCCACTGGCTTGTTTCTTCCTGTCCCTGCGGCGCAGCGGTCACCTCCGTATGTCCCTGCGCATTGCTCCTGAGTCCCCTGTTGGATGTCCTGCTTTTAAACCCTGTGTCTTCCACGCTGTCGGTTTATCACCTTCCCGGATCATTCAAGGGAAGGGCGAAGAAGGCAAAACGTCTCATGTCTGTCAGTGTCTTTCAATTGACTAAAGGTTTAGCTGAACGCAGGCGTCTAGGTTGAAGATCCTTTCCCCCTGAGCGTGGAGGACCATTTTCCAACCTCAGCTTCCTAGGGCTGCTGGTGAAAGTGATGTCATCCTGCCTTCCACGCCTCGACATGTGATCTGTAGGCCTCTCTGTCCCTATAAAAATGTAAGAAGAGCTATGTATATAATTTAAACTTTTTCCAGCAGTCACCTTAAAATAAAGTAAAAAGACACAGGTGAGATTTATTTTCATAATGTTTTATTTAACCCAATATATTAAAAAATATTATTTTGGCATGCAATTAATTTAACAACTGTTAATGATATGTTTTTTTTTTATCTTTTTTTTTGGTACTAGACCTTCAAGATCCCGTGTGTATTTTGCACATACAGCACGTCTCAATTCAGGCTTGGCCAACAGCAACATGTGGCCAGTGGTTACCATGTTGATGGCGTGGATTTACAGGCTTTTAGGGTTTTCTTTTGATCCTTAATATACTGAAGTCTCAGGCCTTTTCATTTATTGGGCTGGTCTTCTATTGGACCTTTCAACCCGGAGACTCCTATCCTTTAATTCTGCAAAATTTATCTGAATTATTATTATTATCTTGTAATTTCCTCCCATCTTTCTCTCAGTTCCTCTTTCTGAAACACCTATTGATTCCCTAAAGTAATTATCCTTTCTGTACTATTTTTCTATGTTCCTTTCCTTCTGTTCTATTCTCTGGGAAATTCTTCAATATTATATCCAACCCTTATTTGATGTTTTTAGTTCAGGGCTGGGCGGTTGGTGGCTTCTCTATAAGATGAACAAGTGGTAAGCCAAGCTCAGTTGTTTTTTTTAGGACTCCTAGTATCAGCATTTAGAGAAATCTTCCCTTATAGGCTTTTGGGATTTTCCTAGAGAATGACCTCTTGACCTGGTGTGTGTGAAGGGGGAAGGGGAACTATAAGCCTGACTAATAATAATCTCAGAACAGTTAAAGGAAGAGAGCTAAAGATGTCCCTGTTCCTTCTATGATTTTTATTTTATTTTTTAGATGAGATGCTCACCTCTCATCTGTCTTCTGCATCGGGTGTCTCTGTGTCTGCTACCACTCAAAGTCTACAGAAAACTAAACCTGTAGGTTCTTGCCAGGGTCAAGAAGAGAAGTAATCTCCAGATTGTGTGTGTCAGGGTGAGGGATCAGGGCAATCCACTCCTCCGTACTTAGACTCAACTGTTCCCCTTGTTTCTAGCTCTGGTGTTCTGAAGTATCTGGTGTCTCCAATTCTGGACCACACTCAGGAGCTCGGTGAGGCAGGCAGCTCACTTCCTGTCAGCGGGTTCCTCTGCAGACTTCAGAGTTTAGCTTCAGCCTCTCGAAGCCAATTACCTCTGCTCCATGAGCTCCTTTCCTTCCAAAAATAACGTGAATTCCCTTATCTGTTGGGTGTTTCTTTTCCTGTTTTCTTTATCATTGTAGATTTCATATATTTTCATCTTTTCCTCTCATGTTAAGGAGGTCTCAAGAGGAAGAGGAAATGAAAATGGTTAATCTGTCATCTGGAATTGAAAGTCCTCCATTCCAGACTTCGTATACAATCTGTTCTTGAATTTTGGTTAGAAAAAGTAGTAATTGTAGTACTCACTATGAAAGCTATGTCCACATGATTCCAAAATATTTGCAAAATATTCTGACTAAATACAATATATCAAAACCACATGAAATGTTTTATTTCAGTATAGTTATTTAATGGAGAAGTTATTTGTTCATTACACCTTTTGTCAAAAGGCAGAGCTGAGCAATATCAAGAAAATTAATATGACTATTTTTTTTCTCCTCCTGCCTGTGGAACAATTTGATTGGTTAATAGCACTCTTTCTGGGAGGAAAATTTTCTCCCCTTTGAAAAACATAAACTAAAATTTTGTCTTTTGCAAAATTAAATATTTTTATGTATTTATCAGGATTCTTCGGGAAATAACCAGTTATACCCTTCTGGGATTTAGAAGAGAATTTGAGGGTCAAGGGAATCAACAGAGGGTATTTTGGCACCCGGGGGCTAGTGATGGTGGGAAGCCGTTACCCTAGGACTGAAAGTGGGGCCAGGAAATGGCGTCATCATCCAGATTGCTGGAGCTTTGGAAGGGGACCATCATTTTAGTGTGATTCTGTCCCTGACAGAACCACAAAGCTGAGGTGGGGGGGAGCGGGGATAGACATTCACTGGCACCTCTCGCCTCCTGCCCTCTGACCTTTGCCCCCTGACCAAACCCAATCCAAGGCCGAGAACAAGGAAGTCTGTGTAACGCAGTCTGCAGGGGTCAGACCCCAGAAACGCAAGGGTAGGTGGAGAAGGATGGAGAAAGAAGTCCAGGGAGGCAGGTGGAGTATAATCATCAGTACAATATTGTTCCTGAGGGCTTCATTTGGAGAGAATTTCAAAATTATTTAGTGACCATAGGACTTGTATTACATCATCTCCCCATTTCAATTATCTTATAGGTTTTCCATTAAATATTTTCTTTAAGTTAAGAAAGACTATGTAAAGATTATATGCCAAATGCTCCTTGATGGTTCTGGTTGAAAAGAACCTATATTTACATAATTAACATTTTCTAAAAGGGAGATGGCAATTATAATCTCTAAGTTTACTGTGATAAAACTAAAATATTTATATTTTTCTTTAAACACTTTCTCTCTACAGTATTAACAATTTTTTTTAAATTGCAGGGACTGTCCAATTATCAAATCTGGAATGATGCTAACCTTCCAATTTAATTTTGCTGACTTCCTTACGCTCAAAATTTGAAATTTAATAAACGTAAAATTTTAGTGATGATTTTCTTTTACTACACAAAAAAAGTTGGCATTTTTTAGCAATGTCTTGGGTGTGAATAAAAATCCACTTATTGCTTTTTACTTTGATTCCATGGAGCTATTTTGGGGTTAATCTTTTGGCTCTTAAACGTGCAAAACTCCTTAGAGTTCAATGGGTGCTATGTGCATGTAAGGACTTGAGAACTGGGACTTTGGTTTATTTCTTGAATCCTCACTTGAATTGCCTTTGCTTCATTTTCTAAAGGTAGTTTCCCGGATCTCTATTCACTGGTACCCTGCACCCTCTCTCTCCCTTTGTAAATTTGGACAATTCCTATCCCTACCCTCTCTTTGGTTTCCAGAAGTTCTGGTCAATGAAACATTGTCGCTTAGCAACAGGCTAACTGGCTGTTCCTCTCTATGGTGCACTACAAAAGAGTTGATCAAAGCCCCCCACAAACTCTTATTTATCAAACGAATATAGAGATAGAGTTTTTTATGCTGTATTTCTGATGGGCCTGTATAATATTATGTTTTTAAACTGCAGAAAGAGAAAAGTTGCATGTTTTAAAATCAAATGTTTCTTATTAAAATTTGCCTACATGCTTGGCTTGATTTTAAAACAATCTTTTTGCTTGAAGAGATTCCTTTTAATTGAAATAAGATAAATCTGATTTCCCTAAATTTAAACCAAAGAAAATAAACATGATATTAAGCTGACTACCAAAACTCTTCCAAAATATGTTTTCTGACTCGTTGCCTCATTTAAATAGGTGTCCTGAATAAAAAGAATGATGACAAAATAATCTTTACCAATCTTACATTAAATTTAAATACACTGATAAAGTCCATTTGTAATTCACAAATGCAATTCTATGATACTTTGAGAAATAAAAAACTTTTTAAAAACATTTTAAAGATATTTTTAAAATTAACTTCTACTAACTGGGGAGCACATAAAACTAAGGTAAAGTTCACACTTAGTTTCTCAGTTAGTAATAAGAGCCATACATTCTGGATTCTTCACATCTCAAACTGTTCTAAAAATCCATGTTGCCAAGGAAAGACATAAAGAAGAACTCTTTAAGTCACTTGAAATAACACTTGATTAGCAAAAAAAATTAAAAATAAGAAAAAACATAAGTTCAAGCTTATATTTTATAAGAAACTGTTTGGGGCTCAAGCAGATATGTGTACACCCATACTCACTGCAACATTATTCACAACAGCCAAAAGGTGGAAACAACCCAAGTGTCTATCATGAGATGAATGGATAAAAAAAATATGATATCGGACAAAGAAGATGCAGCAAATAGACACAGAGAACAGACAACCGGGGTGAGGGGGTGGGAGGGGAAGGAAATAAATAAAATAAATAAATCTTTTTTTAAAAAAGTGATATATACATACAATGGAATATTATTCAGTCATAAAAAGGAATGAAGTTCTGATGCATGCTACTACATGGATGAACCATGAAAACATGCTGAGTGAAATAAGCCAGACACAAAAGACAAATATTGTATGATTCCACTTACATGAAATACCTCGTATAAGCAAATTCATAGAGAAAGAGAGTAGATTAGAGGTTACCAGGGAGTGTGTGGGAGGTGAGAATGGGGGATTATTTGTTAATGGATACAGAATTTCTGTTTAGGATGATGAAAAATGTTTTGGTAATGGATGGTGGTGCTGGTAGCACAACATTATGAATGGAATTAATATCACTGAATTGTACATTTAAAAATGGTTTATATGGCAAACTTTATGTTATAAAACCACAGTAAAGTAAAAAGCTTTGGGACTGCTGATGTTGGCTAAAATGAAATAAGCATTCCAAAATCTATCTGTCCCAAATCATCACAACTAAAAATTTTAGACAAAATTTAAAAGCAATTACTTGAGGACTCTGGAAAGTAAATAATGGCAAGCAAATTGGTGGAGGGATTCAAAACTTGAAAATGTAGCCTGCTCAGGAATGAGTTACCCAGTTTTTTGCTGTCTTAACTCTTCTAGCTTTGACATGAGGGTTGCCCCAGTCATGGAATTGTACAGTTGGTGGGAAAAACTCAAAACACACACACACATACACACACAGTTTTTATGGCAAAGGACTGGAAAAGAGCTAAAATAGTTGTGTTTTGGGGAATCCTAGAGGAGAGAGAGCTAGAAAAAGGGAATCCCCAGTCCTGTGGATGAATGGGCACAAGTCCTGGGCTTAGGCTCCAGCTGGGAAGGCATGGAAAGACCCAAAGAAGCTTAACAAAGTCTTTGAAGATGGAACTGCCACTGGAATCACTGCCTCCAGAAAGGGAGACAGAATTTGCTGTCTGAACCTAATTGGACTGACTGTTGGATTAAAACCAGTATTTTCCAGAGGATTTTAACATAATGCAGAGTCTCACAATGTAACATTCAAAGTGGCCAGGATATAATGCAAAATTACTTGACTACAAGGAGCCAGGAAAATATGACCCATTCACAAGGGAAGAAACAATCAACACAGGTCAAGTAAAATATGAACCAGATGTTGGATTATCACACAAAAAGTATAAAGCTGCTATTATAACCATGCAATGAATGGAAAGATGGACGTTCTGAAAGAGACATAAAAGCTATTAAAAATTTCCAAATAAGAATTTTACAAATGAAAAATATGATTTCTGAAATAAAAATAATAGTGCATGGACTTAATAGCAAAATGGAAATAACAGGAAAGAGTTGGTGGATTTGAAGACAAAGAAATAGAAAGTATCCAATTTGAGGAATACAGAGAAAAAGGATTAACCAAAATGAAGAGAACCTTAGGTGGCTGTGGCAATTTGAGATTATTTATGAATCTGCAAAAGAGAGATTATGTTTGTAAATTAATCTATGCCTCTGGGTGTGAGACCCTTTGATTGTATTAGATTCAGCTGAGATGTCTTTGATTAAATTATGTTAAGATTAGGGCTTTGATTCTACCACATTGGTAGGGCACGACTCTGGTTGAGTCTCCGCCTCCTTGAGGGGCTGATATAAATAGACATTCACTCAAGAAGACACACACACAGGAAGAGAGAGAGCTCCACAGATGCCAGAGGAGAGGACTTTGTCATTTGGCTCCTGTCTGCCATGAGACAGAAAGGAGAAGGATTGAACAGCTAAAGCTTTGGGGAGGGATGGAGCATTCCCCTGATAGCTTACAGCTGGCCTTGGGAAGACAGTCGAGACTGATACAGGAAGCCCTGAGGGACAAGCTTAGAGGGCATGCCCGAGCCCTCTCCGAGAGCGGTGGCCATCTTGCTTCAACATGTGGCGACTGACTGGTGAGAAAGCAACCTTGAGTTGGACTCTTTAGGGCCTTGTTTAACTGTAAGCTTTTACTCCAAATATATTCCCTTTAGAAAAGCCAACAGATCTTTGGTACTTTGCATAAGTGCCCCGCTGGCTGACTAACACAGAGCCTATGAGAAAATATCGAAAGGTCTAATTTTTTGTCATTGGAGACCCAGAAAGAGAGGAGGAAGTGATTGATGCTGAGATTTTGTTTTTAAAAGTTGAAGAAATAATTGATTAAAACTTTCTACATTTTATGAACATAAATGTACAGGCTTAAGAATCTCAGCAAAATCTAAACAAGATGCACAGTTTATCATAATCAAACTGCTGGAAACAAAAGATGAAACCTTTTTTTTTTTAAGATTTATTTATTTTTCTCCCCTTCCCCCTGTTGTCTGCTGTCTGTGTCCATTTGCTGTGTGTTCTTTTGTGTCTGCTTGTATTCTTGTCAGGCAGCACTGGGAATCTGTGTCTTTTTGTTGTGTCATCTTGCTGCATTACCTCTCCGTGTGTGCAGCGCCACTCCTGGGCTTGTTGTGCTTTTTTTGCACGGGGCGGCTCTCCTTGCAGGGTGCACTCCTTGTGTGTGGGGCACCCCAGCATGGCACAGCACTCCTTGGGTGGGCCAGCTCACCACTCAGGCCAGGAGGCCCTGGGTATCGAACCCAGGACCTCCTATGTGGTAGGCGGATGCTCTGTCAATTGAGCCACATCCACTTCCCAAAAGATGAAATCTTGAAAGCAGAGAAAAATAACACATTACATATAGGGAACAATAATAATATATTGTTATATATAATACAAATCTTGTAGTCCAGTACACAGTGGAACAATACCCTTGAAGTGCCAGCAGAAAAGAACTATCAACCTAGAATTATATATCCAGTGAAAATATCCTTCAGGACAGTGGTGGTTTTAAAATATGTCCACAAAATATGTGGCTAGCCTAATTCCCCTTCCCTCGAGTGTGAGCTGAACTTAATGATTCACTTCTAATTAAAAGAATGCAGCAGAAGTGACATTTTATGATTCTGAAATCTCAATGACCATGGTTTAGTTAGCACCAGGTTCCCCAAAACACAGTTCAAATTTCAGTTATTGGGATATATTCGCTATGAGTAATTGCATAAAGTACAAATTTGGCTGCTAGCTCTGCAATTCACAAATTAGCATGCAAATAGCAGGTGCCCATTATGATCAACAACCAATCACATTACTTCTTTCAAAGACTGGTTACCAGCAAGTGTATTCAATTCATGCACAGACAGCAAATTGTGTGGTTGTTTTGCTTTCTTTTCTCCTGGTGATAAATCCATATGACATTTTACAAAAATGCATCACTGAAAGAGAGAATTGGCCAACAAAGGTAAAAGTGCAGCAAAGAAATGAAAGCTGAAAATGCTGAAAGTGAAATTGAAATCAGACATAAATGGAGCTATAGAAAATAGCTGGCCATGGGAATATTGACAGTACTGCCATTTAAGAGACTTTACATGGGCAGCCAGATAAATGGAAAAAATGATTGTGTCAGAAAGGATGACGTCCCGGAGGACGTGATGCCAACAAAAAAAAGTCACATTAGAGGAACTCTCCAAGAAATCTCACAACGTTGAAAGCACGAAGGATTAAATGTTGGATGCTGATCCAAACTTAGAAAGGAACATAGTAATTTGCCAAAATGTGGAAAATGTGCTCTATCAATGTAATGAATTATGCCTTATGTAAAAGGCAAACACTGTTCAAAGGACTCTTGATGAGTTTTTTATAATAAATAAACCACTTTAATTCTCAGTGCTTCTTATGTTATTAATGATAGCATACTAAATAATTATGAATTTTACTATTTTTTCATCCCCTATACACTTATAACTGACAGTTTGTAAAATTTTGACAAACATTTTCAAAGGTCACAGAAAATCATCATTTTCCCCATTGACTAGTATCACATTGCGTGGTCTCAGCTTGCGTGGTCATTTTTCCTGTCCCTCATTAGTGTTCAAAGCAAGGCTAGTTGTGTTATATTGTGAGATTCTGTTCTGCTAATAATCAGACAATCAACCTGAAGAGCCTCAGGCCACAAATCCCAGCCTGGCTTCTGCTAATGGTGGTTCCAGTATCAGTTCACAAGGAATGTGTTAATTCATATACAGAATTAAGAAATCCCCTTTCCACAGCATTCTCCTTATCAGAATTTCCCCCAGACTCTCTGACTCCCAGACGCCCCCTTTTTCCTGGTTCTGAGACTAGAAAGATGGGGTTTCTCTCTTATTTTTAGCTGCCCACAATGCATTTTTCCTTCATATAAAAGGAACCTCCTTAAGGAAAATTAAGGAGAGAAAGCAGAGAGAGAAAAAAAAATAAGCATAGATTCCCACCAAAATCTTCAGACCACTGGGTCATCTCTTACTGCTTCCTCTAGCTAGACAGACAGGTTCTCTCTCAGGGTTTTAGCTGAATCTGCTACCACTTTTGCCACCACAGTATTGTTTCATGATGAAGGTCATAGAGAAAAAAAGACAAAATATAAAATAAATAAAAATGAAATAAAATAGGGAGTATCAACATACTGTCTTGCTCAAGGGGGCCCCATTTATTAAACCTTTTAAAAACTTCCTGGGGAGCACATGTAGCTCAAGTGGTTGAGTGCCTGCTTCCCATGTACAAGGCCCCAGGTTCAATCCCCAGTACCTCCTGAACAAACAAACAAACAAAAAACCCAACTCTCATTGGGGAGCAGATGGAGTTCAGTGGTTGAGCACCTGCTTCCCATGTATGAAGTCCTGGGTTCAATCCCTGATACCTCCTAAACAAAATAAAACAAAACAAAAACTTCTCAGACTGCTTTCCTACAAGTAACGTATGAGAGTTCTGATTCTTCCACATCCATGTCAATACTTGAAATACTCAATCTCTTAATTTTAGCCATTCTAATAGTGTATAATAGTATCTGGTGGTTTGAATTTACATTTCCCTAATAATTAATAATGCTGGGCATCTTTATTTGTCATCCATATATTTTCTTTAGTGATGAGTTCGTTCAAATTTTTTGCCCAAATTATATATTGAGTTGTTTTCTTATTTTTAAGTTTTGAGAGTTTTTATTATATATTCTGAATACAAGTTCCTTATTACAGTCACAATTTTCTCCCAGTGTATAACTTATCTTTTCATTCTTTTAAAAGGGTCTTTCTAAGAGCAGAAGTTCTTAATTTAATGAAGTTCAATTTATCAATTTTTCTTTGATGGATCATGCTTTGGGCACAATCTAAGAAATCTTTGACTAACCAAAGGTCACAAACCTTTTCTCCTAATTTTCTTCTGGAATGGTTTTACATTTGGGTCTAACAACTATTTTAGAGTTGTTTTTGTATACAGAGTGTGAGGCACAGAACAAAATTTCTTTCTTTCTTGTATTTCCATGGGGATATCCAATTGTACCAGCACCATTTCTTGAAAAGATTATCTTTCTCAATGAATTTCCTTTGCACCTTTGTCAAAAATCAATTGACTCATACATGTAGGGCTATGTCTGGACTCCCTATTTTATTCCATTGATCCCTTTTGTCTATCTCAATACCAATACCACACTTTCTTAATTACCGTAGCTTTATAGTTAAGTATTAAAAATCAGGTCATATGAGTTGTCACCTTTATTCCCCAAAGTTATTTTAGCTTTTCAAGGTCTTTTGCATTTCCAAATGAATTTTAGAATCAGCATGTCAGCTTTTACGAAAAAGTCTGCTGCAATTTTGACTGGCATGATATTGCATCTATAGGTCAATCAGACATCTTAGCAATATTGAGTCTTCTGATCCAAGAACTTAAAATGTCTCTTATTAATTTAGGTCTTCTTCAGCCTACAGTCTAGGGAAGTGTGGTACTTTGAGTCTTTTGTGGACCCCAGAAAATTATGTTCTTAAATTGGTCCATTCCTGAGGATGTGAACCTATGGCAGGTGGGACCCTTTGATTGTATTTGATTCGGCTAAGGGCTGTTTGATTAGATCACTTCAGGAAGGTGTAGCCCAGGGTGGGTCTTAAAGCTCTTACTGGAATCCTTTATAAGCTGGGCATCAGTGGAGCCACAGAAACAGAGGGAAACCCCCAGAAGCTGAGAGAGAAGACCCCAGGAGCCAGAAACTGAAATCAGCAGAATGCAGAAGCTGAGAGGAGGCTTCTGAAGTCAGAAGCTGAAAGCAATAAGGCTGGCAGGAGAAGGGAGAGATGAGCAGATACTGCCATGTTCCTTGCTGTATGAGAGGAGCCCAAGACCACCAGCAGCTGGTCCTTGGGGAGAAAAGTATCACCTGATGACTCTGATATGGACACATCCTCACAGCCTCAGAACTCTAAGCATATAAATTAATAAAGCCCCATTGTAAAAAGCTAACCCATTTCTGGTATATTGCCTTGTCGTTCTTTAGCAAACTAAAACAGAGAAATTAAACAAGAGCATGAGCAAAAAAAATGAAAAAAATAAACAAGAAAGAATAAACAAGGGCATGAGTAACACAGGTGGAGCTCACTGGGAGCCAGATTAAAGGCTGACTACCACAGACCCGTTGAAATCTACAGTTATAATTGTGCATTTTTCTTATTTTTTCCTAAAGTTCTATCAGTTTTTGCTTCTTGCATTTTGAAGCTCTATTATTAGATGAATACCTAAAGATTTGTTATATCCCCTTCATGGATTTATCTCTTTATCCTTATGAAAATACCATTTTTTATCCCCGTATTATTCTTTGCTTTGAAATCTTTTTTTTTTTCTGATATCAATTTAGTCACTCCAGCTTTTTCTCTTTTTTTAGGCTTTACTATAAATTTTCATTCTGAAACAGAAGCATAAATGATTTAACATATGTGATTTCATCACATTTATCTTCTCTTTTAAATACAAATATGATTGTAGGATAGTATTATATTTAGAAATCCATTTTCAGGCCAGTATTCCCCTAATTCTAATTTATATTGGAGCCAGTCCATGTTACAAAAAATCATCTTTTAATTTTTTACTGGTTCATAACTGAACATAGACCAATTTTGTAAAAATAGATCCTAAAGGACCACAGTCAGGTATCCCATTAACATTACCCATAGTTACAATTTCTTACAAAGATATTCCAACTTAGGAACCTTCTAAATTTTCCAACTTGAGTACCTTCTACAGCTAACTTCTCTTATATGGTCCTCATCATCGTTCTTGGGACTCAAACCTAACAAAAGGGGACTCTAATCCCAAAGGGCAAGATCTAGTCAAAAGGGTGGGATGTTAACCACCACCTCCTTTACAGTCAAATAAACAAGAGAAAATGTGCTCACACAAACTTACTCATCCAAAAGACATCCATTCCCAGAACGATTTATTTCCTTAGTATTGAAAATAGCACTGAAGGGTCTGAAGCTCCAGGCCAGAGCAAAGGGGACCCTCAGTGTTGAGCTTCTAAACAAACTGGTCTAGGTGGCCACTCAGCGTTTGCAATAAGGGCTGCCCTGCCAGGTCTGCAATACCTCCGGCATGCAGTTCTGATGCTCTTGTCTCTTTATGGTTACCAAATTTTGTTATGGAGCAAGGACCACTACCCAATGCACACAAAGGTCAATACCATGACATTGGGATTTTGAGAAAAGAAAGAATTTTATTGTGAGGTTGACCATCAGGGAGATTGGAGGCAAGGCTCAAATCTGTCTTCCACATCTGAGAACTAAGAGAAGTTTTATAGGAATAGGAGGTGGGAGGTGGGGTTTGACCTGGCATAGTCCGATTGGTTAATTATAGAGTTGTCCATATCTGGTCATTTTGCCTTTAGGCTGGATCTTCCTCATTGAAGGACTCCTCACATTTGATTTGCTTCTGATGTTTCTCTGTCTCCATAATTTTGATTCCAAGGAGGTGGCTTTTTTTTTTTTTTTTTTTTTTTGCTTTTTTCCTCCTTTATTTTAAAAGAAGTTTTAGATTCCATAAAAGTTACATAGAAAATATAGGGTGTGAAGCGGATGTGGCTCAAGCAATTGGGCTCCAACCTACCATATAGGAAGTCCAGGCCCAGGACCTCCTGGTGAAGGCAAGCTGGCCCGTATGGCAAGCTGGCCCACGTGGAGTGCTGCCCTGCACAGGTGAGCTGGCCTAGTGGAAAGCTGGCACAGCAAGATGACGCAACAAAAAGAGGCACAGAGGAGAGACAATAAGAGATACAGCAGAGCAGGGAGCTGAGGTGGCATAAGAGAATGATTGCCTCTTCCTCTCCAGAAGGTCCCAGGATCAGTTCCCAGAGTCACCTAATGAGAATACAAGCAGACACAGAAGAATGCACAGTGAATGGACACAGAGAGCAGACAAATGGAGGGGGAAGGGAGAAATAAATAAATCTAAAAAAAAAGAAAGAAAGAAAATATAGGGCATTCCCATATACCCCACATTTCCCCTATTAACAACACCTTGTAAGGTGGTACATTTATTACAGTCCATGACCAAAGATGGAGGCATTGCTGCTAACCATGCTCTATAGTTTACATTATGACTTACACTTTGCACTGAACAATTGTATAGGTCTTGACAAAATGTATAATGGCCTGCATCTGTCATTGCAATATCATGCAGAATAATTTCAATGTCCCAAAAATGTCCCTTGTTACCTTTATTCTTCCCTCTCCCTCCCCTCAGAGTCTCTGGTAACCACTCTTCATAGAAATATTAAAAGTTCTTCCATTACTAGAATAATAATAAGTCTACTTCGGTCCAAGGTTGCATTCATCCCTTACGTTTGTTCATTCCTCAATCTTGAGGATTTGGGGATGGTGATGCCCACTCTGCTTCCAATTGAGAGAGAGCTTAGATCCCATGGGGCAGATGGATGGAACTGTCTTGCAGTTTGAGATAGTCTCTGTTTTTTGGGATGGGCCTTGTCCATTATTACATCCAACTTTCTCTTGATTGCAATTATCATAATGTATCTTTTTGCATCTTTTTAACTTTTAACCTATTTCTGTCTTTTTATTTAAACTGTGTTTCTTATAGGCTTAACATGGTTGGGTCAAGTTTTAATTTATCCAATTTGATCATCTCTGCCTTTTAATTGGGGGGTTTACAATGTATTTTTTTGTTTGTTTTTAAACCAATCCATTTTATCAATACATATCAACAAAGCATACAATTCTTCCAAAGTTCACAATCAATGGTATTTGGCACCAATCACATAGTTGTGCATTCATCACCTCAGTCATCATTAGATGTTTGTTTTTAATATAAATATTTTATTTCTTTTTGTATTTGTTTATAAAATTAACTACACTTTAATTGCAAAATCTTTATAGAGTCACAGGGAGTTGTAAAGTTACTATAGAGAGGTCCCTCTACCCTTTATCCAGTTTCTGTCATTGGTTACATTTTACATAGCTATTATTCAATATAAAAATTAGGCAATTGACATTGGTATAAAGAATATATATACTTTTATCATTTTATCATGTGTGGCTTCATGTAACCACCTCTGTAATGAGGACAAAATTATCCCATCATCACAGACATCTCTCTTTAGGACCACCCATACCTCCCCTCCCCACCATTCCTAACCCCTGGCAGCCATTCATCTGTTCTCCATCTTTATAATCTTGTCATTTCCAGAATGTCATATAATGGACTTACACAGTATTAACCTTTTATTTTATTTTATTTTTTTTTCTTCTTTGATTTCTTTTTTTTTTTTTTATTGACTTTGTAATAATATTACATTAAAAATATATATGTGAGGTCCCATTCAACCCCACCCCCCCACCCCCCCTCTCCCCCCCCAACAACACTCGTTCCCATCATCATGACACATCCATTGGATTTGGTAAGTACATCTTTGGGCACCTCTGCACCTCATAGACAATGGTCCACATCATGGCCCATACTCTCCTCCATTCCATCCAGTGGGCCCTGTGAGGATCCACGATGTCCGGTGATCACCCCCGAGGCGCCATCCAGGGCAGCTCCACGTCCCAAATACGCCCCCACCTCTCATCTCTTCCTGCCCTTCCCCATACCCATCGTCCACCATGTCCACTTTTCCCAATCCAATGCCACCTCTTCTATGTGGACATTGGATTGGTTGTGTCCATTGCACCTCTTTGTCAAGAGGAGGCTCAGATTCCACATGGATGCTGGCTGCCATCCTCCCATTTTCAGTTGTAATCACTCTAGGCTCCATGGTGTGGTGATTGTCCTTCTTCAACTCCAGTATTAACCTTTTAAAATGGACTTTCTTCCCCCAATCAGCATAATGCCCATTGAGATCCACTCAGATTGTTACATGTGCCAGCAGCTCATTCCTTTGCATTGTTGAGTGGAATTTCAGAGTATGGGTGGACCACAGTTTGTTTACCATTCACAGAATGGAAGTCATCCAGTTTTTGGTGGTTAAAAATAAAGTTGTGGAAAGTGGATTTGGCCCAGTGGTTAGGGTATCCGCCTACCACATGGGAGGTCCACAGTTCAAACCCCGGGCCTCCTTGACCCGTGTGGAGCTGGCCCATGAGCAGTGCTGATGCATGCAAGGAGTGCCATGCCATGCAGGGGTGTCCCCCCACGTAGGGGAGCCCCACGTGCAAGAAGTGCGTCCTGTAAGGAGAGCCGCCCAGCGCGAAAGAAAGTGCAGCCTGCCCAGGAATGGCACCGCACACGCGGAGAGCTGACGCAGCAAGATGATGCAACAAAAAAAATGAGACACAGATTCTGGGTGCCGCTGACACAAGCGGACACAGAAGAACCTACAGTGAATGGACACAGAGAGCAGACAACTGGGGCGGGGGGGGGGGGAGTTGCGGAAGGGGAGAGAAATAAATAAAAAATAAATCTTAAAAATAAATTAATTAAAAATTTAAAAAATAAAGTTGCTATGAATATTTCTGTATGTGTTTTCATGTGAACATAAGTCTTCACTTCTCTGGGATAAATACCCAGGAGACCAGTTGCTGGGTTGTATGACAGTTGCATGTTTGTCTTTAATGAAACTGATACTATTTTGCAGAGTAGTACATCATTTTTCATTCCCACCGGCAAAGTATGAGAGATTTTTGCCTGTTTGTGAGCATTTGGTATTTTCACTGTTTTTCACTTCAGCTGTTCTAATAGGTGTGTAGTGATATCTCATCATGGTCTTAATTTATAATTCCTTAATGGCTAGTGATGTTGAACATCTTTTCATGTGCTTATTTTCTATCCATATATCCTCTTTCATGAAATGTCTTTTCATATCTTTTACCCATATCCTAATTGGATTGTTTTACTATTCAGCTCTAATAATTCTTTATAATTTATTATACCAGGTTGTTGTCAGATATGTTTGCAAATACTTTCTCCTAGTGTGTAGCTTGGCTTTTTATTCTAATAATAGGGTCTTTCATAGAGTAGATTTTTTTTTATTTTGATGAAGTCCAATTTAGTGATTTTTAAAAAAATATCATGCTTTAGGAATAAAGCCTAAAAAAAATCCTAGCTTAGTCCTAGGTCCTGGCATTTCTCCTAGATTTTCTTCTAAAAGTTTTATAGTTTGGTGCTTTACATTTCATTTTCATACATTTTGAGTTAATCTTTCTATAAGGTGTGAGGTTTAGGTTAAGGTTCTTTTTTGCTTATGCTCTATCAATATTTATTGAAAAAATTGTCCTTTCTCCATTGAATTACTTATGCACCTTTGTCAAAAATGAGTTAGGAGTTCTAGGAAAACGGCATTGATGTAGGTAGGCACTGCTCAGTTGCAAAAAAATTGGCAGAGAAGGGGCAAAAACCTACCTGAGTGAGGTGTTTTGGGAATCCCCAGAGCAGAAGGCTGCAGGGCATCATCCAAGGGAGCAGGACAAAGAGACAAAGACCCCAAAGGAAAGCCGTGAGTTGCTCACCCCTGTGGCTAGAAATGGCAGGCGGGTAAGTTCCATCCTCAAGGCCAATGGCCTCTGTGGAACTCCTGGCTCTCACCAGGAGGAGAGAGGGCGCACTCCCAGGGAGGAAGAGGGGTCTGGCGAAGGGTGGAGTGTGGTTTCCTCTCAGTGGGCTTGGCCACCTGAGCCCCCTTTGAATCTCAGGGAGGAAACCAGCCAGCAGTGAGGTACTCTGGGGAGAGGGGAGGGGGGATATGCTCAGGCACCTAACTCCCTGAAAACTGTTAGAAGTCCAGCTTGCCTAAGGCAAACAGGGGCAGGAAGAGCCAGATAAACTTTCAAAACTGTATGTAATCCAGAAAGCCTCTGTAGCACTGTGGGAGAACTCATGCTTTATATGTAGAAGGTCCCTGGTTTGAGTCCAGGTACCTCCTAAGACAAGGGATCCAGGGAAAGAGAAGGCACATGGCTAGCACCTCATGATAGGGAACTTACAGACTGAGTTTCTGTTGTGTTCTTTTACACTTTTTGGATCTTATTTTTCTTTTTTCCTTTGTTTTATTTGCTAAAACCAGATACATCACCTGTGAGAGCAGGCTGCAGAGTAATGAACTAATGAGCAGCAGGAGCCTGAGGGCCTAAGAGGGAAGGCTACTTTTCCTGGGTTGTTTCTTTTTGCTGTTTTGTTTCTTGTTTGTTCTTTCCCCTTTCTTTGCTTCCTTTTTTCTCTTTTACTTATTTTTTCAACCTACTGTATTTCTCCTTTCCTTCATTTTTCTGTCTACTGACTTCTGTTGCTTCTCTTTCATTCTACCACTTGTTTGGTTTTTATTTTTTTCTCTCTCTCTCATTTTTTTCCACCTTCTATATTCTCTTCTCATTTGCCTGGCCTTTTAATTAATTCTATTTTTTCTCTCTATTTTGTTTCTTGTTTTATTTTTTCTATTCCACCTCTCTTTATTCTTATTCCTTGTACTTTGTATGATTTTTCACTCATATTACTTAGTTTCCTAGCTCTTGTATGGTTCCTCTTCTACTTTTTTGTATTATTATTACTATTATCCTTTTTCTCTTCTTATCTCTTTCCTTTTCTATGGTTCTGATGTTGTTTTTAAGAGAACACAGACAACTACAAGGATATTGAATAAGAGGAACCAAGTATCAAAAAGTAACCTTACCACACACAAAGAAACAAAAAATTAAAACCATAGAGTAGAAAGAGAAGCTAACCACCCAAATAAGCCCATCAAGATAAACAGATGCCCAGACACCAACAAAAAATTACAAGCCATACTAAGAAACAGGAAGACATTGCCCAGTCTAATGAACAAACTAAAATACAGGAAGATATGCAGAACGAGGAACAAATGATCGAGGATGTCCAAACAAAATATCATGAATCAATTTAATGAGTGAAGGAAAAGATAAAGGATATTAAAAAGACCCTGGGGGAACATACTGAAGACATTGTAAGAAGACCTGATTGTGATGAATGGCGCAATGCAAAGAATCAAAAATACACTGGAAGCACATAACAGCAGATTTCAATAGGCACAGGAAAGAATCAGTGATGATGAACATCATCACTGCAATCAGACAGATAGTAGAACAGATAGATAAAAAGATAGAAAAAAATTCAGCAGGTGGGAAGCAGCTGTGGCTCAATCAGTTGGGCTCCTGTTTACCACGTGTGAGGCCCTGGGTTCGCATCCCCGGGCCGTCTTGTGAAAGTAAGCTCGTTTGCACACCGCGGAGAGCCACCGGCCTGCAAGTGCCACGGAGTTGCCACCTGACCCAAAAGTGCCTCAGAGAGCCAGCTCAGCAAGGTGATGCAACAAAAAGGGAGACAAATTAAAACACAGAAAAGTGTGCAGCAAATAGACACAGAGAGCAGACAACAGGCAAGCTGCGGGGGGGGGGGGGGGCGGGGATAAATAAAAATAAATACAGACACACAGAAGAACGCACAGCAAATGGACACAGCACACAGCAAGCAAGCCACAAAGGGGGGGGATTAAAAAAATTCAACAGGGACTTAGGGATTTGAATGACAACATGAAATGCACAAACATACACATTATAGGCATCTCAGAGGGAGAAGAGAAGGGCAAGGGGACAGAAGGAGTGTTGGAGGAAATAATGACTGAAAACTTCCCAAACCTATTGAAGAACATGGATGTACATGTCAGGAAGTGCAGCGTACCCCATACAGTATAAATCCTAACAGGCCTACCCCAAGACATATACTTATCAAATTGTCCAATGCTCAGGACAAAGAGAGAATACTGAAAGCAGCAAGAGAAAAGAGAACCATCAATACAAGGGGAGCTCAATAAGATTAACTATTGCTTTCTCATCTGAAATCATGCAGGCAAGAAGGCAGTGGTATGACACAGGTAAGGTGCTAAGAGAAAAAAACTCTCAGCCAAGAATTCTGTATTCAGTAAAGCTGGCATTTAAAAATGAGGGAGAATAAAAAATATTCGGATAAATAGACATTAGGAGAGTTTGTCAACAAGAAACATGCCCTTCAAGAAATATTAAAGGAAGTTCTACAGGCTAAAAGGAAAAAACAGGAGAGAGAGGGTTGGTGGAAAGTGTAAGAAAAAAAATTATTGGTAAGAATAACTAAAAAGAGAAATACAAACAACAGGTGATATACATAAACTTAAAGAAAATATGGCAAATATAAGTAATTCCTTGACAGTAATAACAATGAATGTTAATGGAATAAACTCTCTAATCAAGAGACACAGATTGACAGAATGGATAAGGAAATATGACCCATTTATATGCTGTCTGCAAGAAACTCACCATAAACCCAGGAATGTAAGGGTGTTGAAAGTGAATGGTTGGAAAACAATTTTACATGCAAACAATAATCAGAAAAGGGCAGGAGTAGCTACACTAGTGTCGGACAAAATACTTTAAATGCAAAACTATTGTAAGAGACAAAGAAGGACACTATATATTAATAAAAGGGATAATCTATCAAGAAGAATGAACAATCCTAAACATTCATGCATCTAACAGGGCACCTCAAAATACATGAGGCAAACACTGGAGAAATTAAGTTGGAGAAATAGATGCCTTTACAATTATAGTGGGGACTTTAATAAAATATTATTGCCATTAGACGGAACATCTCAACAGAGGATCCTATTTCTAATAAAGAAACAGAGACCTTGTATAATACATTAAAGAATCTGGACCTAATAGATATATACAGACCATTACACCCAAATACAATGGGATATACATTCTTCTTGAGTGCACATGGATTATTCACCAGGATAGACCATACGAGGCCACAGAACAACTTTCAATGAATTCAGAAAGATTGAAATTATACAAAGTAATTTCTCTGACCACAATGGAATGAAGGTGGAAATCAGTAAGGGGCAGAGAACCAAATTAGGAACAAAGATATGGAAGTTAAACAACACACTCTTAGACAATCAGTAGGTCAAGGAGGAAATCTCAAAAGAAATCAGTACCTTGAAATGAATGAAAATGACAACACAACATATCAAAACCTATGGGATACAGCAAAAGCAATGCTGAGAGGGAAATGCATAGCCATAAATGTCTACATTAAAATAGAAGAAAGAGCTAAAATCAAAGACCTAACTGTATGCATGGAGGAATTTGAGAAAAAACAATAAACTAACCCCAAAGGAAATAGAAAGAAGGAAATGACAAAGCTTAGAGAAGAGCTAAATAAAACTGAAAATAAAAAAGCACCAGAAAAAAAATAAACAAAACAAAACCAAAAGCTCGCTTTTTGAAAAGATTTATAAAATTGACAAATCCTTGGCTAGACTATCAAAGAAAAAAAGAGAGAAGAGGCAAATACATTAAATTAGAAACTAGGAAGGGGATATCACCACTGATCCCACAGAAATAAAGAGTATCATAAGAGGATACTTTGAAAAATTTTAAGTCAACAAGATGGATAATTTAGAGGAAATGGACAAATTCCTAGAAACAGAAAAGCAGCCTACATTGATGAGAGAAGAAACTGATGAACTTAACAGACCAATCATAAGTAACAAGATAGAATTAGTCATCAAAAACCTCCCTGGGAAGCAGATTTGGCTCAACAGATAGAGTGTCCACCTACAACATGGGAGGTCCAGGATTCAAACCCAGGGCCTCCTGACCTGTGTGATGAACTGGCCCACACACAGTGCTGATGTGTGCAAGGAGTGCCATGCCACACAGGGGTGTCCTCCCGTAGGGGAGCCCCATGCACAAGGAATGCACCCTGTAAGGAGAGCCATTCCTTGTGAAAAAAGTGCAGCCTGCCTAGGAGAGTCACCGCATACACAGAGAGCTGATGCAGCAAGACGATGCAACAAAAAGAGACACAGATTCCTGGTGCTGCTGACAAGAATACAGGTGGACACAGAAGAACACACAGCGAATGGACACAAGAGAGCAGATGGGGGGGGGGGGGTGGAAGGGGAGAGAAATAAATAAAATAAATCTTTAAAAAAAAACCTCCCAACTAAGAAGAGCCCAGGACCAGAAGGTGTCACAGGTAAATTCTACCAAACATTCCAGAAAGAACGAATACCAACCCTGCTTAATTTCTTCCAAAAAATAGAAGTGAAGGGAATATTGCCTACCTCATTCTATAATGCCAGAATCACCCTAATACCAAAGCCAAAGAAAGACATCACAAGAAAGGAAAACTATAGACCAATCTCGCTAATGAACCTAGATGCTAAAATTCCCAACAAAATACTTGCTAATCATAGTCAACAAAACATCAAACAAATTATACACCATGACCAAGTGGGTTTCATCATTGGTCAGCAAGGATGGCTCAACATAAGAAAATCAATCAATGTGTTAATAATACACCACACTAACAGATCGAAAGAAAAAAATCACATGATCATCTCTATAGATACAGAAAAAGCATTCCACAAATACAGCACCCTTTCCTGATAAAAAACACTTCAAAAGATAGGAATAGAAAAAACAGATAAATGGGACCTCCTCAAAATTAAAAAGTTTTTCACCTCAAAGGAGTTTGTCAAGAAACTAAAAATGCAGCCTATTCAATAGGAGAAAATATTTGGTAACCATATATCTGATAGGGGCCTAATATCCAGAATACATGAAGAAATCCCATGCCTCAAAAATAAAAAGACAAAAAAAACACAAAAACCTATTTTAAAAATTGGCAAGTAATTTGAATAGATACTTCTCCAAAAAAGAAATACAAATGTCTAAAAAGCATATGAAAAGATGTTCAACATCACTAGCTATTAGGGAAATACAAATCAAAACTACAATGAGATGTCATCTTACACCCATTAGACTAGTGGCTATTAAAAAACAGAGGACTACAAGTGTTGGAGAGGATGTGGAGGAATGGGAACCCTCATCCACTGCTGGTGGGAATGTAGAATGGGGTAACCATTGTAGAGGACAGTCTGGTGGTTCCTCAGGAAGCTTACTATAGAACTGCCATATGATCCAGCAATCCCACTACTGGGTTTATACCCAGATGATATAAAAGCAGGGACATGAACAGATATACACACACCAATGTTCAGAGTGGCATTATTCACTATTGCCAAATGTTGGAAGCAACCCAACTGTCCGTTAACAGATGAATGGATAAGCAAATTGTGGTATATACATGCAACGGACTATTATTCAGCTGTAAAAAGGAATGCAGTATTAATACATGGGATAACATGGATGAATCTGGAAAACTTTATGTTGAGTGAAGCAAGCCAGCACTGAAGGACAAATATTATATAACCTCAATGATATGAATTAAGCACATTGAGCAGATTCTCAGAGCTAGGGTCTGGAAAATTGGTTTACAAAAGACAGAAAGGGAAAAGAGAGTTGTGAGCCAATGCCCATATGGGCGAAATCTATGATAAGATGGAAGGGTGTAGTTGTGCGGTGGATGGGCAATGATGCTATTGGGTTGGGCAGTGTTGATCTGTGAGGGGTTAGGATGGGGAGGGTGGGTTGGACTGTCCTTGGAACTGGGGCGAGAAAATAGGTGAACTCTGGGGATTTACATGTATGTGACTGAAACCACAATGTTGGGAATGTTCTTTTGGCAAATATGCCAGGGGAGGGTTACTGGTTTAAGGTGTTGGATGTGGGGGACACAAAGGACAGGTTGTACCTGGGGCAGGCTTCTAGGGAGTGTGTGGGGTTCATCTTGTCATTGTGTGTTGTATCTATGGGTAGAGACCCACATAATGAGCCCTCTCAAATAGAGGGCAGGGAGTTTCCTGAGAGCATAGGCAGTGCCTAATTGGGAAGAACAGGCCAGTATGTCAAGCTCTCAATGTTGTCACAAGTAACTATGAATCTTTTTCTTCAAGGAGTGAAGTTTAAGTCAAAAAAAAAAAGGAATTAAGCTTGGTGGTTGCCAAGGGGAGGGGGAGAGAGGAATAGAATAGATGGAATATGGGGCATGTTTGGGGCAATAGAATTGTTCCACATGATCTTGCAATGATGGTTATAGGCCATGTTAAATTTCATCAAAATATATAAAAGTGTATGGTCCAGGGAAATGGATGAGGCTCAAGTGATTGCACTACCACTTACCACGTGGGTGGTCCCAGTTTGTTTCCCAGTGCCTCCTAGAGAAAACAAGCAAAACAGCGAGCTGGCGTGATGGGCGGTCATGGCAAGCTGATGCAACAAGATGATACCCAAAGGAGACACGAAGGGGAAAGACAATGAGAGACAACAAAGTGGGGAGCTGAGGTGGCTCAAGTGATTGAGTGCTTCTCTCCCACATGAGAGATCTCAAGTTCAGTTCCCAGTGCCTCCTAAAGAGAGAGCACTCAGCGAATAGACATAGAAAGCAGACAGCAAGCACAAATATTGCTTTTTTTCCCCAAAGTGCATGGCTCAAAATGTACACCATAATGTAAATCATTAACCATGGCTAGTAGCAATGTTTCAATATTTGTACATCAATTGTAACAAATGTACCATCCACATGTAAAATGTTATTAATAGGGGAAAGGGAAAAAGGGTGAGGATGTTGGGTATCTGGGAATCCCCTATATTCTGTTACATGACTTTTTTTAACCTAAAGCTTCTTTGAAGACAAAATGAAAAAAATAAGACACTGGGGCAATAAATGGAAGAAAATGTCACTGAATATACCAGACAATAGATCTTACAGTGATGAAAGACATAATTTTAAGATTAAAGAAAATTTTTTAAATTATTTTTTTATTATTTCAATTAATTGTTTTGCATTTTACTTGTTATTTTTAAAACTATCATTATTATTTTATTTTATTATTAATTATATTTGGTTATTTTGTTAGCTTCATTTCTGAAGAAGTTTTGGATCACAGAAAGGTTACAACAGTGGCAGGGAAGTGTCATTAGTGCGGGTTGTTAGTGATGGGAGATGTATAGGAGGCGGTTCACTTGGGTCATACTAATAAGGCATATGAATGTGTTCAAGTGTTCATGGGGCATTGTCACAATGGGTGGAGAGTCACACAATAACTGAAAGAGTATCAAATTCCCATCCTGGGGAGTTCTGCCACATTCTCTAATGGGATTGCAAGATCCCCTGAGTACAGGGGCAGTGACTAGTGAAGGAGCATGGACCATTGACGAGCAGTTGATATTAATTACTGTACTTATGAACATTTACTTTTGAAATTGATCCTTAGCCTAGTAATACAGGGTGCCTAAGAGTTACCTCCTGAAAGTCTCCTTGTTGCTCAATGTGGCCTCTCTCTAAGGCGCTCTCAGCATAGAAATGCATTATCATCCCCACATGGGACATGACTCCCAGGGATGAGCCTCCCTGGCACCAAGGGATTACTACCAAGCACCAATTAGCAATGCAACTGGAAAAAGACCATGACCAAAAGGGGGAAAGGGTAAAGACAAATGAGTTTATATGGCTAAGAGACTTCAAAGTGAGCTGGGAGTTCATTCCAGAGGTTATGCTTATGCATGTCTCAGCAGGATCTCATTGACTGCCAAAGTAAATATTGCCTCAAATAGCAGGGCTCCTGAGGGCTCTAGAGACATCCAGAAAGCTCAGGAGTTTGGTGCCCTCCCAGAAGGCCCTACTTTGGAATGTATGCTCCCCAGTGTGACAGAGCTGTACTCATTTGTGGTTTCTCTACACATGGCTCTTCTGCTCCATCTATTTGAACCTATAGTTATTAGAGTTGATAGATGTATGTCCAAGAGACTTAAATATTTGGGTTGTCTATGTGCCAGTTGGGTCTTGAATCTCAACAGAGTCACAACACCTACTCTCCAACTCATTGGACTCACCCAGGACAACTAACAAGGAGATGATAGTGGACAGTGGCCACCCCAAAGACTCTCTCTAGAGTCTGCGACTGCAAGCAAGATAGCTATTTGAGGCAAAGGGGGATCTAAGCCCCCTTTCAGTTGGAGGCAGAGTGGGCATCACCATTCCAGAATCCTCAGGATTGGGGAATGAACAATGGACTAAAGCAGACTTACTGTTATTCTATATAGATTTATTGTGATTCTAGCAATAGAAGAATTTTTATCATTGATGCAGAGGAAGTGGCCACCAGAGGTTCTGAGGGGAGGGAGAGGAAAAATGGGTGTTATGTGGGGGCATTCTTGGGACTTGGGAAGTGTCCTGAATGACCATGCAATGACAGATACAGGCTTTTATATATCTTGTCATGGTTTACAAAACTGTGTGAGAGAGAGTGTAAACTACAATGTAAACTATAATCCATGCTTAGTGGCAATGCTGCAAAATGTGTTCATCAGTTTTATCAAATGCACCACACTAATGAAGGATGTTGTTAATGTGGGCAAATGTGGAGGGGTAGGCAGTGGAGCATATGGGAATTCCCTATATTTTTTATGTAACATTCATGTAATCTAAGAATCTTTTAAAAAATAAAAAAGTGTGTATATGTATAAAAGAAAAAAAAAAGAGTTAGTCATGCTTGAGCAGGGCTATTTCTGGATTCTCTATTTTGTTCCATTTATCTAAATCTTTATCCTTCCACCAATACCATACCATCTTGACTACTATAGCTATATAATAAGTTTTGAAATCAGGTAGATTTCAGAAATCAGGTGATTCCTCATACATTATGGTTTTTTTCAAAATTCTTTTAGCTATTCTATTTCCTTTATATTTCCATGTAAATTTTAGTATAATCTTGCCTATATCAACAAAAAATTTTGTTGCAATTTATATAGGAACTATGTTAAAACTGGGTACAATTTGGGGAGAATTGATATCTCTACTATGTTGAGTCTTCTAATCCATTAATATAGTGTATCTCTCTGCTTCTTTAGATTTTCTATGATTTCTTTCATCATCATTTTGTAGTTTTCAGCATAATTGTTCTCTACCTGTTATGTTATATTTACACCAAAGGATTTTATTTTTTGAGTGATTGTAAATGGTACTGAATTTTTAATTTTGATGTCCATGTATTCATCGCTAGCATATGGAAATGCAATTGATTTTTGCATGTTGATTTTGTATCCTGTGGCCTTTCCTTGTTTTATTGTACTGACTAGAACTTTCAATATTTATTGAAAAGTAGTGGTGGGAATGAATAATCTTGCCTAGTTCTCAGTCTCAGGAGAAAAACATTCAACCTTTCACCATTAAGTATAATGTTAGCTCCAGGTTTTTTGTAGATGATTTTTATAAAGTCAACGAAGTTCCCTCTGTTTCAGGTGAATTATGTCCTTCCAAAGATATGTTGAAGTCCTAAGCCCTAGAACCTGTGAATTTGACATTATCTGGAAATAAGTTATTTTCAGCTGTGATCAAGTTAAGAATTAGATTTAGGGTGGGCCCTAATCCAATATGACTTGTGTCTTTTAACAGGGGCTCTTAACCTTCTTTGTTCCACAGACCCCTTTGCCAGTCAGGTGAAAACCACAGACTCCTTCTCAGAATGTGGGGGCAGATAGTTTTATTACACTCAATATCGGCATGCCTTTAAATTAAAATTTAGGATTATTTAAAATTACATTTTATAACTTTCCCATAATTTCAATACCTGATGACCTTATACAGTTCAATATCTGTTCAAATGGTCATTTTCAGCAAACATTTAGAAATCCGAGTTTTCCCATGGTATCATAAAACCATCTCCGCCATCCTTACCAGCCTTTTTCAGGCAACTATCCACTGCACTCAGAATATGCTACATCAAAATAAAAATCATACTGAGTCCACACTATACTGTGTAGTATTTAACAAATAGATCACACCCATAACTAACATCCTTACAAGAATAATGTTTTTTGAATTTTCAATTTAAGCTCACGTACCCCCTGAAATATTTCCAGGGAAAGAACTGCTGCTTCACAAGAAGAGGAGAAGAAACAGACATACAGACAAAGGGAGAAGAACAAAGTGTGAGGACAAAGACAACAGGGATAAGTTAGCTATATAAAGATAGAAGTAGAGATTGGAGTTATGCTGCTACAAACCAAGGAAAGCCTGGAGACGGGAGAAGCTGGAAGAGGCAAGGAAGGATTCCTCCCCTACAGCGTTTGGCGATAGCATGGCCCTGCCAACAGTTTGATTTTAAACATCTGACCTTACACAACTGTATGAGAATAAATTTATTTTGTTTTTAGCTACCCAGTTTGTGATAATGTGTTACAGCAGCCCTAGAAAACTAATATACGTTAGGTTTCTAATTTTTTTATGAAAGTTTTTTTTCATGAATAATCAGGTTAAATTTTGTCAAATACTTTTTTTGTATCAATTAATATGATCATATGATTTTTATTCTTTGATATGATTTTGATTTCCCGATATTGAACTAGTCTTGTATTTCTAGAATAAACCCCTTTTGGGTATGGTGATTAATTCTTTTTTATAATATATTGTTAAGTTCTACTTGCTAATATTTTGTAAAGGATTTTTGTGTCAATATTCATGAAGTTTATTGGTCTATAGTTTTCTTATTTTTGTATGTCTTTAGTTTTGGTATGTTGGTAATTCTGGATCATGAAATGAATTGGGAAATATTCCCTCCTCTTTTATGTCCTGGAAAAGATTGTGTAGAATTGATGTTATTGTTTTTTCAATCATTTGATAGAATTCTCTGGTGAAATTATCTTTTAAATTATCCTCAACAGTTATCAGCCACTCAATTTATCTATTTCATATTGAGTGAGTTGTGCCAGTTTGTACTTTTAAAGAAATCTCTCCACTTCATGTAAATTTTCAAATTTATGGGTGTAGCTTTTTTAGTACTGCCTTATTATCTTTTCAATGTCTACAGAGTCTGTAGTGATATCCCTTGTAGTGATAGCCCTTTGTATTGGCAATTTGTGTCTTCTTTCTTTTGTCTTTGTCAGTCTTACACTGCTTTAGCTGACTCCCATAACTTTTAATTTATTGTATTTTCATTTTCATTCAGCTCAATGCATTTTAAAATTTCCCTTGAGACTTCCTCTTTGATCCATGGATTATGGATTATGGAATTGCTTTCAATACTTTTGCATTTGTTAATTTGTTTTATGGCACAACAAATGGTCAATTTAGGTATATGTTTTGTGATCACCTGAAAAGAGTGTATTGTGGTTTTGCTAGGTTGAGTGTTTGATAATTGTTGATTTGATACTGTTGGTGGGTGGTATTTAGTTGTTCTATACCCTTGCTGATTTTCCATCTAGTTATTCTATCAGTTTCTGAGAGAGAGGTGTTGAAGTCTCCAACAATATAATTGTGGATTTGTCTATTTCTCCTTTTTGTTCTATCAATTTTTCTTGCACAAAATTTTCAGCTTTGTTGTTTGGTTGGGCATTAAATTTAGTATTTCTATGTCTTCTTGGTGGATTGACCCTTTTATCATTAATAATGTTCCCCTCTTTCTCTGGTAATTTTCTTTGCTCTGAAATCTACTTTATCTGATATTAAAATAGCCACTCCTGCTTTGTTTTCATTAATGTTTGCATGGTCTGTCTTTTTCTATTCTTTTACTTTCATCCTAACTATTTTGTTAGATTTTCATGAATTTCTTGTAAACAACATATAGTTGGGTCATAGTTTTTGACCCATGTTTCCAATCTCTGTCTTTTAATTGGTATATTTATATAATTTACATTTAATGTAATTAAAGATATGCTAGAATGTAAGTCTGTTATTTGAATTTTAGTGTTTGTTTATTCTTTCTGTTTTTCATTTCTTTGTTTTATTTTCCCTGCCTTCCCCTGAGTCAATTGATCTTTTTTTTTTTAAGAATTCCATTTCAATTTCTCTATATTTTGTATGTGTCTCTTTTTTGGTAATTTAGTGGTTGCTCTAGGTGTTTATCTCCCTTTATCCTACCCCATTTATTGTATAATTACCTTAAATATTTTCTCTACTTAGAGAACTATATCACTCATATCATTTTTGTTTCAACCATTATATATAATTTATAAAGCTCAAGAAGAGAAGGAAAATGTGTTCATTTTTTTTTTACTCTTCCTTCATTCCTGGTGTTTCTTTGGTTCTTCTTATATTATTTCCTCCCTGTTTAGAGAAATTGGGTTAGCCATTTTTTTGGGGGTAGAAATGCTGGCAACAAACATTCTTAGTTTTTCTTCATTTGAGAATGTCTTGATTCTTCCCTTTATTCCTGAAGGATATTTTTACTGGGTAGTGAATTCTGGGTTGACATCCTTTTATTTTAGCACTGAAAATATTTTTTGTTCTTTTTTTTAATTTTTAAAATTTATTAAAGAATCTGTAGTTTTAAAAACAATAATGCAGAAAACACAGAGTTCCAATATACCTTTTCCACACTGACAGTTTTCCTTACTATTAACACTTTGCATCAGTGTTATACATGAGAAACAATATTATTATAATTATACTATTAACTGTAGTCCATAGTTTACATTTGTTTCGCTGTTTGTGTTGTACAGTCCTATGATTTTTCAAAAATTTTATACTATGTTCACCTTGTACATAGTATACATATTAATGTATGTACACCTTAAAATTTCCCTTTTAACCACATTCAAATATATAATTCAGTGCTGTTAATTATATTCATAATGTTGTGCTACCATCACCACGATCCATTAACAAAACTTTTTTATCACCCCAAGCAGAAATTATGTATCACTTAAGCATTAACTCCCCATTCCCTACCCCAGCCCCTAATAACCTATTTTCTAGTTTCTGACTCCATGAATTTGCTTAATCTAATTATTTCATATCAGCAGAATCATACAATATTTTTCCTTTTGTGACTGGTTTATTTCACACATGATGTTTTCAAGGCTCATTCATGCATTTCTTTTCAAAGAATACACAGAGAAGGAGAGTAGCCTGACAGCTGCTCACATCACTCACACCCACAGAGGCTTCTAGTTGCACTAGCATCCATGTGGTGCGTGTGACAGCTAGGGAGCTAGAATAAACACTAAAGGAACACATCAGGACTCTTGCTTACATTTTTCAGCATTCATTTACTATTGACAAAAATGACAAGTCCCCATGAATGAAAATCTACTTTTCCATTTACCTTGTGCTTCACACAGGGACTCAGATTCAGCATCTTTTTTTTTCCCAAATGGCAAATAAAACCTCTCACCATAAAAGTATAAGAAGTGTTAAAATTGATGACTTAATCTGCTTTATCATGGACTTTTGCCTTCTCCTTTATTTTCTATCCTGTTTATAATTTTAAGGTGTACTGACCTCTATACCTATCGTGAGACTGTTGTACTTATTCCTCAGGTGATCTTTCAAAAAGGTGATCTGTATGCTATGTTTTAAAACTGGTCATATTCAAGGCTCCTTTAATATATGCATAGAAGATTCTATTGACATGACATAGCTAATTGTGCCCTTTGATCTTAAAGATGCCTTTTTTTTTTAAGATTTATTTTATTTTATTTATCCCCCCTTACTGCCTGCACCTCCTGTCTGCTCTCTGTGTTCATTCGCCACCTGTTCTTTTGGGTCTGCTTGTCTTCTCTTCTCGTCTTCTCTTTAGGAGGCACTAGGAACTGATCCTGGGACCTCTGGTGCGGGAGAGGCACTCAATTGCTTGAGCCAGCTCAGCTCCTTGGTCTGCTGCGTCTCTCACTGTCTCTCCTCTGTTGCTCCCTTTGTTTCATCATCTTGTTGCGCCAGCTCTCCACAGCATGGGCCGTCAACTCTCCATGGTGTGGGCCAGCCTGCCTTCACCAGGAGGCCCTGAGAATCGAACCCGGGGCTTCCCATATGGTAGACGGGAGCCCAATTGCTTGAGTCACATCCGCTTCCCTTAAAGATGCCATTTGAACTACTTTCTTACTTGAGTCCAAAGCAAAAGACATGATTCATTTTGGATGTGACTCATTGTCAGACTCTTTTCTCTCTCCTTCCCAAGGGAATGGATGGCAAGAGTTCTCAGGAACTGCACAGCCATGTTGTGATCCCCCTTCAATGAGTCTTCCACACACTGGAGTCCTGAAAACCATTTGTTCTCTTTTCTGTTTCTTTTTTCCTCCGCCTCTCTTTGAGATCTACTAGGTAGAAATACTGGAGGAAAAAATAAATTTAAAATCTGAGTTGGAAATAGTCATGGTAGGGTTTTTTTCATCATGGTTTTCATAATCTAGGTTAAAAGCTCTTCATTTTAGTTCTGATAACTAACAAAACTCAAACCAGACTACATTAAATTTCAAGTCAGGCAGTTTATGGATAAGAAAGTACTTAAGATAATGAAGTATTTTTTCCAGGATTTTTTTTTTTTGATGGATAGTTAATTCCCAGTGAAAACTCAGAGAATGAAATAAGTTCACTTTCATGTTGTCTTCATTTTCATTAGGCACAAGTTGCTTTTTATGTTTGAGAAGAAGGCAGTGTAACTCTTTCCTGTAGAAGCGCAGCCCCTTTTCTTGGGAAAATTGATGAGATCCTGGCTGCTGGGTTTATTTAGGTAGCTGAAAGATTTGTTTGCTCATGAAAGGCTGGGTATTTGAGGTAAAATGAATTAGTGATTCAAAGATCCTAGGTTTAAATGGAGAAGAGCTTAGTTAGTTGATGCTGTTAAAAAAAAATAGCTGTCTACTTAAAGGCCTGTGTTTTATTTTGCCAAAGGCTGCCAATGCAAAGTACCAGAAATGGGCTGGCTTTTATAGTTGGAATTTTATATGAAGTAAAATCTTACAGTTTCAAGGTCATGAAATGTCCAGATCAAGGCATCCTCAGAAATACTTTGACACAAAGTCAGCTACTGGTAGTCCTGACATCCCGCCACACAGCAATCAGGCATACGGCTGGGGCTCATCTCCTCAGCCTGAACTGCTCCGTGGGCCCAGCCTCTTGGGGCTTCGTGCTTAAGCTATCCTCAAGTCCTCTCTCACATGGCAGGATCAAAAATGATGAAGCTCCATTCTCCTGTGTGTGTGTGTCTCTCTCTGGGTCTCCATTTTTATCAGACCCAAAAGGAGGACAGAGACTCCACCTGAGTCACACTTCACTGATACAATCATCAAAAGGGTTTCAAACACACAGGGATGGATTAGTTCAACAACATAATCTTACTTTTTGGGGAACTGATAAAAAAAAAAATCCCAAACTGTCAAACCTACATATTATGGTATTTATTTAATCCGTGTCTTCTGAGAAAGGATGAAAGTCAGGTCTAAAAGGTTCTTTCCACCACCCTCAGCCTATAATTACTGTAACTTCAGATCAATACTTAAATACTTCCTGTGACTCAGTTTTCTTATTTGTACAACTGGGATGTTGCAAATTCTGTAGTCGTTTATTATTTTTTAACGTTATTTTTAAAGAAGTTTTTAATTACCAAAGAGTTACATAGAATATACAGGGCATTCTCATATACTCCAACGCCTCTCATTCTCACATTTTCCATTAGTAATAACATCTTACATTAGTGTGCTACATTTGTTACAATTGATGAACAAGTATTGAAGCACTGCTACTAACCATGCTCTATAGTTTACATTATGGTTTATCCTTTGCACTACACAATTCTGTAGGTTTTGACAAAATCTGTAATGTTCTCTATCTATCATTACAATATCATGCAGAACAATTCCAACGCCCTAAAAATGTCCTATGTTTCTTCTATTTTCTCCCCACCTCACCCCACCTCTGCCTTAGAACCTCTGATAACCACTATCTTTATATCAATGTTACAAGTTCTTCCGTTACTACAAGAATAAGTCTGCTTTGGTCAATGGTTGTAGTCACTCCTTACGTTTGTTCATTCCTCAAGTGTGAGGATTTGGGGACGGTGATGCCTGCCTGGCTTCAGATTGGTAGGGGGCTGAGACCTTATGGGGCAGGAGCAAGGAAATGTTTTGTTTTCTGTTGCAGATACTCTCTGCTTTTTGTGATTTTTTCTAATGTATTGAAGTATATCATTCATACATGAACATACATAAATAATAAGTATATTGTAAAAGTTGTGAACTTACAAAACAAATATGTATATGATCCTATAGGGCTCCGGTACATTACTCCAGCACCAACACCTTGCATTGTTGTGAAACATTTGTTATAAATTATGAAAGAGCATCATCAAAATATTATTACTAACTATAGCCCTTATCTAACATTTGGTGCATTTTCCCCTCACCCACCCAATTATTAACACTCTGAATTAGTAGTACATATTTGCTATAGTTCATTAGGGAACATTCTCATATTTGATCTGTTAACCACAGTCCATCATCCACCACTGGATTCCCATGTTTTGTATAGTCCCATGTTTTGTACAGTCCATTCAGTGTGTACACTCAGTGGCTCTCATTTTCATCAGGGTTGTGCTGTCATCACCCCACTCAATTTTAGAACATTTCATTACTCAAAAGGACAATTCCCATACCCCTTTATATTCCCCTATTCTTGTCCCTTAGAATTGATATATCTTCTTTGCCATTGCTGCAAAATTATTACAATATTACTGTTTACTATTGTCTGTAAGTTACATTAGTTATAATTTTCCCAGTATTGCCATATTCTTAACACTTTGTAAAAGAACATTCTTATATTTATACTATTAATCACAATCTTCACCCACCACCAAAATCACTGCCATACATTCCCTAGATTATTCTCTAGTTTGCTTTCAATTGACATTTAAGTCCACTGACTACCCCTTTCAGTTACAATCACATTTATAAATAAGCAGTTACACTCACAATAATGTGTTACCATCAACTCTACTCATTTCCACACCTTTTACAATAAGCCTTATTAAAAATTCTACATACATTAAGCATCAGCTCCCATTCTCAACCCGTGTTCTATCTCCTAGTAAACTGTACTCTACAGTTTACCTCCATGAGTTTACTTATCATATTTAGTTCATATTAGTGAGACCATACAATATTTGTCCTTTTGTATCTGGCTTATTTCACTCAACATAATATCCTCAAAGTTCATCCATGTTGTCATATGCATCCCGACTTCATTTCTTCTTACAGCTGAAGAGTATATATATATACCACATTTTGCTTATCCCTTCATCGACTGATGAATACTTGGGATGGTACTATATTTTAGCAATTGTGAATAATGCTGCTATGAACATTGGTGTACAAATACCAGTTCATGGCCTTGCTTTCAGTTCTTCTGAATATATTCCTAGTAACAGTATTCTACAGTCAGTTCTATAGGCAACTTTTGAGGTACTACCAAACAGCCTTCCACAGAGGCTGTACCATTCTACATTCCCACCAGCAACGAAGGAGTGTTCCTATTTCTCCACTTCCTCTCCAGCACCTGTAGTTTTCTGTTGGTGTTGTTTTTAATAACAGTTGTTCTATAAGGTGTGACATGGTACTTAATTGTAGTTTTGATCTACATGTCCCTAATAGCTAGTGATGTTGAACTTTTTTCAAGTGCTTTTGGCCATTTGTATTTCCTCTTTGGAAAAATGTCTATTCAAATCTTTTGCCAATTTTTTAATTGGGTTGCTTGTCTTTATATAATGAATTATATGATCTCTTTATATAACATGGATATCAAACCCTTATCATGGTTTCCAAATATTTTCTCCCCTTGAGTAGGCTGCCTTTTTACTTTCTTGACAAAGTCTTTTGAAGAACAAAAGTGTTTAATTTTGAGGAGGTCCCCTTTATCTATTTTTTCTTTTGTTGCTCGTGCTTCAGGTGTAAGGTTTAAGAAACTACCGCCTACCACAAGATCTGGAAGACGTTTTCTACATTTTCTTCTGGTTTTATGGTTATAGCTTTTATATATAGGTCCTTGATCTATTTTGAGTAAATTTTTGTATTATATGAGACAGGGGTTGTATTTGTCAGCCAAATGGGTGCTGATGCAAAGTACTAGAAATCTGTTGGCTTTTATAAAATGTACTTATTTGGCATAAAAGCTTACAGTTACAATGCCCTAAAGAGTCCAACTCAAGGTTGCTTTCTCACTCAAAGTCAGCTGCCATGTGTTGAAACACGATAGAGGGTAAGGTCTGCCTGGTCTCTCCTTCCTTCCTCCTCTTAAGGCTCCATGGGCCCAGCTTTTTATGTATATTCCACATTTTGTTTATCCATTCACTGGTTGATGGATACTTGAGTTGTTTCCACCTTTTGGCAATTGTGAATGCTGCTATGAACATCAGTGTGCAAGTGTATGTTCATATCACAGTTTTCAGTTCTTCTGGATATATTCCTAGTAGAGGAATTGCTGAATCATGTAGCAGTTCTATATTTACTTCCTGAGGAACCACCAAACTTTCTTCTGCAAAGGCTGCACCATTTTACATTCCCACCAACAGTGAAGGAATGTTCCTATTTCTCCAGCACTTGCTGTTTTGTTTTGTTTTGTTTTAAATAATGGCCATTCTATGTGGTGTGAAATGATATCTCATTGTTGTTTTGATTTGTATTTCCCTAATAAGTAGTGATATTGAACTTTTTTTTCCATGTACTTTTTGGCCACTTGTATTTCCTCTTTGGAAACATATCTATTTAATTCTTTTGCCCATTTTAAAATTAGATTGCTTGCTCTAATTGCAAGATGTCTTTAAGAGTAGAAATCAGACCCTTATTTGATAGGTGGTTTCCAAAAATTTCTCCCATTGGGTGGGCTGCCTTTCACCTTCTTGGCTGTGATGATTAGGCTAATATGTCAATTTGTCCAGGTAATTGTGCCCAGCTGTTTGGTCAAGCAAGCTCTGGGCTAAGTGTAATAAAAGGACATTTATGGGAGGCAGATGTGGCTCAGGTGATTAGGTTCCCACCTACCATATGGGAGGCCCTGGGTTCAATACCCGGGGCCTCCTGGTGAAGGCAAGCTGGCCCATGCCACCGTGGAGAGCTGATAACCTGTAGCACCATTGAAAGCTAACAGCAGACAGCAAGTATAAACAACAAGGTGGTGGTGGTGGGGGGAATAAATAAATGAATCTTTTAAAAAAATGTTAGTGCTATTTTTAAAAAAAGGACATTTATGGACTTTAGTTATCAGTGAGTTTATTGCATAGATGACTGATTACATCTACAATCAACCAAGGAGACTGTCGTCAGCAATGAGTAATATTTTATCCAATCAGTTGAATGCCTTAAAAAGGGAAGTGATTTCAGCAGTCAGAGAGAATTTTCCAGCTTGACTTTGGACAGCCACTGTCTCCAGGGAACTCATCAAGGACCTTCATTGGAGCCCCTGGTTTGCAGCCTGCCTGTGGAGTTTGGACTTGTGCATCCCCACAGTCACATGAGAGAATTTTATAAAATCTTACACTATTTATAGATACATCCTGTTGATTGTTTTCCCAGAGAATGCTGACTAATTTTATTGATGAAGTTCTTTGAGTCATAAAAGTGTTTATGTTTGAGGAGGCCCCACTCATCCATGTTTTCTTTCTTTGGTCTTGCTTTTGGTGTAAGGTTTAAGAATGCACCACCTATCACCAGGTCTTGAAAATGTTTCTGTACATTTTCTTCTAGGAGCTTTACAGTTGTAGATTTTATAGTCAGGTCTTTGATTTACTTCGAGTTCATTTTTTTTAAGGTGTGAGATAGGGGTCCTCTTTCTTTCTTTTGGCTATAGGTATCCAGTTCTCCAAGGACCATTTGTTGAATAGACTGTTCTGACCCAGCTGGGTGGATTTAACAGCCTTGTCAAAAGTCACCTGACTATAAATGTGAGGTCTGTTTCTGAACCATCAATTTACTTCCATTGGTCTATGTGTCTACCTCTATGCCAGTACCATGCTGTTTTTACCACTGTAGCAAGGTAATATGATTTCAAGTCCAGAAGTGAGAGCCCTCCAACTTCATGCTTCCTTTTTAAGATGTTTCTGGCTATTTGGGGCCTTCCCTTTCAAATAAATTTGATAATTGTGTTTTCCATTTGTTTAAAAAAATGCTGGTGAAATTTTTATTGGGATTACATTGAATCTGTATATCAGTTTGGGTAGAAATGACATCTTAATGATATTTAGTCTTCTAATCCATGAGAACAGTATGTTTTTCCATTTATTTACGTCTTTTAAATTTTCTTTTAGGGCAGCCGATTTGGCCCAGTGGTTAGGGCATCCATCTACCACATGGGAGGTCCACAGTTCAAACCCCAGACCTCCTTGACCCATGTGGAGCTGGCCCATGTGCAGTGCTGATGTGTGTAAGGAGTGCCATGCCACGTAGGGGTGTCCCCTGCATACGGGAGCCCCATGTGCAAGGAGTGCGCCCCATAAGGAGAGCCACCCAGGGCAAAAGAAAGTGCAGCCTGCTCAGGAATGGTGCCACACAGACAGAGAGCTGACACAACAAGATGACGCAACAAAAAGAAACACAGATTCCCATGCCACTGACAACAACAGAAGCGGACAAAGAAGATGCAGCAAAAAGACACAGAGAACAGACAGCTGCGGGGGGGGGGGGGGGGGGAGAGAGGTGGGGAGAGAAATAAATAAATAAATAAATCTTAAAAAAAGGTAACTTACTTTAGAAATAAAATGACTTGTCTTGGAGTTGCTTTCTTGGGCAATGTTTTAAAAAAATACTTTTAGCAAGGCATTGTAGTTTTCTTAGTACAAGTTCTTTACATTCTTGGTTAATTTTATTCCTAAATATTTGACTCTTTTAGTCACTATTAAAAACATAATTTTCTTCCTGACTTCTTCCTCAGATTGCACATTTCAACTGTACAGAAACACTACTGATTTTTCTGTACTAATCTTGTACCCTGCCAATCTTCTGAAGTTGTTCATTAGCTCTAGCAGCTTTGTTGTGGTTTTGGGGACTTTCTAGGTATAGGATCAGATCATCTACAAATAGGAAAAGTTTTACTTCTTCCTTTCCAATTTGAATATGTTTTATTTATTTTTCTTGCCTGATCATTCTAGCTAGAACCACTAGCACTAAATTGAACAACAGTAGTGACAGAGGGCATCTTTGTCTTGTTCCCAAACTCAACAGGAAAGTCTTCAGTCTTTCACCATTGAGTACAATGTTAAGTGTGGGTTTTTCATATATTACCTTTATAATGTTGAGAAAGTTTCCTTCAAATTTCTATCTTTCGTAGTATTTTTATGAAGAAAGGATGCTGTATTTTGTCAAATGCCTTTTCTGTGTCAACCAATAGGATCGTGTGATTTTTTTCTCTTTGATTTATTAATGTGGTATATTATGCTGATAGAATTTCTTTTGCTGAACCATCCTTGCATGTCTGTTTCATAGTATCTTTATATGGTTTTGGTATTAGGGTGATCTTGGCTTCATAGAATGAGTTTGATAATTCTCCTTCCTGTTCAATTTGTTTGGAAGGGCTTGAGCAAGACTTGTATTAGATCACCTTTGAACATGTGGTAAAACTCATCTGTGGAGCCATCTGGTCCTAGGACTTTCATTTTTGGGAGGTTTTTGATGACAGCCTCAATCTCTTTACTCATGATTTGTTTGTTGAGGTCTTCCATTTATTCTATGGTCAGTGTAGGTTGTTCCTGTGTTTCTAGGAATTTGTCCATTTTGTCTACATTATTTAGTTTGTTGAGATACAGTTGTTCATAGAATCCTCTTATGATCTTTCTTATTTTTTGCAGGATCAGTGGTAATGTCCCCCCTCTCATTTCTGACTTTACTTATTTCCATCTTCTCTCTTTTTTTTCTTTGTCTAGCTAAGGGTTTGTCAATTGTGGTGGTTTTCTTGAAGAACCAACTTTTGGTTTTGTTGATTCTCTCTATTGTTTTGTTGTTGTTCTCAATTTTATTCATTTCTGCTCTGATCTTTGTAATTTCTTTCCTGTGGCTTGGTTTGGGACTATGTTGTTGTTCTTTTCTAGTTCCTCAAGGTGTACAGGTAGGTCTTTGATTTTAGCTCTTTCTTCTTTTTTAATGTAAGCATTGAGGGCTATAAATGTCCCTCTCAGCATTGCCTTTGCTGAATCCCATAGGTTTTGATATGTTATGTTCTCATATTCATTCATCTCAAGATATTTATTAATTTCTCTTGCAATTTCTTCTTTGACCCACTGATTATTTATGATGTGTTGTTTAATCTCCATATATTTTGAATTTTCCCTTTTTTCTTCCATTATTGATTTCCAGCTTCATTCCATTATGATCAGAGGAAGTGCTTTGTATAATTTCAGTCTTTTTACATTTATTGAGACATGTCTTATCACTTAACACATCATCTATCCTGGAGAAGGATCCCATAAACACTTGAAAAGAATGTATATCCTGCTGTTTGGGGGTATAATGCTCAATAAATGTGTGTAAGGACTAGTTCTATCCAATGCTGAGAGTGGTGTTTTGAAGTCTCCAACTACTATTGTAGAGACAACTATTTCTTCCTTCAGTTTTGTCAGTGTGTGCCTCATGTATCTTGGGGCACCCAGGTTAGGTGCATAAAATTTTATTATAGTTATATCTTCTTGGTGAATTCCCCCTTTTATTAATATATAATGACCTTATTCATCTCTTATAACACTTTAGCATTTTAAATCTATTTTGTCTGATACTAATATCACTACTCCAGATCTTTTTTGCTTATAATTTGCTTAGTTTATCTTTTCCCAACCTTCCACTTTTAATCTGACTGCCTCCTTATGTCTAAGGTGAGTCTATTTTAGCCAGCATATAGATGGTTCCTTTTTTTTTTTTTTTTTAATCTATTCTGTCAGTCTATGTCTTTTGATTGGGGAATTCAATCCATTATCATTTAATATTATTACTGTAGAGGCATTACTTACTTCATCCATTTTATCCTTTGGCTTTCCATAGTCAAATCTTACTGTCTTTTTACCCTTTAAATTACCCTTTTGAATAATCTTCATTTCTACAGTCTTCTTTAAATCTCTTGCCCTTGTTTTTCCTTCCAGGCTGTAGCACTCTCTTTACTATGTCTCTTGTAAATCTGGTTTTTTGGTAACATGCTCTTTCAGTTTTTGTCTGTGAAGACTTTAAACTCACCCTCTTTTTTTTCCCAGAGGTACTGAAGATTGAACCCAGGACCTCATACATGCAAAGCAGGCACTCAACCACTGAGTTACACCCACTTACTCACCCTCATTTTTGAAGGACAATTTTTACAGATAATGAATTCTTGGCTGGCAGTTTTTCTTTTAGTACCTTAAATACATCATACCACTGCCTTCCCACCTCCATGACTTCTGATGAGAGATTGGCACATAGTCTTATTGAGTTTCCTTGGTATGTGATGCATTGCTTTTCTTTTGCTGCTTTGAGAATTCTCTCTTTAACTCTGGCATTTGTCTTTCTGAAAAGTAGGTGTCTTAGAGTAGGTCTAATTGGATTTATTCTGTTTGGGGTGCATTGACCTTCTTGGATATTGATATTAATGTCTTCCATAAGGGTTGGGAAGTTTTGGGTCATTTCCTCAAATATTCTTTCTGTCCCTTTTCCATTGTCTTCTCCTTTGGGGACACTGATAATGTATATGTGTATGTGTTTGACATTGTCATTCAATTGCCTGAGATGCTGTTCCATATTTCCCAGGCTTTTCTCTTTCTGTTCTCCTGCCTTTTCAAGATCAGATGCTCAGTCCTCCATGTCACTAATTCTATCTTCCACAAATTCCAATCTGCTGTTATATGTCTCTAATGTATTTTTAATCTCCTCCATTGTATCATTCATTCTCATAAGCTCTATTACTTTTCTTTGCAGGCTTTCAAATTGTCTTTATGTTCACTCAGTGTCTTCTTAATATCCTTTATCTCTTTAGTCATATTTCCCTTCAACTCTTTGATTTAGGAGATTTTTGTGATTATCACTTATTAGTTTTTAAAACTCCTGTGCGTCATCAGGATTTTTGGTTTATTCCTTTCCCTGGGCCATGTTTCTGTTTCTTGGTATGGCTTGTAACTTTTTGCTGATGTCTGGGCATCTGAATATGTTGGTGAATTTACTCCAACAGCCAATTTTTCTCTCTTGCCTAGTGATTTTATTTCACACCTCTTCTTCGATTTTTGGTTCAACTTATTCTAATATTTAAAATTTCCCAGCTTAAGTTATCAAAATAGGGCCAGGGACCCACTAATGGAGTGCAGGTCCTCTCCAAGGGGCTGGGCCAAGAGACTCCTAGAAGTTTTGTGGGTTTTTTTCCTTGAAGTTTTCCAGCCCACCAGCAGATGGTACTCATCAGCAAATCTTTCCATGTTGGTGTGTCTTTCAATCTCCACTTGCTCATGATTCTGGTCTGACCAGTCTTGAGATTCAAATCAGACTCTGCTGGCCAAACTCATTGATGAGAAATCACTTTCCACCCTCTACCACACCCTCCTTTTTCCCAGGGAAGAAGATATCTATAGGCTTTTGTCTTTTGCCAATTTGGATTATTTCTGGCATTATTTCTTTCAGTACATTTTCAGCTCTGTCTCTTTCTTCTCTTTTTGATACACTGATGGCATAATTGTTAAATCTTTTCTAATAATGCCATGGGATCCTGTAGCTCTATAGTTACAGTTGTTGGCCAGTTTTGATAATTTATATTACTCTGTCTTTAAGTTTGTTGATTCTTAATTTTGTCTTCTGCATTCTGCTGTTGAGACTATCCATTGAGATATTTACTTCTGTTGTTGTACTTTTTAGTTCTAAAATTTCCATTCATTTCTTGTATTAGGCTTTTCCAGGGAAAGAGAACTGACAGGTTACATGTTAGGAGATTTAGTATAGAAATTGGTTCATGTGACTGTGGGGACTGGCTGCAAGTTGGAAACTTGATGAAGGTGATGCTGAATTCCCCAGGAGAAGCCACAAGTTGGAAACTCCAATGAAGGTGATGTTGAATTCTCCAGGAACCTGGCTGGCTGAAGTAAAGAAAGAAATTCTTTCTCACTGCTGAAATCCTCAGTTCTTCCATTAAGGCCTTCAACTGATTGGATGAGGAGGCCCTGTACATTGCTAAAGTCAGTCTCCTTTGTTGATTGTAGTGTAAATAGCTATCATACAATCAACTGGCTAATGATTTAAATCCATCTGTGAAATATCCTCAGTACTTGCTTGACCAAACAACTATACATCATCACCTAGCCAAGTTGACACATGAATTAACCATCACAGTCCGCTCTGTGTCACCTTGGCACCCAAACACATCTCCTTAGTCCATATTTAATCTCTAAATAAAGATAATAATATAGTCATACTCTTGCCTAACATAACTCAACTATCCTGCATACAACTGGAAATGCACTAAGCCTTTCCCCAGAAAAGGATGCAAGTCTTTGGGTAATAGTCACTCTTATCTCTGATAGCTGGTAACTTAAATATTAATACTATGACATAAATTAATAAAACTTATATTATAAGGAGATGAGAGGAAAGAAAGCAAAGATATTTGCTTTATATATACAAACATTCAGAACAAAACAAGGAAGAAATACTCATAACCATTACAGCCTTCATTTCTGCAAGTGGTCACATGGTTATAGGTCATAGTTATAACTATCTTATTTTACTACCCATTCCATAGAGCCTTTAACCTCAGAAAGCACCTCAGCCTGTCCTGGTTATTTGCCTGGTGAGGTGATCTAAACCTTCATTCCTGAAGGGTCTAGGTCATTAGTAATCCCGCCTGAATTGGGTGGTTGTAGCTTTTAATCATAGGGCATGGCAGTACTAAAAGATGCCTTACGGGATCTCCTGTTTCCAGGTGCATAGTACCAGCCCTATTTCCCTTTGATAGTCAGGATCAATCACCCCAGTCAGTACAGTAACTTCTTTGTCTGTTGATTCAGAAGTATGAGGAGCCCAAAGTGCATGTGACAGACTTAACTCCCAGTTCAATGGAGTAGTTTTTTCCTAAAGATTTATTTTTTATTTCTTTCTCTCCCCCCCCCCCCCATGTTGTCTGCTTTCTGTGTCCATTCACTGTGTGTGTTCTTCTGTGTCTGCTTGTATTCTTGTCAGCAGCACCAGAAATCTGTGTCTCTTTTGGTTGCATCATCTTGCTACATCAGCTCTCCGTGTGTGCGGCGCCACTCCTGGGCAGGCTGCTCTTTTTTTGTGCTAGGCGGCTCTCCTTATGGGGTGCACTCTTTGCGTGTGGGGCTGTCCTATGCAGGGGACACCCCTGTGTGGCACGGCACTCCTTGTGCACATCAGCACTGCGTGTGGGCCAGCTCATCACACGGGTCAGGAGGCCCTGAGTTTGAACCCTGGACCTCTGATGTGGTAGGTGGACACTCTATCTGTTGAGCCAAATCTGCTTCCCTCAATGGAATCGTAATTATGTCTCTGCTAGAAACATTCCTCCTTTTAGAACTAAGGCCTCTAGACCAAAAGAGCATAAGATCATGGGGACAGGAAGCAAGCAACATTTTTTCTAGTGAATCATTAGGGGTAATAGTGAATGGCACCACTTCAATTTCCACCCCTTGATTCCTCGACCCATGAATCCTGTCTATAGGAAAAATGGCACTGTAGCTTGGACAATGATTTAGAGCATATACAGTCTCCTGGAGAATATTGCCCCAGCCCTGCAAGCTACTGACACCCAACTGATACCATAATTGAGTCTTCAAAGGCCATTCTACAATTCTTACAATCCAGCTGCTTCAAGATGATGGGAAGATATTAAGACCAGTGAATTACACGAGCATTGGTCCATTGCTGCTCTTCATTTACTATGAAGTGGGCTCCTTGATCAGAGGCAGTGCTATATGGAATACCATAATGGTGGATAAGGCATTCTTTCAGTCCATGAAGGGTAGTTTTGGCTGAAGCAATACAGACAGGGGAGGCAAATCCATATCCAGAGTAAGCATCTATTCCAGAAAGAACAAAACACTGCCCCTTCTATGATGGAATTGACCCCATATAATCAACTTGCTACCAGGTAGCAGGCTGAGTGGGGAATGGTACCATATCAGGGATTGAGTGTTGGTCTCTTTCTCTGTTGCTAGAATATTGGACACTCAGCAGTGCTGGCTGTAGCCAGGTCAGCCTTGGTGAGTGGAAGAACATGTTGCTGAGCCATGAATAACCCATCCCTATCATCATGCCACTTTGTTCTTGAGCCCATTGGGATAGAGGCTGACTGGTATCCACATAATGTGCCATCTTATCCACTTGATTATTAAAATCCTCTTCTGCTGAGTTCACTCTGGTAAGCGTTCACATGGGATGCAAATATTTTCATGTTCTTTATATATTCTATTGTTTTTGCTGAGCCTATTTTTAAAAGTGTGTTCATAATTGCTCATTGCTGCATTTTTATGATGGCTGTTTAAAGTTCTTCTCAGGTAATTCTTATATCTCTGTTATCTCAGTTTTGGCATCTGTTGATGGATTGGCATCATTTCATTTAAGGTGAGGTTCCCTGTGTCTTGGGATGATGAATGATGTTTGATTAAAACCTGGATATTTTGGATGTTATAGTATAAAACACTGGGTCATATTTAAATCTTCTATTTTAGTTGTTCTCTTTTGACGTTGATGGGGCAGAGGATGAAGATGGAACATCAATTTCCCCACTCAGCCTCTATTGGATGGGAAAGAGCTCCTTGTTACTGCTGGTGGGCATGGGAATTTCAGTTCCTCACTAGGCCTCTGCTGATTTCACCCTGGCTGGGGGTGGGGTGGGGCTGGAGTGCCTGCTTACTATGCCCTACATGATCTCCACTGTACCTGTGGAGAGGTGGATTCATTGTCACTGGGTGGTGACTCTCCACTAGGCCTCCGTGGCAACACCTCAACATTGAAGGGAAGAGATATCTCATTACCACTGAGTTGGAGTGGAAGTCCAGCCACCCAGTGGGGTCTCCCATGACATCACAGGGCAGACCTCATTACTATTTAAATTAAGTAATAATAAAGGAAATAAAAAATTTATTCTCTCAGTTGTATTAGCCACACTTCAAGTGCTCAATAGCCATATGTGACCAGTCGCTCTGTATTAGACAGTAGAGAACAAGAATGGTCTATTGAACAGTGCAGCTCAAGAAAAATAAATGTTAGGATAAGATTATTTTGGGGATTGAATTATGTCTGCCACAAAAGGCATATTGAAGTTTCAAACATTAGTCCTCTGTGTGTGTACCCATTTGTAAATAGGACTTTTGCAGATGTTTTTAGGTAAGGTGAACCCAAACTGAATGAGGGTAGATCTTAATCCACTGTGACTGAAGTCCTTATAAGTAAAGGAGAATGGACACATGGACACAGAAAGAGAAGCCACGGGAAGAGCAAGAAACCAAAAGTCAACAAAATCCAGGGGAAGAAGGAGAAGATATCGCCATGCCATGTGCATTGCCATGTGACAGAAAAGCCAAAGACAAAGGATCAATGACACCCAGCCCTGGAATGCCACAGTCTTGGCATTGCCTTGCCAACATCTCAGTTTTGGATTTCCCCTAACTTCAAAACCATAAGCCAATAAATTCCTGTTGTATATTCCTGTAGTTTCCATTGCTGGAAAACTAAAACAATTATTTAGCCTATACTCTACTTTTTTAGGGACTTGGAAATTTTGATTATTTTATATTATATAGTGCTCCCTGGTTTAACGAAACTGGAAGCCTATTTTATTCAACAGATGATTAACAGGCAAAGTCTTTTATGGATAACTGTGCTATCCTTACTTGTGTGTGCACTGGTGTGCAAGACGTATGTCCTAGGCCTCCAGCTCACAGGCTAGACTAGTTTTCCCCGTGTCAAACACCTGGGACCTGCAGCAAGAGAGGGTGGGGAGCAGACAGTGGTAAGAAGAGGTGAGGAGGGGTTGTTTCTGGGCCTTCAACTCTTTCCCAGGAAGAGCTGCCTCCCAGGCTCAGCCTATTGTTCTACCCCGAGGGCATTTACATATAAGGCTGAACTTGCCTCCTGCCCTCCAGTCACTTGCATTTTTGTAGCACCACAGGCAACTCTAACCTCTTCCTCTGACAGCAGGGTCACAGGCCTGAGCAGGGAGTCTCAGCTCTGTTTCCAGAAGGATGAGCATGTGCTCCCACCTGTGTCTGAGGCTCCAGACTCCCTGGAAGGAATTGGGTTTCTGTGTTCCAGCCTGGTCAGACTTGAGTGCTTTTCATTCTCTAGTATGAGTGAATCGTTCCTCCTGGAAACATGTTTATGTTTTGTACAAAAGTATTAGATCATTTAAGAACAAATCTCTACCTTAGATGACTAGAAATAAAACATTTGCAGAGCTAGAAAGTAGATTAGAGGTTACCAGGGGATGACTCTTTCAGCTTTATGAGTTCCACGAAACTTAAAACGTATTGTGGCTGCAGTACTCAAAGAGTTCTAAAATCATTATACTTCCTCTTCCTTCTAAGAGTGGTTGTGATCTTAACATCTCCCTTCCTGCCTTTGGATACCTTCTTAAGGTCCAAGAAACCCCCCTAAAATGGAGAGAACTCTGAAACCAGTATCAGAGGCTAAGGAGAGATGAATAGAGGGGTTTTCCCAGTATGTTAAAATCTAAACGGATAGGAGTACAGATGTGGCTACTAGGGAGGTATGTTGGTTGCCCCTTCAATTCTCCTGCAGAATTGGACCCTAATTTCCAGATTGTCTCAAGAAAGACAGCAACATTGCTGGTTTTATGTTTCTGGTGTTATTGATACAACGTCTGGAAATTTGAAGGAATAAAAAAGGCAATTTATCAATCAGTTGTTTGGAGCATGAAATGCATTTTATCATGGTCTCAAGAGACTGAATGTTGACCAGCGTCTCCATTTAGATCACAACCTTGGTAAATCACAACCTTGGTTCTGAAAGGACTGTGGCCCCTGAAGACCCTTTAGAACCACAGCGCTCATCTGCTGCCTCGCTGGTGCAATGTGCTTAGTTGCACAGCCACCAGTTATGATGAAGTTCCAAAGTATGCAAACATTTTAACAGTTTGGGACTATTATAATAGTCACTCTCATTTCCATTCCAATCCATTCCACAGGGGGCAAAATTAACCCTGGGCCATTCATCAGAGAAGCTCACTCTTTTTTTTTTTTTTTTTAAATTTTTTTATTTTTTATTGACTTTGTAATAATATTACATTAAAAATATATATGTGAGGTCCCATTCAACCCCACCCCCCCACCCCCCCTCTCCCCCCCCCAACAACACTCGTTCCCATCATCATGACACATCCATTGGATTTGGTAAGTACATCTTTGGGCACCTCTGCACCTCATATACATTGGTTCACATCATGGCCCATACTCTCCTCTATTCCATCAAGTGGGCCCTGTGAGGATTTACAATGTCCGGTGATTACCTCTGAAGCACCATCCAGGGCAGCTCCATGTCCCGAAGACGCCTCCACCTCTCATCTCTTCCTGCCTTTCCCCATACCCTTTGTCCATTATGTCCACTTTTCCCAATCCAATGCCACCTCTTCTATGTGGACACTGGATTGGTTGTGTTCATTGCACCTTTATGTCAAGAGGAGGCTCAGATTCCACCTGGATGCTGGATGCAATCCTCCCATTTTCAGTTGTAATCACTCTAGGCTCCATGGTGTGGTGGTTGTCCTTCTTCACCTCCATCTTAGCTGAGTGTGGTAAGTCCAATAAATCAGATTGTAGGTGCTGGAGTCTGTTGAGGCTCAGGATCTGGCTATCACATTGTCAGTCCAGAGATTCAAATCCCCTAAATATATCTTAAACCCCAACATTAACTGCACCTCCAGCACATTAGCATGAAAGTCTTATGAAGGGAGATCCCATCTGAGTCCAGATTCATCACACATAAACACCATTTCCAAAGAGGGGCCATCTGCCCTGGTAGTTAACCCCATCGGCCATGACCATAACTCCCATGGGTCTCTTTAGCCCTCAAAGGAACCAATATCTGGGGGTTGTATCTGCTTTATCTGTCTCTCTGACTCTGCTCAGTTGTGCATGAGGGCAAACCTTCTGCCAGCCTCCAGACTCTTTTTTAGAAACTCGTAGCCATATAAACTCATTTCTCCCTTTTGAATACCACTTCTCATTTGTGTCAGATGGGAAAAAGTAGAGACCTATTGTTTTACAACCTGGAACTCCTCTTTCTCTTTCCTTATCCTTTCCCTTTCTCTCAGGCCTATAATACACAAAATAAAGAAAGTGGTGAGAGTAGGAATCAAGAGAGAAGATAATGCCTGAATTGTGGTAAGGAGGGATATGGTCTTAGATGCTCAGGAGGTGTTGGAAAGGAAGTAGAGAGGGGATGGAGATAGTCCTTTGCAGACTTCAGAGAATGCCACCAAAAGGTCCTCAGCTATGGCCCCTCAAATGGGACAATTACAGGGATTTAGGGAGTGCAGTAATTCTTTGGCTGAGGTGATAATCAACTGCTTATATAAATTGTCAGCCAAGCATTTGGGAATTCATTCTATTCTTGAATAGTTCCAGAAGTGTGAATTTATAGAAATGTGCTTCTATTTTCTCATTGACTTACAATTCAAAGCTGTAAATGCATTCCTATTTAAGAGAACCATGAACATCACACCTGTGAAGAGGACAAAAATTTTAAGCCACAAAACTGAAGATACAAAAGCACTTAAAAAAATCCCATAGTAAAACAAACAACAACAAAAAATACCAAACCAAAAATTATAGAGAGTAGTGTGTGCTTTTCCAGGTCATTTAAATTGACAATTAGGGAAAACGGACTTGGCCCAGCGGTTAGGGCGTCCGTCTACCACATGGGAGGTCCATGGTTCAAGCCCCGGGCCTCCTTGACCCGTGTGGAGCTGGCCATGCGCAGTGCTGATGCACGCAAGGAGTGCCGTGCCACACAGGGGTGTCCCCCGCAGAGGGGAGCCCCACGCGCAAGGAGTGCGCCCGTAAGGAGAGCCGCCCAGCGTGAAAGAAAGTGCAGCCTGCCCAGGAATGTCGCCACCCACACTTCCCATGCCGCTGACGACAACAGAAGTGGACAAAGAAACAAGACGCAGCAAATAGACACAGAGAACAGACAACAGGGCGGGGATGATTAAGTAAATAAATAAACAAATCTTTAAAAAAAATAATTGACAATTAACTAGCAGATTACAGCCTAGTGCCAGGTGAAGGCTACAGGTTCAAATCCCAAACACGGATTAATTTGCTTTCTTCCATGGTTGGATTCCATGCTCAGCCCAGCCTGTTGTTCTCCCAATATTGACATAGTATGAGAGTGGGGCATCTCTATTATCTTACTTGAAAAACTGAAAACTCACCTTTTATTGCTGGTGGATAGAAGCCTCAACCAAGTAGAATATAAATTAAAGATATTTTACTATAAAACACTTTCTTCTGGAAGGATTTCCTGTTTGGGATTGCAGATGAAATGGATAAAAGACCAGTTGGTTGAAATGGTTAAAGAGCTGAAAAAAGTAATTTTGTGTCATTGGTTTTCCCAATATTGGTAATTTCTGGACATCATGGACTGGCTGTTTTTGTCCATTAATCATAACAATTTTCTTTTTCTTTTTGTAATTTTTGTGACATATGGAGCCATATCATTTTATTGTGTTTATTTTTCATACTTCTTTTTCTCAATTGCATAGTGATCTTTTTGTGAATTGAAATTTTTCTATTATGCTCTAAGTGAATTGTCCAAAGAAAAAGTGGCTGGAAATGAGAAGTTGTCATATATATTGTGGACTGAGAAGATAAATTATAACTTTTCATTGAATTTTATTTTATTTTTTATTTTTTTAGATTTATTTTTTTTAATTTTATTTAATTCCCCTCCCCTCCCCCGGTTGTCTGTTCTCTGTGTCTGTTTGCTGTGTCTTGTTTCTTTGTCCACTTCTGTTGTCATCAGCGGCACGGGAAGTGTGGGCGGTGCCATTCCTGGGCAGGCTGCACTTTCTTTCGCGCTGGGCGGCTCTCCTTACGGGGCGCACTCCTTGCGCATGGGGCTCCCCTACCCGGGGGACACCCCTGTGTGGCACGGCACTCCTTGAGCGCATCAGCACTGCGCATGGGCCAGCTCCACACGGGTCAGGGAGGCCCTGGGTTTGAACCGCGGACCTCCCATGTGGTACACGGACGCCCTAACCACTGGGCCAAAGTCCGTTTCCCTCATTGAATTTTAAATACAGATGTTTGCTTTTATCTTTAAGGACCTTATTTTCAACTCTTCCTTGAATTTGAACCAAGGATGCAGATTATTTAAAACATTTGTCAGTCAAACATTTTGTGAGCCATTAATCAAGTTACTCAAAAAATAAAAGACTGTTGTTGAAAAAGGTGAACACATGGTGAGCCAGGGAAAGTAAGCACAAACGGATTTTGTTTTATGCTTATGAAACCAAATTTGAAGCTTTAAGCTTTCAAACTTTCAAAAAGTAAAACAGCTGGCCCAGTCAACTCAAGTGTAAATTCTTTACAATCATAGTATGTGGGAATAGTAATCACAAAAGCCAACATTTTATTGAGCATTTTGCTGTATGGGAGGCAACAAATTATCTTGTTTAATCTGTAACATAACTTATGAGGTAAGTACTATTAATATCCTCATTTTACAGATGATAAAAACCTAGGTTCTGAAAGGCGAAGTAACTCGCTCAGGGACACAGAAGTAGAAAGGGAACAGGTTTGGTGGTCAAGACTCCAGAACCTTTGTATTCTACACTGTCAGAAGGTGAAAATAAATTTATTCACAAAATCCTTGAACTTTACATCCAAAAAAGTAAAAACAAATAAACACAAGTACCAAGTGAAGGAAAATATATGGACGGCCATGCCACAAATTAAAACTGCTACTTTTAATCTTGTGAATCTACAGTGGGTTCCGGAAGGGAAATTGGGTATTTTTGGAGTGCCCTCTTAACTGCAGGTTTTTAACATGGCTTTAAATAGCTAAATCTATTTCTAAATAACATGTAATCCTGCTTCATCATTAAATTTGTGCATAAGTAAGTGCCTCAACTTGCCACAGCCCCTCCCTTTTTTAAAAAATTGAAGGAATTTATTAAAATACCCAAGAACATTTGATTTATGTATTTAGCATACTGGTCTGCATTGGAGGAGAAGTCATAAGAAAAGAAAACAAAAAATCAACTTGCCTTTCTTTTCATGGACAGCAAGTCTGGGGACATCTTTGAGCCTAAACGAACTAATTCCATGGCTGCCGGCTACATAAGCTCAATTTCCGCACACATAGGCCTCAAAAGTTTTGGCTGCATTCTGCTTCCAGCCAGAGGTTTCTCCAGAAAAAGAACAATAGGAGGGTTGAAAGCAGGTAAAAAAGCCACTTTAAAACTCTTAGGAGTTCTGGATTTCTAAAGGTTTCATTCAAAAAGACATAAATCTCTTTTTTAAAAGCCGTTTGACTGAAGCCTAATATACATACATTACTTTTTTTTTTTTTTAAAGAAATTACTGCAGAGCTTTGGAGTGGAAGTCAAATAGAGGATCTCCTTTCAGAAGATGCTACTAAAGGAACAACAGGTTTAAATCACTCTCTTTAACAGAAGCTCCATAACCTGCAAGCAAACTCAAGCTCATACTCAAGCTGGGCCACTTCACAGCTGAACCTCAACAGGAAGGTGGCATTTCATATGCCCTAATGGACCTATAATTCTTAAAATGTCTGTTTTGTGATAACCTGACCTTTATTATATTCAGGCATCGTTGTGTCTGGGCCATGTAATTTGTTACAGGTGGTCAATGATAAACAAGGGCTACTTTCAGGCAATAAGACTAATTTGAAAGCGTGCCAAGCTAAAACTCCCTGGTATGGAATTTTGCTCTGGAACAGGTAATCTACAAGAAGATGGGATAAACTCAGTGTTCGGCTGAGGATCTGCCAACCTTTCACTTCATCAGTGTGCGGAATCCACTCGCGTGTGAACCAGAAGCCTGGGAGTTTATTTCCTAAACCAATAAAAAATACCATCACAATTTAGATCGAGAGAGCAAGATGGTAATTTTGAAATTTAGGTCTTCGGGACCACAGTGATTTTAAAGTCAACCAACGCCATTTTTGTTTCTCGAAATCGGGAGAGTAAGGCCACCTTCTCCTTACTTCCTTTCCTTGGTCGGTCACGGTAAGACGAGTTTTGAACTCCATGACCAACTTCCAACGCTTTCTTTTGCAAAGGGGCTAATCAGCGACGGCAGCTGACGCCAGGTCGTTAGGGGGGTCCCCACCCGTCCCGGACGCCTCCGGCCCTCAGGCTTCGGGTCGCCCAAGAGCGCGGGTTTCCGCGGGGCGGGGGGGGCGCGCCCTGACGCCTCCAGGATCTTCCGGGCCGAGGCGCGTGGGGGCTGGAGCGGCCGCGAGGCAGGCCCGAGCCCCGCCGCCTCCTGCGAGCGCGGGAGGAAGCTGGCGGCGGCGGCCCGAAGCGCGCGCGCTCCCCCTGCCCCCTTGACCCGGCCGGCGCGGCGCATGCTCCGTGGGGCGTCCGTGACGCGGACGTGCGCCGCCCGCGCCTCCACAGGCGCCAACGGCCGAGGCGGGGAGGGCGCGCCCGCCCGCGCGCCGCCCGGGTGCTCTGCCCGCCCGTCAGCGCGGGGCCGGGCCGCGGCCGGGCCTCCCTCCCTCTCTCCCTTCCTCCCTCCCGGCGCCGCCTCTTCCGCCGGGCCCGCCGGGCGTCCTTCCCGTGCCGCGGCCACCGTACGTCAGCGCTGCCGGCCCGCCCTCCGCCCCGCCCGCCCGCCGAGCGGCAGCCTCAGCTTCGGCCTCGCAGCGGCGGCAGCGGCGGCGGCGGCAGATCCCTCCCCAGACATGGCCCTGGGAGGCAGCAGCAGCACATGGCGGCCGCGGCGGCCATGAGCGCGCCCCCGACTCGCCCCAGCCCCCCCTAGAGCGCCGCCGCCCGCCCCGGCCCTCCGCCCGCCGCCGCCGCCCGCCGCGCCCCGGCCTCCCGCGCCTCCCGCCGCCCCCGCTGCCGCCCGCCGGGCCGCGGAGAGCCGAGCGCCACGGGCCCGCCGCCGCCTCGGGCCCGCCCGCCCCTCGCCGCCGCCGCCGCCGCCGCCGCCATGGGCGTGCAGGGCTTCCAGGACTACATCGAGAAACACTGTCCGAGCGCCGTGGTGCCGGTGGAGCTGCAGAAGCTGGCCCGGGGCAGCCTGGTGGGCGGCGGGCGGCAGCGGCCCCCGCAGACGCCGCTGCGCCTCCTCATCGACGCCGACAACTGCCTGCACCGCCTCTACGGCGGCTTCTACACGGACTGGGTGAGCGGCGGCCAGTGGAACCACATGCTCGGCTACCTGGCGGCGCTGGCCAAGGCCTGCTTCAACGGCAACATCGAGCTCTTCGTCTTCTTCAACGGCGCCCTGGAGAAGGCCCGGCTGCACGAGTGGGTCAAGCGGCAGGGCAACGAGCGCCAGACGGCGCAGCAGATCGTCAGCCATGTCCAGAACAAGGGCACGCCGCCGCCCAAGGTCTGGTTCCTGCCGCCCGTCTGCATGGCCCACTGCATCCGCCTGGCGCTCATCCGCTTCCACATCAAGGTGAGGCCCGCCGAGGCCCCCGCAGCGCGCCCCGGGCCCCCGGGCCCGGGGGGCGCAAAATGTCGCCGGGGTGGGTGGGGGGGCGGGGAGACCGAAAGAGAGAGGGAGAGAGAGAGGAGCCCGCGAGTCCGCCAACTCATTTTCCCTTTTCAACTCTTGCAAGTGGGGAGTTGCAGCTCGCGGCCGGAAAAGTTTCCCCAGGCCCGGGCGCGGGCAGAACCCGGCCCCAAGATGGATGGAGGCCGCTGGGGCTCGTGGAGGCGCCTCGGGGCCCTCCCGGCTCGTGGACTGGGCACCTCCGCCCGGGGCCGGCAGCCTGGCAACTTTTCCCTCGCGGTGGAGAGGGCCGAGATTTTTGTGCTTTTTTTTTTTTTGCACTTGGTGGATCTGTTGGGTGGCGACAGGTTTTCCGAGAATCCTCGAGCATGAATAACTAGCCCCAGGTCAAAACTTGGGGAGGGCAGGACCGTCCTCTCTCCTAAACCGAGTCTTGACCCCGCGCTTTGAACTTGAACAAAACACGCATTTCCCTTCCCGCTCCCCCTCCCGGCCCCCCCACCCGAATTTCGCACTTTCTTTCGCAGTAATGGGTTTCTTGTTGAAGCAAGCGGTAAATAGCCCTAGTAAGGGTTGATCTCCCAGGCCGGTGGGGAGGAGCCGAATCGAAATCCTGGAGGGCTGCTGCCGCTTTCGTCAATGTCGCTAGCGTGGGTGACAGTAAAACTCGTCCAAGGGTCAGTGAGTTTTTCCCCACTTGAGAACGCAGGACGGTGCGTGCGTGTTCCTTTTAAAATAAAAATTTTCGAGAGGTTTTCTGCGACTTTGTGTTAGAGCCCAAAGAATTGTGAAATTGGACATGTTGAGGGAATTTTGTCAATTCTGTGGCTTGGAGGCTGTGTGAAAAAACTGGTTTTAAAGTGTTACTGTTTTGTAGAGCTGATTGAAAGAAGTAGTCAAAGTGAGGAGCTAAGAGAATATGAATTGTGAAAACCTCATAGACCATGAGATGCTGGCAAGAATTTACAGGATTGCTTTCTCTGGTGCCTGGTAAATGTTCAGTGACCTTCAATTGTGCACTGATCAGTAATCAGAGCTTAACGTTATCAGGCATTCTACTGTCCTTTTGGCAGACAGCTCCTCAGCTGAAACTGGGCCAAAGGAGAACTTTAGGACCCAGGAGTGACTGTAAAGTTAATATGTAGATAAATGATCTCTTGACTTCAGGTTTTGATTGCTTTCTTTTTCATTGTTTTCTTTAGGAAAAAAATTGAGGGGTGGGGGGAGGCCTTTTTGGTTTTCTTAATTCTTGTCACTGTCTCCCAACTTTGCCATTCTTTTATTTCTACCTCAAACTGTCGTTGAGGCCAAAGTTTGTGAAATTTTCACTCTTCACCATTGCCTCTACTGTAGATGACGAGATGGTAGTAGTTAAGCCTAAAATGATAGCGGAAGTCCCACCCATGATCCTGATGCAATTGGAGAAAATGGTTTTTAAGTCTGTGGGTCGAGGCATCTCAGAAGAGTAGTGATTGGTCTGTTAGCATGGCAAATACACAACGTGCCATTCCTCTGGAGAAGTTCGGATGAGAGGAAGTGTTGTCTGAGTGGGCTTACGTTCTCTGAATTTGAGCCTGGGCAAATTCAAGGCCATGTCTCTAAGAAGTAAGGCATTGCCATTTATCAGATGTGATACTCCTCCAGGAGCTATGAAAGTACTAATAGTTTTATCTTGTGCAGGGATAGAAAATGCAATTTAAAAGACCCTGTAGTTATTTTGCTTTTGGTGATAGGATGCCTTTAGCCTTAGCTTAGTATAGTGACGTTTAAAGGAACCTTATGATATTACTTATAGTCAGTATGGTCACTGTACCTTTTTAAAGACTTGGTGGATTATTTTTTAAATTGTAAAGTTTTCGGTACCTTGGCACCCTTTTGAATGTCTTGTATACCATGAAAGTACTTAGAAATTTTTTTTAAAGATTTATTTCTGCACCCTCCCCCTCCCGTGTCAATTTGCTATGTGTTCTTCTGTGTCTGCTTGTATTCTCATCAGTAGGCACTGGGCATCTGTGTCTCTTTTTGTTGCACCATCTTGCTGTGTCAGCTCTCCTTGCATGTGGCACCACTCCTGGGCAGCTGTGGTTTCACGCGGGGTGGCTCTTCCTGCATGGGGGGCACCCTTATTCAGGGGCATCCCTGCATGGGCTGGCACTCCTTGTGCACGGCACTGCGCGTGGGTCAGCTCACCACAGGAGCCAGGAGGCCCTGGATATCGAACCCTGGACCTCCTATATAGTAGGTGGACGCTCTGTCTGTTGAGCCACATCCACTTCCCGTAAAAGTACTTAGAATTTTGATCAGTGTGCAAATAAATAAATATTTGGAAACTAAATTTGGGAGAATCTCTTGGGACTTAGGTTTCTGGACACAAGATGATTTTGTCTCTTAAGTGTTTTTGCTTTAGGTGAACATTTAACCGCTGATCTAGAATCAGTATAGTGTTCATTATGCAGATTAATATAGTAATGACTCACTCACCTGGTGGCCACTTACCAGGCATCTTAGCTTTTTGGAAAACACCTATGATATTTAGCTATTAGAAATTTCTCAGTCAAATGGGATATCAGGAAGTTTGGGTACAGTGACCATGAACAAAGTAAAAAGTTTTTCTTCATCAAGGAATCCTTTAAAGTTCTCTGACAGACTGTGCACTCCTTTTCAGATGTAATTTTAATAAGCTTAGTTATCTCCTTTCTAAACTCGGCCAGAGCAGAGGGTGAAGAGGAGAGTCTGCCGGAGGCAGGGACACCATTAATAGCAAGCAGTAACACTTAACAAGGGAGAAGATTTTAAAAAAACAAACGATAAAAAGCAGACGTAATTCTGGGGCTCTTTTAGAAAAAGAAAAGCAACCCTGTGTACTTCAGCCCCTGACGGTAGTGCAGTGTTTGTTGTATAAGGATGGTTTTGGGTCAGTTAAAAAAATATGTTCAGAATTCTCTGTCGAAGGGGGTGAAGCAGTGTGTGCTGTTTTAAAAGATGCCCAATCCCCTCGGCATGACCCTTCTGCTCTCCCTCATCAAGTGGCAGTTGACAAGGATTGGCACTACCTCTGCATACTCTTCCATCTCTGGCTGCCTGGGCCCCTCAGTCTGTGAAGAGGTATGTGGTGTTACCCTTTTTACTCATCAACTGGTGATGGAGCCTCTGTCCCTGCTCTAGGAAGGGGCTGCAGGGGCTTGGGGCAGACCAGTGACCACCTGCACGGAAGGTTTTTCTCTTCTGGTTTGTTTGCAGGGTTTTTTTAATATCCATCTCTGTCCCCCATTCATTATACTTTATTCTTATATGTCAGGTATAAAATGTAAAAACAGTGAAAGCTTTTACAAAATAAACATGCCAGTTAAGTGGTTAAAAAAATGAAAAGCGGGAAACGGACTTTGGCCCAGTGGTTAGGGCGTCCGTCTACCATATGGGAGGTCCGCGGTTCAAACCCCGGGCCTCCTTGACCCGTGTGGAGCTGGCCATGCGCAGTGCTGATGCGCACAATGAGTGCCGTGCCACGCAGGGGTGTCCCCCGCGTGGGGGAACCCCACGCGCAGGGAGTGTGCCCATGAGGAAAGCCGCCCAGCGTGAAAAGAAAGAGCAGCCTGCCCAGGAATGGCGCCACCCACACTTCCCGTGCCGCTGACGACAACAGAAGCGGACAAAGAAATAAGACAACAAGACGCAGCAAACAGACACCAAGAACAGACAACCAGGGGAGGGGGGGAATTAAATAAAAAATTAAAAAAAAATAAAAAAAAATAAAAAAATGAAAAGCACTATGAGATTGCACTACACACTTAGGAGAATAGCTAAAAGTACTGATAACACCAAGTGCTTGCGAGGATGCTGAGTAACTAGAATTCTCACATATTGCTGAGAGGAATGAAGAATGGCACAGCCCCTCTGGAGAACAGCGTAATGGTAAACATGCATTTACGTGTGATCCAGCAGCAGTCTCACTCCCAGGTAGTTGATTTTGTTGACACTAAAACCAACACTTGAGTGTTGATATCAGCCTTATTCCTCATAGGCAAAAACTGAAAGCAAGCCGTGTCTCTTCAGTGGGCGAATGGTTAAACTGGTACATCTGAACCGTGGAATACTATTCAACAGTAAAATGAATAATCTATTGATACTTGCAACAGCTTTATGCTGAGTGAAAGGAGCTAGGCTCAAAAGATGATACCTGTAGGAGTCTGTTCATGTGTTACTCTTGTAAAGATAGAGCCATAGTGATGGAGACCAGATCATGAGAGAGTCTGGGTAGGAGGAGAGAGTGACTATAAACGGATAGCATGAGGGAGTTTTTTGGATAATGACAGTGTTCTGTATCCTGGTTGTCATAGTGGTAACACGTTTTTTAAATTCATAGAGCTATATGCCAAAAGTAAAAGTTTAATTTTACTGTAGGAAAGTTTTTGACCAAAAAGATTAAATTAAAAATTTGGCAAAGGAATTGACATGAACACCTCACTATATATATAATGTTGGGTAAATGGGACATTTCTCTTAAGAAACTTACCATCTTACTGGCTTTCTCAAGTGTTTTGTAAATTAGATGAAAGATTTGATTTCTTGTCACCTTTGCTTAGAGAGATCTTTTTTGATTTGCAAGAATATTTCTTTGATAGAATTTTTTTTTCCCTCTGTAAAGTAATAATTGTATTTCTTTAACCACTAGAAATTAGCCTAAATATCAGCTAATTTTGTTTGGATCACTAAACAGCCTACCTTGAATTTGGCTTTTGCTACTTAATAGAAGATTCTCTCCTGTGCTTCAAGCAATTATAACCTTTGAAACTTCAGTGTGTGACTTATGCTTATTTAGAAATATTGGTGGCATTACATCACAGGAGCCTTCATAAATGTTTCTTTTGCAAGACTTGTGAGGTAGGTGGGGGGCTTCGTAACAAAGTCTTTCTGGATTGAATCCTGAACCTTCTTCTGTAGGAGTTATATTAAATCAGTACTCTGGTAGGTTTATTTAGATTGTATATAAAGCAGTTCTTGTTTTCAGTTAGCGGACCAATGTGAGATTAGACTGTGTTGAAGATTCTCATGGTTAACATAGTAACGTCTATATTTAGGGCTGATGGTCTTTTTTCTTGTATACTTGGGGAAAAGAACTAACTTATATTGTACTAGGACCTTGGTAGGTCTTTCATATATGCTATCTCAGTTCATCCTCAGAACATTTTGTTACCTCATTCTGTAGGTGAGAATAAAGGGGTTCCGCACATTAAGTGCTCTCTGGGCTCAAAAACTAGTAACCTCTTCAAGAGGGAAGTGCAATGCTAGAGTGAAAGTTCAGTTTCATTGTTTAAGAATACTCTGGAGGTGTGCCTACCTACAATTCACCCCCAGGTCAATGCTGCAAGCAAAACACCTCTATTATTTTTTGCCATTAGAATAGGTGCAGCAAGTTTCTACACAGAAAGAAAGTACTTATCAACTGGAAACTGGCAAGATACCTTATTCTTAAGTACCTCTAATTGCCCAGGAAATACTTAAGGCTCAAAATTGACACTATTGTAATTCAAACCAGTCATCCATTTAAAATATTTTATTTTCATTTATTTTCCTCCATTTTAACAGTTTTGACACAGATAAGGTCAGCAAATGCATATTTGCACAACTGCATTTTTCTAGATGATATGGATAAAATACTTGTTGACTCCTGCTAAACTACTTTAGAACCTGAAGTAAAAAACAAAACAAAAAAAAACAGCAAGCCTTAGAAAAGGAAACTGTGTCATTATTATTACAAACTGTGGTATTCACTATTAAACTTTGTTTCTTTCAGTGGAGAATCTTATTTTTCATAAATAACCATTGGGAATAGTTTGGTGTAAATCTTTCCAAATCTTATTATGGTTTGTATTCATTACATGATATATATTTTTCAAAGTATAGTTTTAATCAACATTTGATCACACTATACATTATTCAGCAGTATTCTTTTTGTCTAACTGTGTAAACTTTTTAATGCCTGCATAGTATACCATAATTTACCCAACCCCTACAAATGGTGTACATGCACACACTCACATTTGGTAGATCCAAGGGTGTGCACAGTTTAAAAGTCATACAGGACTATGGAGCCCATATTGCCAGACCTTCAGATTTTTCAAGAAAAATCCATAAATTATCCCATTTTAAAAATGTTTGAACTGAACAAAACCAGGGCTTCTGGCTGGATTCAGTTCTTGGGCCACAGTTTGTAATTTCAGCTCTGTTTCCTGGGATTACTGAAGTTCAAGGACTTTCCTCAAATGCCACAATTCTTTGGCCTCTCCATTATACACTGTTCCTTCTCCTACTCCCCAGTATTACCTCTTTTGGGGTTAATACCATCCATTTATTTATTTACCGTCTAATAGTGTCTAAGGCATACTGTCACCATCCTCAGTAACTTTAGCATACGTAAGAGGTACCAGGTCTCTAGTTGCTCTACAAACAGAAAGTTCTCCTGCCTCATCTGGCCTCTAGGTTCTTCAAGTCCAGTGACTGTTTTAGTTTCATTTTAGCCATCTTACAGTTTGAACCCTATAATTAGTTTTTTTAAAAGACACCACCTTTAAGACTTCCGAATTAAAAACCCCCTTCTGTTTCCTGTTTCTCCCATAATTCTACTGGTACTCTGTTACTCTTCATTCTCGTTTTGCTTTTTACCATCTCTGTTGTCCCAGTCTATTCTGATTTCACAGTTAGCCTAACCGGTTTGAACCTGGTGGTCGCCCACTTCAAAGCTATAGTCACTGCCTCCCTAGAGTCACCCTGGGCATTTCATCATCCCATTCTGCCAGGCCTTTGAATAATAGCAATTCTACCTCAGTTTATTTTACCTCAGTAGTCCCTCACTTATCCTTATTCTCTTCCTCATTTCTAAAATCCCCAACACACAAACTCAGCAAGTTTACCAAAATAGTCTTAACAAGCACCATGCAAACCCATTGATGGGTTGTGAAATCAAGTTATTGGGTGTTTACCAGCATTTTTTTCTTTAATGATATACAAAAAATTAAACAGAAATCAGAATGAAAAACATATAGTAAGGGTAAATACTATTTCACTAAACTTTTATCTTGCTGTGGGTAGCAGTTGAAATTGCCAATGGAGCTAACTGGTCTCCTCACATCCTTATCTCCACCAGTCAAACTCCTCTCACACAGCTCTGCCGCATCTTTAATTGGGTCACTCTTCTGCTTAGAAGCTTTGAGCATATTCATTCAGTCCAAACTTACTCTGGCTTTTTAGGACCCTCCTACCATCTGACCCCATTCTACCTTCTTTTGTGGTTCATAATTCCTCTATTGTACCAACCAAACTGCTGTTTCCCTAAGTAATGTCTGACTTCCCACATCTGTTTATGCTGTTCCTCTTGGCTGACTGCTTCACTTTTAGCTTGTAAAATTTTACTCATACTTGAGAGCCCATCTCAAATGCCATCTTCCTTACATGGAGTCTCTTCTGATAGTCCAAAAAGTGGGCCTCTGTTTGCAGTGACCCTTAACTGTGGTCTGCTTTAGTATAGCTACCTGCATACTGATCTCCCCACTAAATTATAAGCTACATGAGGCCAGGGACTGTTTTTTGACTGAGTTGTTCTCAACTGGGGATGATTTTTGTCCTCCAGGGAACATTTGACAACGTCTGGAGACGGTTTTGGTGGTCACAGCTGAGGGGCTGCTACTGGCATCCAGTGAGTAGAAGCCAGGGATGCCACTAAACATCCAACAACACACAGGACAGCCCCTACAGCAAAGAATTATCTGACCCAAAATAGCAGTAGTGCTGACGTTAGCAAATGCTGGTGGGAATAAATCAAAGGATTCTAAGTGTAAGGACTTTGTGAAGCCATATATAAATGTTTAAAAAAGAAATTTCTGAGTCTACCAGAAAGAGAAATAATCAAAATTACAACTTAGTTTTCTGAATTGAAATACTACCACACATATACACATCCTATCTTTAACAATTTCTGGACCCATTTGGTTCCTCATTTTGTTTTCTGAAATGTGTACTAATGGAAAGAAACTATTTATGCTAATGGAAACGTTAGGTATTCCAGCCTTGGACTTGAGGAATAACTAACTGTCAAATACCATGTAATACAGAAAGGAGATATTTTAAAATTTGAAAAATTAGACTTATTTTCCAATGGATTTGTAGACCAAAATGCCTAAATAAAACAATTAATAATTTATATATATAACTATATGTTATATGTAATTATATATTATATGGTTATATATTAATATTACGATATAGTTAACTATTTATATAAATGAATCAACTCAGATAAATATAAAATTCTCCAAATGTCTCTTGATATAGCTGGTATCATTTATTTCATTTTTTTACTTTTTTTTCATGTTTTCTGTAGAAGATAAGTCCCTTGAAGACCTTGCCTATTATCTCCTTTTTAGAACAACAGCTGATGTATGATAGGTGTTCAAAAAAAGATTTGGTAAATGGTTGAATAAATCAATTCCAGACTCACTAATTACTACAGGCTTCCTGTGCAAGGTAATATAAGGGCAGAAAGATTGTTTTCCAATCCAGAGTCAGAGTCAGTTCCAAAGATAAGTTAGTAACCTTAGCATGGCCACCTGGTGCGGATGTTTTATCTTTTTTTTTTTTTTTTTTTTTAATTTTTTATTCTGCCCCTCCCCATTGTGTTCGCGCTCACTGTCTGTTCTCTGTGTCAGTTCACTGTGAGTTCTTTCCATATCTGCTTGTCCTTTCTTCTTGCATTTCGCTTTAGGAGGCACCGGGAACTGATCCCAGGACCTCTGGTGTGGGAGAGGCACTGAATTGCTTGAGCCACCTCAGCTCCCTGGTCTGTTGCATCTCTCACTGTCTCTCCTCTTCGTCTCCCTTTGTTGTGTCATCTTGCTGCGCCAGCTCTCCACGACACTGACCAGCTTGCCTTCCCGGGAAGCCCTGGGAATTGAACCTGGGGCTTCCCATAAGGGAGACAGAAGCTTATTGCTTGAGCCACATCTGCTTCCCAATGTTTTATCTTTGAATAACTTTTTTATGCTTCTTAATTTAGGAGCTGTACTGAAGCTGCTTAAGGGCATTGGCTAAGTTTAACCATCTCTCAAAACTGGTTTTGTCAAACATTATTTCTTAGGCTTCTTAGCAAGGGGATAAAGTTGAAGTTGACACACTGAATTATTTGCAAAGATGGTCAATTTATATTATATATAATCTACATATACATGTGGATGAAAACTCTACATCTACATAATCTCTCTGTATAACCTACACTATAATAATAGTTAAGCTGCGGTTTAAAACTTTTGTGACTTTTGTGCCCTAGTCATTTCACATTTCTGTTATTTCTGGAATAAATTAACTTCTTTGGACTGAAAGAACATATCTTCTGGTATTTTACCATTGAGTGGCAAATATACTGGAGAGGGTTTATTGCTGGAGAGTTGACTTTTCATAGGCTTGAAGTTAATTGTTCATCTTTCAAGGTAGAACCCATCAATGAACAGTAGTTGCAAGCCAGTCCAGACTGTTGGGGGATTCTTTAGGTTCACTAAAGTATTTGGTTAAGCAAAGTGCCATTTGTTCAATCTCCTGTACCTATCTTAACCAGAGAATATTTCAGTAAAGAATTTGTAATAAAATTCTTTATTGAAAGAATAGAATTTGAAAATAGTATCATTTTGAGGTTCATTTTCTTAAATTTTTAAATTTAAATTTTCATGTATTTTGGAATTAAATTTTTAACAGTAACATCGCTAGGATTTAAGCAGAGTAGTTAGGAGATCAAAATAGTAGGCTAAATAGATACCAAATACAAATAACAGTGTTTGCTTCCTTCTACTCTCCTTTTATCATTTTATTTATTTTTAAAGTTTGTAACTTTAGCGTTTCTCTTATCACATTCTTTCCTTTATTTGAAAATTATTTTTCTTTGCTTTTAAGACCATTGTAATAAATTCTTATAGAATAAACAAGAGATAGGTAAGATAGGCTTGTTTGGCTAAGATTTTAGGTTTCCTGAGGGAGAAATATTACTTAGAGACATTGCTAACAATGCCATAATATTTAAATTAACCTTTTAAAATAAACAGCAAAAGTCTTCTATCAACTTGGAGTTGACTTTTATCCTCTCACTCGTCACCTAGTTTATGGTAGAGAGTAAGTAGTCTGAGAGTAAGTTTTACCTCCTAATACCTAATGACTAGAATTGTTACATGTTGGATAAAGGTCACAGCCTGAATTTAAAAAAATAATAATTTAGGTTGACTTTTATCCTCTTATGTTCCGTTTGTCTTACATTTTCTAAATCTGGTAGCTGGCTGGAAGGTGTGTCACGTTATTCCCCATGCTGGTGTAAAATTATTCTAAAGAAAAACCCTATTCAGTATTTTTCTTTATGTCAGAAAAGCTGTATGACCTTGTGTGTTTCGGGTCCTTTGTAAAAAATATGAAACAGTAGATTGTTTTTCACATAAGCTTACCTAAAAATAAATTTATCTGACATTTACCCAGTGCTTACCTTTAGTGATTGATTCTGAGCTGTTTATAGATAGTAACTCGTTTAATCATCATAGCTACTCTATGAGTTGGGGGAATACTATTATTTTTGCAGATGAAGAAATGGAGGTACAGAAAGGAAGTAGGCAGTGGAATTGTTCACCATCTGGTGCCAGAGACATTAAAACCTCATTGTCGAAGTGTGTCTTCATGGGAGATTAGGAGTAAGTAATAGTGTTAAGCTTTAATTCTGATTTGTCCCCATTCTGCTTTTCAAAGCACTAATAAATAATCAGATTTGCAAAGTAAGCTTGAGAATTTTTGGTTATTGTTCCTTGAGCATTGGTTTATCTACCTTTTTCACTATGAAATAACACTACTGAGGTTTTATTTATTTATTTAAAAAATTTTTTAGGAGTTGGGGGTTGAACCTAGGGCCTCGTATGTGGGAAGCCAGTTCTCAGTCACTGAGCCACGTTGGCTATCTTGAGTTGTTTTTTTTTCGTTTGTTTTGCATGTTTTTTGTTTTTTTAAGGAGGTATTAGGAACTGAACCCAGAACCTCCCAGGGGAAGCAGACGCTCAGCCTCTTGAGTCATATCTTCTTCCCATGAAAAAGATTTACCTAGAATTTGGTACAAATTATAGTAATATAAAATTATCATTCTCAGCTAAGTACAAAATATTTCACTGGGACCGAAAATGGGACAGTTTTGCCAGCTGCGTAAGGTTTTCCACACAAATTGTATCCACCATATTTCTTCTTGATGAGGGGTGGGCAGAGAGAGTATAGCCAAGGTAATTCATGATTCCTGTCCTCACTGTACTTATCTGGAGTGTTACGTTGGATATTAGCACCCTCATCACTTGACCAGAGCTAAAATATAATGCTCTATATTGTTTACATGCACAATTTTATTAGGGTTTCACTTCCTTAATCTAAAGCTTGCATTTTGGTACAGTGGTAATGGCACTAGTGCTTTTAAGGTGGTGTATAGTCTCCGTGGTTATAGCCTGCGGTGTTCAGTAATTAGGCAGCTCATAATTCAGATTCTCACTTGAATTATGATTTTTCCCACTTCTAAGGGCTTCCTGTAAATATGTAGGTTCTGGCCTTAATTTTTAAAGTTCTTTATATTTTTCGAGAGTTCAAAATGAAATAATTTTCTCCACATTGTGTTAATAGGTTTTACTCACTTCTAAAATAAAATTTCAGATCTTGAAATATAAACTTCATTGTATTATGCCAGTCAAATCCAGGAGTTGGAAGGCCAGGGAAGAAGAGAAACATAAATAAGGATGAGAGGGTAGATTGGCACAGGAGGGGGAAACAAGGGAATGAAAGGATTCAGGGGGAAAAAGACACACTTGAAGGGAGAAAGAACAGCTAAAGTCTTGTCAGACCCTGACTCCCCAAATCTTAGGCCCTGTTATGTAATTTTTAATTAAATAACTGCTTTTTAAGTCCTGTTTTGATGATATAATTCAGAATCTTTTTTTTATCCCATCCAAACCTCGTGTCATATGATCTTTTTTCCCTTGAGCAAATCCTCTGTATCAGATTTTTTATCCAGCTTTCCTTGATTTAAATTTTAAAAGAATTATTTATTTTGTCTCTTACAGATATTCTTAGTTGTTGGACTCCAGTCATTCATTTGTAAATTTACGACTAATCTTATTTTAAATTTATACCTAATCAGTCAGTCATTGTGGTCTTTCCAGTTTCAATTGAATTGTCTGTGGGAGCATTTGTGATTTCATGTGATAGGCTGCTTGAGTCTTTGCCGTTTAGGCTGGGTTTCTTTTTTGGATATCTGTTAATATTTTGTTCATCTAATAAAGTGATTTAAAATAGTCTTTCAGGTGGCTTCTTATAGACTGTTGACTTTTTTTTTTTAATGAACTTTTAATTTTGGAATAATTTTAGATTTATGGAAAAGTTGCAACGATAGTACAGAGTTCCCTGATATCCTTGATGTTATCCATGAATGCTAATATCCTAATAGCTATAGTTCAGTTGTCAAAACTAAGAGAGGTTGTACATTGGTACATTACTACTAATTATTATTTGGATGTCATCTGTTTTCCCCTAATGTCTGTTTTTGGTCCCAAGAGCCCAGTGCACTAGTTGTCCTGTGTCCTTAGTCTGCTGTGGTCTAGGACAGTCCTCAGTGTTTCCTTATCTCCTGGGGCCTGGACACTTGAGGAGGGACTGGTCAGGGGTTTGGTGGACTGTCCCCAGGTTAGGTTTGGCCGGTGTTGTCTCATGATGAGATCAAGGTTGTGCATTTGGGGGAAGAGGACCCCGGAGGTGAGGTGCCCTTCTCATCACCGGGTCAGGAGGTCGGTGCTCCGAGCCTGACTGCGGGGAACAGGACCCTTCACCTCTTGGTTCAGGTGCTCTGTGAGGTGCCTCTTTCCCCCTTTGCTCTGTTCTTTGGAAGCAGCGGTGGAGTCCAGCCTCACTCGGGTGGGGTGGGCGATTAAATGCCACTTCTTGAAGAGGGTGGTATTTATGTATAGTAACTGGAATTCTTCTGTAAGGAAGAGTCTCTTCTTCCCCTTTTATTTATTCAATTGTTTATATCAGTATGGATTCATGTATTTATTTTCTACTTTGGGTTATAATCCATTCTATTATTTATTTTGTTGTGCTGATTGTTCTAGCTTTGGCCAGTGGGAGCTCTTTCAGGTTGACTCCTGTGTGTGTCCCTTTGACACACCTTCTTACCTCTTTTTTTTTTTTTAAGCACTTCCTTACGTTTTGACACTACAAGGTGTTTCAGGCTCATCTTGTCTTTTCCCTGCCTAAGAGTTAGCCATTCCTCTCAAGAGACCTGGCTCTTTTTAGTGGAGAATAGTATTTAGAAACCAGGATTTGGGTCCAGGTGTTGCTCCTTGCTTCTGGCCTGTCACTGCTTCTAGGCCACTTCAGCAGAGTGTTAGGAAATACATGTTTGTGTATGAACACACACACACAAATGTATAATTATTTCTGTGTTCATCTATCTGTATGTATTTTAACTAAGCATCAGTTCTTACTGCCTTCTCCTTTGCTGATACATACAGCCTTCTCTGTTTGCATCTTTGTAACTGCTTTCTGACAGTGAAAAACCTCTCATTTACCCTTTATTGACTTCAACTCTAGTATACATGTACTTTCAGAATTGCTAACTCATATCCTTGTGAGAAACAAATTTACTAAGTACAGTACAATATTTATGTACATTTATTTTTGTCTTTAACCTTAACTGTTTCCAGTCAAAACATCCTTTTCCAAAGTTACTTAGGTCAGCTCCTTTTGTCCCCACCCGCTTCAGTGAGAGGTTATTTCATACATTTTGTAATACAGATTCATTTGTTAGTCTGCATTCTATTCTGGTGTCCTTGAAATCTGGCTGCTTTTTAAAAATTCATTTACAGTTAAAGTTCATTTTTTGTGAGGGTCAGCTGTGTGGGTTTTAACAAATGAGTATGAGTCCTGTCCACTCCCCCTAGAGTTAAGACTTAAGAGTTAAAGACTTTTAAAAAAACTCTTTTCAGTTAGTGTTTTGTTTTTTGTTTTTATTTTTTCCTAATTGAGTAACTGCTGAACCACACTTCTACTACTTACCCATTGAAAAGGCTAACCCCTGCGTTGCTCTCGTTTTTAAACAAGAAAATGAAAAAACGGTTTTTAATGCCATTTTGCATTTCTTCAGGAAAGGCATGATGGATCTTTTTTTTTTTTTAATTTTTAAAAGACACTTAGATTACATAAATGATAGTGTACGGGATTCCCATCATAATGGATTTTAACAGTGGGGGAAGAATGCTAGAATTTTAGAAATCGAAGGACCCATAAAGATCCGTCTAGTTTTACAGTTCTAGCTGGGCTGGTTGAATCCCAGGAGGTTAGTCATTATGCCAGAACTAGAACCTAGGCCTCTTTGATATTTCTGTTCCTCCACCTTCTCACTGCTGTGACTCAGAATGGTGGATGCTTTATAACATACTTGAGATAGGAAAGATGAACTAAGGCAAGGGTCAGGGATTTCTCCACCTTTGCTTTCAGTATGAAGGTTTGCATTTATGGGTGTGGTTCTTTTATCTTTTGTTTCAGGAGATTATTTCTAGGAGTCAACTGTTTGCTTTCCACCCTCTGTGCTTTGGGAGAGGGTGAGGTATTATTAATCATTTGCAAGTTAGTATTGTTGTGAAATGTTGATAGTTTGTCTGCTTTACTTTTTAATGCCAGTCTGAAACCATGTGGTCTGATGAGCAGGTAGAGCAGGGTTTTTGTGAAGACCTCCATATTCCACTGTCTGAAGTTATATGAAGGGCATTGAAACTAAACTTTTCTGGTTCTGCTGGGCATTGGCTTCTATGGGACAGAACATGTTGTTGTAATCTTTCTAAATAATTGAAGGAATCTTTGGGGACCCATGGAATGGGGCCCCCCGGTGTTAGTGCTTATTGCATGCCAGGCACTAAGCTAGATACTTGATACAGAGGTGAATAAGCTGTGCTTCTTGCTCACAGTCTGGTGAAAGAGACAGACGTGTAACAGGAAAAAGTTTTTTTTTTTTTAAAGTGTAATTCTACTACCCTGGCACACTATGTTGGTTTTTGCTCTTTCCCTTCCACTCTTTTTTCCACAAATACATAAAAATACAGTTTTACACAGCTGTATATATAGAATATAGTATTCTAAAACTGTTTTGTTTAATATTTTATCGTCAGCTAAGTTTCTCCTCAGTCTTATTAAGTGTGGCTGCTGTATTTACCCATCTCCTAAATGTGAGTTTATTTTTTTCCCTGTAGATTAGTCTTCTGTGGCCCTTTTTATGCTTTTAATGTTTTTTTTTTTTGTTTGTTTGGTAGATTGGTTTCTTAGGGCATATTTCCTGGAGTAAGATTACTGGGTCAAAGATTATTAACGTTTTACAGCTCTTGAAATATATTGCCTGTTATTTTACAGTGCTAACAGCATTCTTTGAAATCCTGCCAGATTAGATCTGAGCCCTGCCTCCAGGTTTCATTTCTGACCACTTTCCCCCTTGATCACTCTGACCTGATCACGGTGGTGCTCTCATGCTACAGACACACCAGGCTTACTTACGGGTCTTTGCACTTGGCTTTTCCTTTGTCTAAATACTCTTGGTGGTCTGCACATGACTTGCCTCTTCTTTCAGGTCTTAGTTGAAAAGCCACTCCTTATAAGATGCCTTCGGTGACCATCCTGGCTAAAGCAGCCCCAACTTTGACTTAGCCATTTTTTTACCCCCTAGGATTGTTGTGAGAATACATGAGAATAATGCCTTAAAAAGCACTTAGCACAGAGGCTGGCAAAGTAAACAGTCAGAAGATGAGCTGTAATCATCTTTATGGCCTGTTCTAATAATGGAGCTCTGAGAAAGGCTTGGACTTGGGAGATGGACAGAGCTAGCTCCTGAACTGCTTTCAGACTCAGTTTCCTGTAAGAATGGGGTTAATAGGCTATCTCACAGTGTCGATTAAATACAGTGCGCAACCCATTGTCTTTTTTTTTTTCCTCCCCCTGCCCCCTCATCTGCTCTGTGTGCATTCGCTGTGTGTTCTTCTATGAGTGTTTGCATTCTCGTCAGCGGCACTGGGTATCTGTGTCTCTTTTGGTTGCATCATGTTGCTGCATCACCTCTCTGTGTGTGCGGCACCACTCCTGGGCAGGCTGTGCTTTTTTTGCGCAGGGCAGCTCTCCTTGAGGGGAACACTCCTTGCGTGTCAGGCTTCGCTATGGGGGGGACACCCCTGCATGGCAGGGCACTCCTTGAGTGCATCAGCACTGCGCGTGGGCCAGCTCCACACGGGTCAAGGAGGCCCGGGGTTTGAACTGTGGACCTCCCATGTGGTAGGTGGATGCTCTTATCATTTGAGCCAACTCTGCTTCCCTTTTAAAAAATTCTTAAATTTTATTCTTCACACAACAATCGAACCCCATTGTCTATGAGTCAATCTGGAAACCTGTTGCCTAATAGAAAGTCTTCTTTATCTTAACACTTTATAAAGTTCATTTTGAAATCTTCATTCAAATAAATTCCATAATAATTTTATATAAAAGCACAGTATACAAAGCAAAATTAAGAGAACTAAAATGAGATATAGGGAACCAATACCATCATTAAACATTTTTAAGGCATAGCTCTGTGTCCTGGTTTGTCATTTGTGGACCTCAGAAAGTTGTGTCCATTCCTGTGCCTAAAAATGCAGTATTTTTTTTTTTTACCATTTCTTTTTTTTTTCTCTTTTCACCATTTTATTTTATTTTTTTAAGATACATAGGACACACAAATATTACATCCTAACTCTTCCTCACCTCTACAAGATGTATGAATCTTCTGGAACAAGTGGTCATGCTGTGCTGCCTGTTGTAGAACTCCTTTAAGGGGTGATGGAATGGGCAGAGAAGGGAGTGGTGACTCTATCTCCTTTCATTTAAGAGCTCTTAATAAATTATACATACTTATATTGAAGGTATCTGGGAAAAGGCCAGTAATTTCTAGTGGTTTGAAAGGGTTTTAAAGCATCACTGTAAATAGAAAGTTCTACATAATAAAATGATAACCAGATAAAGGACTTGGATGGTTTGCTGTTCATAGAATGTTAGAAGATGAAGCTGGCCTAGTTATAGAAAATTTCTTTTAAACTATTTAGAGTACAGTATTTTTGATTAAGAGATAAATCAGCATTCTCATCAGCATTCTCTTAAGAAATAAAGCATTATTTGACTAATTAGATGTCACTGTTTTATTTTTTCTTATAAAGTAAAATATTTATTGAAATAGTTATGAAGAGAATGTTTACTTTAAATATGTCTCTTTAATGGACCTGAGTTTGCCTCCAAATGAGGTTTTTTTATAGCTAACTTTCCAACAAAATTTGATAACCACTTTTATTATGGAAGTTGGTGAGAAATAGGATTAATAGAACTGTCCAATAGATCTTTCTGCAGTGGGTTGAAATGCTTTGTATATGTGCTGTCCAATCAGTATGTTAGCTAGTAGCCACATGTGGCTATTGGACACTTGAAATGTGGCTAATAGGAGTATGGAACTTAGTACTCAATTTTAATGGAAATTTAGTATAGCCACATATTGGACAGTAAAGGTTCTAGAAACATAAGTTGTTTTATAAGGAGTTACTAGGGATTGAACCAAGGACCTCATACATGGGAAGCAGGTACTCAACCACTGAGCTATATCCACTCCCCGATGAGAGTTGGGTTTTTCTTTTGTTTGCTTGCTTTATTTTTAGGAGCTACCGGTGATTGAACATGGGACCTCATACATGGGAAGCAGGTGTTCAACCACTTGAACTACATCTACTCACCCAGAAACATAAGTTTTAAGGGCCCACGGTTTTCTCCTTTAGGGCTCTAAAGAGAATTTGTTTTCCATAATTAGCAGTACCTGATTACTGTTCTCTAAAATACCTTATCTATTGTAGAAATTAAAAACTTGACAGAATTTTTAGTTGAATGAGTGAGTATGGGAAATAGGGGAGATACAGATTGTCTTGGGTAGGATTGACTTTAAATTGTTTAGGAAAATATTTTTTCAGTGCTTTTTGAAATAGAGAGGTTGCAGTGATTATTTATATTTTTAGAGGCATTGCTCCTCTGCTTCTTCCTTTGCATGTAATAGAAATCTGAGATAGTATTGACATTTCATAATGGGGAGATTCAATAGAAATAAAGAAGACTACACTGCTTTTGTAAATCACTAAACAAACAGTAAATTTAGATCTAGTCTAAATGTTGGTCCTAAGCATTCTATTAAACACTGTAAGCTTGGTCTAGACATGTGACAATTATTTTTAAGGTAAATACCTTCATTCTTTCTATCCCCATGTACTCATTGCTTCAGGGCATATAGTAATTAATAGATGACTAGGTCATGGATAGCACCTAGCTTTTAATTTTTAAAATCCTTCTGATTATTTCACCTATTTATCACATTTGTTCTAATTTGAAGAAATGTAATTGTTTCGGTTCCACTGAGAGTGTGTAACTTCTCCATCTCCCTCCTTTACACCCTTTATTTTCCTCAGTCCCTCTCTTTCTTCAAAATACTATTACAAGAGTTAGCTGGCATTGTGTCTGTTCAAGCAGGATGATCTTTGAACGTGACAAGGAATGGCAAATTAAATTGCCATGTGGATGGATTTATATGTTACCAGAAACTCACTTATATCTGTTTTTCTGTAGAAGTTTCTTACTTGAGTAATATGCTGTGTAATTTATTATGGTACTTTTTGGCTGTTTGGCTTTCTTGGATATTTTTAATATCAGAAAATTTTCAGACTCTGTGTAAGCATGTCACACTTGAGCATACTGTGAACAGTTTTACACTGTATTTGAAGTGTTTTCTCTCGTTTGCATAGGTTGCACAGAGCATCGAGGATCATCATCAAGAAGTAATTGGTTTCTGCAGAGAAAATGGTTTCCATGGCTTGGTTGCATATGACTCTGATTATGCATTGTGCAACATCCCCTACTATTTCAGTGCCCATGCCCTAAAACTGAGCCGAAACGGGAAAAGTCTCACAACAAGCCAATATCTGATGCATGAAGTTGCCAAGCAACTGGACCTGAATCCAAATCGTTTTCCTATTTTTGCTGCTCTGTTAGGTAGGTGGAGTTGTGTGAAAAGTTTGTTATAAAGGAGTTACTATACTATGAGCATATTGAGCATTTTATAAAATTTCAGTGCTTGAGTGTTTTGCATTTATGTATTTAGAAGAACCAAGGAATGGACTTTCCTTAGCACTTCTTATTAGTATTATATTTTGATGTCATAATTTTCTGCTTAGCTAATACTTTGCTCATTTGTTCTAAAATGTTTATGTATTGTTTTGTCCAGACTGAAAAACTGATTATGTGAATAAACTCAAAGTTTTGGAAAAATCAAAAATGTTAACACAGGCTTACTATGAAAATTAGGTATTTAAGTCTTCAGCATTAATTGTAATTATTATAGAAGAAAATAGGCTTTGAAATTGGTGCTGTTGTGTTTCCCCCTCATTTTCAGAAAATGTCCTATTATTTTAAGAACCCTCACTACCTTAAAAGAAAAACAGAAAAAAATAACCTTTTTTACCTTTTTCTAACCCCCACATTTAATATGATGTCTTTTAAAATTCCCTTGGAGGAATTCCTTGTGCTGAATATATAGAAAGCAGGAAATCTTCTTTACCTAAGCTTTATATACTAATTATTTTACTTAAAAATAGTTTTCCATAAGGTAATATATTCATCTCTCTTGTCTGCGTTTTGTAGTAATTTTCTGTCTTTTCCCTTCTACCAGCTACCCTTGTGCTTTCAAAGTGTATATATGTCTCTGGCTACTTTAATATCCAGCTCTAATTTGCCAAGCTGTTGTAAGAATTGTGTCCAAAATATGAATTGATATGATCTGAATGAAGACCTAAGGTCTCCTGTGATTAAAATACATGAATTGTAGTGATGGAATTTTGTGCTTTTTGGATACTCAGGGCCCATTTTAAAATATATGTCATCTCCAGATAAGTGAGATATTATTGCATTGTCTTTTACTTTGTATTCTATATGGGTTAGTAGCCCAATTCAGTTGTATTTAAGAGGGGACTTAGCCAGTTATCAAAAAGATTTTTATAAACACTCCAAGATTTTTTTTAAACTTGGACCTGGTTTGCAGATGGTTCCACGTGATATGAGGTACCACCCGAAAATGGATATCCCTGAAAGGCAGTGGTGAGGGGAAATCCTGCCAGTGGGTGGAATTTTTATTTTAGAGAGATACCAGAGATTGAACCCAAGACCTTGTACATGTGAAGTGTGCATTCAACCTCTGAGCTACGCTTGCTCCATCAAAATTTTTTTTACACTATTTGCGAGGGAACCACAATTTTTTTTTTATTTTCAGTATTTTGTGGTAGCACTTGAATTTTTATTGTATAACTATCAGCCAACCAGTCAACAAAATCCTGATTTTAAAAGTTGTCTTTCATTTCTTGGATTTAATCTCAAATAATATATATTTAAATTAATACTAGTTTCCATTCAATTTCTAAGGAAGTGCTTGTGACTTGGGACTCAAAGGATTAGAAAGTAATCTTTTACATATACTTTATTTTCAAAACTTTAAATGTCAGAATTTGATATAAATGATTAAATGGCTGGGCACATGTGGAAAGCTTCATGTTTGTTTACGTTAGGTAGAATGACATGGGCATCTTAATTGACTATATGAGTGGGAAAAGTACATGTTTTTAGAATGTGGCAGTCAGCATATTTGAAAGGTGGAAGAATATTTGTTTATGTTATTTAAGAAACATTAGATAAGTTTCTTGGGAGATAATGGCAACCCAGACTCTTCTAGTTAAATTATTTTGTGAAATTTTGAAATAAATGTAAAACATATAGTACAGTTACATTTAATTAATCTAGGGCCTGGAATTTCTTCAAAAAATTTAGTCATTTATAGGTAATTTTTTTTTAAAAGATTTATTTATTTATTTATTTCTCTCCCCTTCCCTCCCCCCCCAGTTGTCTGCTCTCTCTGTCCATTCGCTGTGGGTTCTTCTGTGACTGCTTCTATCCTTATCAGCGGCACTGGGAATCTGTGTTTCTTTTCATTGTGTCGCCTTGTTGTGTCACATCTCCGTGTGTGCGGTGCCATTCTTGGGCAGGCTGCTCTTTCTTTCGTGCTGGGCGGCTTTCCTTACAGGGTGCACTCCTTGTGCGTGGGGCTCCCCTATGTGGGGGACAACCCTGCGTGGCAGGGCACTCTTTGCGCGCATCAGCACTGCGCATGGGCCAGCTCCACACGGGTCAAGGAGGCCCGGGGTTTGAACCATGGACCTCCCATGTGGTAGACGGACGCCCTATCTATTGGGCCAAATTCGCTTCCCTATAGGTAAACTCTTAAAATGTGAGCTTTTTTAGTCTAGATTTTGAAAAAGTATCATTGTTCTCAAATGAGAAAGTTTTTCTTTTCCTCTTTTATAACAGAAAGTATAGCTATGTAAGTTTTGTGTCTGAGAAGCTGGGTGGAATTTCCCTTAAGTATTTGGTAAAAAGCTATGAGTCTTTCTAAAGTAATGCTTTCAGCCCAAGTTTTAACAGTGTTACTAATATTTAACTTGGCTTAAATGTTTTTTTCAAATCTAAGCTTCAAACTTATTTCATACTTCTTTCATAGTAAAATTCTGTGTAATCCATTAACAGAGGAAAATAGTGCAGAGCAGTGTAGACCATAAACCTGGGCATTTATAACTTATCTTTCCCTATCTGGACATTATAATTATTCAATATTTTGTATGTGTGGGTTTAGAATATTATGATAAAGCAGTATTACAAATAATCCCATCTTATTTTGCTTTCTGTTAGTAGCTAATTAACGAATCTAATATCAATGTGGAAAATTATGTAAGAATCATGGAATTATTTAGGAAATCATTACTTTTAAATTGCATCAAATAGCTAATACACTAAAGATGTTAGTATATTAATATAGTGAGTATACACCAAAAAGTGTAATTTTTCTACTCAGTACAGTTCTTATTTATAGACTGTGAGAGTACTGCTCATAGGATTTAATGCTTAATGGCCTGCTTTAGTATTGTTATACTATGTTCTTTGTCATGCATGTTTGTAGGTTTTGGTAGAAATTTCTGGGGGTGGAGAGTGTTGATCCATGTTATTATCAATAGCCACTGTCATTTAGTCTGCTTAGAAAGATTTTATCATTCCATAGATTCTGTATTTGGCAGTTGATCCTGGTTCACATGATACAGTTTGAACCATAGTTGTTTTATGAACAATTGAAAACTTTTATCTAGTCAGTATTTGGCATCCTGGCATTACCAGGCTGACCTTTTGCAAACTGCTATTTTTTTGTTGTTGTTGTTATTCTGGGAAGTTGCTTAGATTTTTATTTAGTACTTAGTTTGAATGCTGTTGGAGCTATGCTAGAAATTCATGTCTTGCTTGAGGCAGCTGGAAGAAGCTTGCAGTTAGAATAAACTTGCCTGATGTATTTTGCTTTTTATTTAAGAGATTAAGAAATATTATCACTTTTGAAGTTTTATGTGGTGTATTAGATGAGGTGGTCCTAGAGAAGTTATTGTAAAGTCTGAAACAAAGGTAATCTAATAAATTTGTTTTATTAAATATAGTAAATCTGTTATTTTAAAACAACAGTGATTTTTAAAGTTTCCCTTGCATCACTTATGATCATTGGCTTTTATGTTATGCATATTTTATATTCTAGGTAATCACATTCTACCTGATGAAGATTTGGCTTCTTTTCATTGGAGTTTACTGGGTCCAGAACATCCACTAGCCTCGCTTAAGGTACAAGCTTTATTTCACTTGCAGCATTTGTAATAATCAACTTCTTAATTTAATGTTATAAATTTTGTTCCTTTGTTAAAGAAGGAAATATGTTACAAAGTTAGTAATAAAATGTTTCCGCCTAATTAAAGACACTCAATACCTTTAAGAAATACAAAACAAAAAAACCCAACCTATTTTATCTTACCTTTGCCCAGTATCTATATTTTTGATAGATTTATTAATGTCCTTAAAAATTCCCTTGGAGGAATTCTTCATGCTATGTGCCTAGATAGGAGGAAAGCTGCTTTTTATGTAAAGTTTTTGTATATTTTCACTTAAAAATACTAATTTTTCAATAGGTGATATATTCATCAGTCACTGGAATCTACTTTTTTTTTTAGCATAGTTGGAAAAATTTCATAACTTTCTTACTAATTTGATACAATTATAAAATAGTTCGATTTAGGCTTTAATGCTTTTTCATTAGAGAAATGGCCAGTTTACTCTGTTTTATTAATACAATGGATTTTCTTATCTTTCTTTCCTTTCATTTCCCTTCCTGTGATACTAATAAACATCAGAAAAAAGATAGTTAATTTTGATTTTCTCAGTGGGAATGTTTGAGAATTTGATTTACACAGAATCATAATGAGTGAAATTGTATAAGCTGCTAACAGACTTCAACTTGTACTTTTTAGTGATTTCCCATCATTTTCTGAATTTAGCTGGTGTAGTGAATTTGCTCAGGTATTCTCCATTATTAGTGTTTGATCTTAATTACCATTAATATTAAGGTACATGTGCCTCTCAAGATTTGGGCAATTAGGAAGACCCTGGGACGTCAGTTGTTTTTCTAAGCTTCTAGCTCTGGTACTAGGTTGTTGGCAAGTGAGGCATTGGTTTCCTCATATTAAAGGGAGAAGGTTAAATTGAATGGTTTCTGAAGTCACTTCTTCCTGTAAAATTCTACGTTCTGTCTTCCTCCATGAACAATTTTGTTTGGTGCTTAGTTTTAAATTGAATTTTCCTTCCTACATTTTAGCTTGTAGTTCACTTTGTGTGATACTTGAAAGTTTAAATGGAATTCCTTTCCTTTCCTTGACATTTAAAATGCTTTTATTTTTCATCTGTTGTTGATGTATTGTAAAATATTTTCCTTTTTTTTTACTCTGTGTGGTTCATTACTTGATGTGGGCTCTTTTCACCTTGTTTGAAGGTCAGTTTCTCTTCTCGTACTAGAAATTACTTGTTTTCTTTTGCTTTTTTTCCCTTGAAGCAAATCTTTGTTTGCTCTTAGCCAAAGAGTTTTTCATGTGTCTTCATTTATGAAGTGATACAATTTGTATTCTTGATCACAAACTCCTTGTGATACCATTATTGAAATTAAGGTTGGGAAAAATAAACTCTATAATCACGGTGGACTTAAAAATGTCACATCTACTTTCTTTAGATTTGTTAAGTATTATGTTTATAAGTTGAGACACAAATGAAGGCCTTTTTCTTACAGGATTATATAGTTTTGAATACAGGAGTGAGAAACTTCCAGGATCTAAGACCATATGCTTATGTCTACCTAGCCTATTTCATGTGAATTGAGGAGCTATTTGAAGAATTATTAGAATATTAACTCAATCTATTGACAGGTCAAGAACGCCATTATCATGTGTGTTTTCTAACATTTTAACAAAAAATTTTAAGTATACACGAATTCAAAAGAAAAGAAAAATGTTCATCTATATTTTCATTTCTGGTTCAACAAGTAACATTTTGTGACATTGCATTTCCTATATAAAGTATATACATATATCCATGTGTTCTTTTTTAAACTTGCACTATATGGAAGTTGACAGGTATCATTATACTTCATCCATGAATGCTTCAGCTTGCTTCAGCTTGCATCACTATCACATAAAAATAAGGATATTTTCTCCTTTAATCATATTACTGTTATATCAACTAAATTAACAGTAATCCTCTAAAATAATTTATTATCCAGTTCCTCTTCAAAATTTTCCAGTTGTCCCCAGGATCCAGTCAAATTTTATGCTTTATTTTAAAGATTAGCTGGGTAGTACATCTAAAAACATTATCAAGAAAGTGAAAAGACAACCCACAGAATAGGAGAAAACAGTTGCAAATCATATATCTGGTAAGAGTTTAATATCCAGAATATATAAAGAACTCCTACAAGTCAACAACACAAATTTTAAAATGGGCAATGGACTTGAATAGACATTTCTCCAAAAAAGACAAATGGCCAATAAACACGTGAAAAGATCTTCAACATTATTAGCCATTAGAGAAATGCAAGTCAAAACCACAAAGATGTACTACCTTATACCCACTAGAATGGCTATTATTTAAATAAGAACAAACAAAAACAACCCAAAACAGGAAGTGTTGGTAAGGATGTGGGGAAATAGAAACCTTTGAACATTGTTGGTGGGAATGTAAAATGGTATAGCTGCTGTGGAAAGTAGTTTGGTGGTTCCTCAAAAATTAAACTTAAAATTACCATTTGTTGACTACTTGATCACACTTCTAAGTTTATATGAAAAAGAATTGAAAGGGACTCAACAGGTAATTTACACTGATGCTCATAGCAGCATTGTTCCCAGTTGCCTAAAAGTAGAAGAAACCAAGTATCCATCAACAGCTGACTAGATAAACAAAATGTAGTATATACACACAATCTAGTATTACTCAGCCTTAAAAAGGAATGAAATTCTGATACATGTGACAACATGGATGTATCTTGAAGACATTGATGGAAATGTCAGACAAAAGGATACATTTTGTATGATTATACTTGTATGGAATAGCTAGAATATACAAATGCATAGAGACAGAAAGTAGAGAATAGGTTACCAGGGGCAGAGGATGAGGGAATGTAGAATTAATGCATAATAGATCTAGGGTTTCTCTTTGGAGTGATGGGAGGGTTCTGGTAATGGATGGTGATGAAGGTAGCACAACATTGTAAATGTGATTAATCCACAGAATGGTATGCCTGGAAATGGTTGAGATGGGAAATTTTACATTGTATATATACTCCTAAAATTTTTTAAAAAGGAGCAATTTAAGAGACAATGACAATTAAATGGAATACATGATCCTGGACTGCCTCTAATGCTGGAGGAGAAAAGGAATAAAGAAACATTGGGACCTATGAAACAATTGGAATATTGACTGTAAGCTTTATAGCAGTGTTAAAATTCTTGAACTTGATAACTGGTCTTTAAGGTGATACATAATTGAATATCCTAGTTCTCAGGAAATGTACATGAAAATATTACATGTTCAAGGATGCTGATGTATACAGCCTGCTCTCAAATGTTTAGAAAATAGGTAGATAGACAGATGGATTGGTGGATAGAATGATAAATAACATGTGTCAGAAGGTTAAAATTAGTGGATCTTGGTATTAGGATGGGGGTCGTATGTTGGAGTTCTCTCTGTGTGTTTTGTATTGTTTTTGCACCTGTCTCATAAGCTTGAAATTATTTCAAAATAAAAAGTTGAAGGAAAAAAATGAGCTGGATGTTTTTATGAGTAACGGGAAAGCAATACAAAGTATATTTTCAAAGAACTTGATAAGTTGTGGGATTTTTAAAGTCACATTCTCAAATGTAAAAATTGTATTTGTTGGCCACATTTTTTGCATCTTTTGTATACATACAGTCATTTTCTCTACAGTGCCTCACTTTAGTCATCTTAACAGGGATGGAGAGATATTGGGTGTACTTTTTTTCCATGAGCATTACTGATGTATATGTGTTCTTTTTTAGCCCTTTTTCTCAGTTATAAAACTTACTATATTTTTTGAGAATTTGGATAGTTGTTGCTTATCCATAATCCTCTTAGAATTTTATTTTCTCAAATATTCTTATTGTTTTTTTTTATTAGGCTGGAATGTCAAGGGGGTCACGATTACAGTATTGCATGTTAAGGGATACTTCTAATTGATTAGGTAATTTCATGTAATACCAACCCTCTCCGAATAATAAATAGTCTAGTAGATTTGAGTTTGGTGGTGAAATTCTAAAAATATAGTTTGGTAAATGGAATAGGCCAAAGGAGACTTGAACTTGAGGATGCAAAATTGAATATCTTTAAAAACTGTGTTTCCAATCTTACTATTTTAAAAGAAACTAATAAAGATCAGGAGGTGTTTCATCCTTTTACCGTCTAATGAAAACCACAAGTACCATGCATAGGAAGTGATCAGTATCTCATAATTTATCTAATTAAAAATCCACAGTGTATTGGCAACACTAAAAATTTTTAATTCACTTGTCACCCAGTCAAGTATATCGGTTAGAAACCATGACATCATCCTTTCTTTACATAGCTCCAGTTATGCTAGAGCATAATTAACATGTCTGGTTTGGGGCTCTGTGGTTTAAAAAGCACAAGAAGAGCTTGGAATGATGAAGGAAGAGTAAGATGATTAAATTGTTGAATAGTATCTACAAAGAGAAACAGTTTTTCACTTTGATGAGGGCTAGGAAGGGAACAAATTTCTGCTTTGTGCTGCTTTATTAATCAGTAGGTCATGTTTACTAGACTACAAATGCAATACTGGACATATTTAGAACTTTGATTTGCATCGTGACAGTTGAAAATAGAAAATGGCTAGTCAAGTTTTAAGTTCTTTAATACTTCAGTTTCAATATTGAGTTACTAGTAAGTTTGTATCAAATTTCTTAGATTTCCAAGTAAAGAATACTTCATTTGTGTTTAGGACAATGAGAGACCGTTTCATGTAACTTGAAAATTCTTAAACTTGGAGTGAGGGACAAAAAGGTAGCTTCTAAGATGCAGCCAATTCCGTAATAAAAGAAGAAAAATAGGGACCTGGTTGTGGAGGTCCCAGGCTGAAGCCCTGTAGGACTTAAGTGCAGAAAGACTTGCTCTTTTGAAGATGTTCCCACTGCCTGCTTTGACCTAGGCCATTCTGCTCCTTTAGTTTGTTTTAGTGTGGCAGAGTGTTGTATATACGAGAAGCTGAACAATTCAAACATGGTTATCTGCTCCAACAACAGACCAGGCATCCTGGGGAAACAGCACTAGGTGGCGGCAGCAGAGCCCAGGCTTTGGAGGTCCTGGGTCTGGGCTCTCCTTGCAGCTCCATCTTTAGCCACCTCCACGTCTGCTTCCTCCTGCCAGCACTGGGAGTCATCAGGTCTGCTCAGTGTGACTGTAAGGATTAGTGACCCAGTAGGTGTACCTTGTAGGGTGCTGCAAGGATTGAGGTGAGTAGAGAAAGCTGCTGACCGCAGGCTATGGGAATGTTGTGGTCAGCCTTAGTGGAGGGCCTCCTGGGTGTAGCCTGCTGTCAGCTAGTGCTAGCTAGGGTTGCTGGCCCACTTGGCCCACAGACCTCTTGCTTTTCTCCTTTTATTACCTGTCTTCTGTATATGTACCATACTTTCACGGGCCTTTTCCATGCTACTGTCTTTGCCCCTCTGCTTTTTGATACCTTTGTTTTCTTTTTTGTTCTCATTTTGGGGCTTGGGGTTGCTTGTTTGTTTGTTTGGTTTTTTTTTTTTTTTTTTTTTTTTTGGTCTTAAGCTTCTCTTGTTAACTTCACTGTTTTGGTCACAATCAGTGTCTGATGTGCTAATTGATACTAGACTTGAGGTTTTCAATTCTTTTTTTTTTTAAGATTTATTTATTTTTATTTATTTGTCTCCCCTTCCTACCCTCCGCCCCAGTTGTCTGTTCTCTGTGTCTATTTGCTGTGTGTTCTTCTTTGTCCACTTCTGTTGTTGTCAGTGGCACGGGAATCTGTGTTTCTTTTTGTTGCATCATCTTGTTGTGTCAGCCCTTCATGTGTGCAGCGCCATTCCTGGGCAGGCTGAACTTTCTTTCGCTCTGGGCGGCTCTCCTTTCGGGGCGCACTCCTTGCGTGTGGGGTTCCCCTACGCAGGGGCACCCCTGTGTGACACGGCACTCCTTGCGCGCATCAGCACTGCGCATGGGCCAGCTCCACATGGGTCATGGAGGCCCGGGGTTTGAACCGTGGACCTCCCATGTGGTAGACGGACGCCCTGACCACTGGGTTAAGTCCACTTCCCCGCAATTCTTGTTTGTCATGCTGTGTATGTCATTTTTCCTTGCTCTCCATTGGCACTGCTCTTCCTCCCTGCCCTGCATGAGTGAGGGTGTTGGAGCTCTGTGGGATTGTGGGAAAGTGGATATGTATGTTCCACTTGGTTTTTGATTTAGTGTAAACTTTTATTTCTTTTTTTATGTACTTAAAAAAAAATCATTCTATGATTTTGTGTCCTAATCAGTTGTGGAAATTTTCAATTTTGAGTAGGCATTTAGTTGTTTTAATTAAAACAATTTAAACCTGTTTGTTGGCTTTAATTTTTTAAAAACTTGATTTTCTTTTTGCCTCTGGTTTTCTTGAATCTAGGATCTCCAGAATGCTTTTCTTTACATAAGAGTTCTACCTTCCACTGACTTCAGATTTGGATATTAACATTTAAGTTGGACCATTGGTTACAGATTTGTTTGAATGGTTTTCATGTTCCTAAACTTCATATTCAGTTTATTTTAGCCCTTCCTGATCCCACAGTATTACCTGCTACTGAATTTTCCATCTTCTTTATATCATACATTTTATGTTGACTTTTCCGTTCCTCAGACTTCACTATAAGCAGTTATTCTACTTTGTAGTTATACTGAGTCTTTATTTTTCATTATACCTCTGTTCTCAATCTTTTTTTAAAACTCCTACCTCCTTGTGATAAACATGAAACGAAGAATATTCTCGAGAGATACTTATTCATCCTTTTCAACCTCAAATCTGTTGAACCATCCTGCTAGCCAAAGTAGGTTTTTTCCTTTTTTTTTTTTTAACTTTCTATTTTAAACTACTTTCAAATTATAGGACAGTTATAAAAATAATACAAACCCCATACAGAGAGAACCCCAGTATACTCCTACCCCCAGATACCCACATCCACCAATTTTAACATTTTTCCACATTTTTTGTATCATTCTAGCTATCCATCCAATTATCTATACTTTTATCAATCCATTTTCTGGATGCTTGAATGTAGGTTGTATACTTCATGCTCCTTGAACATAATACCGCCCTTTATACTTCCTAAGACAAGGATATTCACTTATGTAAACCACCTTAACTGCAGTTATCAAGTGTAAGAAATTTAACTTTGATATAAAGCTTACAGCCTATATTCTAGTTTTTTCATGTGTCTCAGTAATGTTCCTTTAAACTTTTTCCCTCCCTTGCTAGAACCCATCCAGTTGCATGTCATTGTGTTTGTCATTGTCTCTTTAGTTGTTCTTTTTTTTTGTTTTTAATTGTGGGAACATATATATAACAAAATTTCCTGTCACAGCCACTCTCAAGTGTACCATTCAGTAGGATTAATCAGATTAACAAAATTTGTGGTACCCTCACTACCTTCTATTACTAAACTTTTACCCATTTCCCCGAACAGAAACCCTACACTGATTATGCATTAAATCTGTTTCCCCTGCACCTGGGAACCTGTGTTTTTCTCTCTTTCTGTGAGCTTGCACATTCTTCAATATTACCATGTTACCATGGGGCTCAAATTTAACAGCCTAAATCTATAACAATCTCCTTTGCTTTGATACTAACTTAACTTCAATATTTTACAAAACAGATTATGTTACCATACTCCTCTGTCCCCACCTTTATGTAGTCCTTGTCAAAAATTGTGTATTTATGTATTGAGTCTGAAACCACTGACGTCATTACTTTTTTTTTTAAGATTTATTTATTTATTTCTCTCCCCTTCCCCCCCACCCCGGTTGTCTGTTCTCTGTGTCTATTTGCTGCGTCTTCTTTGTCTGCTTCTGTTGTCAGCAGCATGGGAATCTGTGTTTCTGTTTGCTGCTGCATCATCTTGTTATGTCATCTCTCCGTGTGGATGGTGCCATTCTTAGGCAGGCTATACTTTCTTTCGCGCTGGGCAGCTCTCCTTATGGGGCGCATTCCTTGCGTGTGGGGCTCCCCTACGTGGGGGACACCCCTGCGTGGCAGGGCACTCCTCATGCACATCAGCACTGTGCCTGGGCCAGCTCCACACGGGTCAAGGAGGCCCGGGGTTTGAACCGTGGACCTCCCATGTGGTAGACAGATGCCCTAACCCCTGGGCCAAATCCACTGCCTGTCTTTACTTTTTATGCATTTGCCTTTTAGATCCTTAGGAAGTAAAAAGTGGAGTTACAAACCAAAAATACAATAGTACTGGCACTTATTTTTACTCAAGTCATTACCCTCACTGGAGATCTTTATTTCTTCATGTGGCTTTGATCTGTTGTCTTCATGCAATTTTAATATAGTCTACTATCCTTTTCTTTCCACCTGCGGAACTCCTTTTAGCATCTCTTGGCGAGCAGGTCTAGAGCTCCCTCAGCTTTTGTTTATCTGGGAATGTCCTTATCTCTCCCTCAATTTTGAATTTGAGTTTTGCTGGAAATATATTTCTTAGTTTGCACTTTTTGCTCTCAGCACTTCAAACGTGTCTTCTGCTGCTTTCTCACTTCCATGGTTTCTGATGAGAAATCAACCCGTAATCTTATTGAGGCTCCCTATATGTGACATATTGATTTTCTCTTGTGGTTTTCAGAATTCTCTCTTTATCTTTGGCATTCCACAATTTGATTTTGACATAGCACAGTATGGTTCTATTCGGATTTATCCTGCTTGGAATTTGTTGAGCATCTTGGATGTGTATATTTCTGTCTTTTGATAAATTTTGGAAGGTTTTCACCATTGTTTCTTTGAGATATTCCTTCTGCCCCTTTCTCTCTTTCTTCTCCTGGGACTCCTGCAATGTGTGTATCGATAGCTTAATAATGTCCCACAGGTTTCTTAGGCTCTGTTCACTTTTCTTCATCCTTTCTTCCTTCTGTTTCTCAGATATTGTTTTCATGTTCATCAATTCTTTCTTCTGCTTGCTTCAATCTGCTTTTGAACCCCTGGAGGGAATTTTAAATTTCTATTACTGTTGCCATAAGCTCTTTTCTTTTTCATAGCTTCCATCTCTCTCTGTTGATACTTTCTTTGTGTTCATCTGTCATTTCCCTGATTTTCTTAAGTTCTTTGTCATTGTTTGCCTTTAACTCTTTGAGCATATTTAGGGCCATATTTTAAAAGTCTTTGTCTGGTATGTCCCAGGTCTGGTCTGCCTCATGATGGTTTCTCATGCTTTTATCTTCTCCTTTTCCTGGGCTATCATTTCCTGTTTCTTCATATGTTTTATAACTTCTTTTTGTAAAACCTGGACATTTTGCTATTTTAATGTAGTTTTGCTGGGATTTAGACTCATGCGTCTGTTCCTGAAGTTGTATCCAGCTAGTGTTATGACAGAGATTTCCTTGAGTGCCAGGAGCTGACAAAGAAAACACCTTTTCCAGTTTTTGCAGATTGGTCTGTGGACATGCTTTCCTTCAGAGCTTATCCCTGCAATGGTTTAGAGAACAGCCCTGTGGCTAGAGTCCTAAGGTTGATGACACTAAGTATTTACAGCCAGTGGGCACAGAAATCAGTGACTCAGGGACTTTCCTCAGAAAAGGGGAGCACACTTTCAGGCACTTTGAAGTTTATTGTCTAGCAAGTGTCCTATGTAACCTTATTGGAAGTTGGCAATCAGATCGCTTTATGTTCCTGAAATCTTTTTTGAAAGTAAGTTGGATATAAGTAGATAAATAAATAGAAGCCAAACTTCATTTATTTCTGAGTTTTACCTTTTACCTTGTTGCAAGAGGTGGCACTTTTGGCACTGTGTATTAGTATTAATTGAAGTTAAATTAATATGTTCCCTTCCCAATAAGTCAGACTCTAGATTAGTACCCTTAATAATAGCTAAGAAATACTTTCTAAAATCTCAGGATTTCTTGACTCTCTAGAAAATAGTGTTAGGGACCTGGAAGGCTAATAGATTCAAGATTCTGAAGAAATATTTCTAAGGAAAATTTACATAGCCTGTATATGGAAAAAATTAGGGATAGTCAAGATGGTTTGACTAAAGCTTCTGATTTTATTAGTTGATCTTTGTAGTTTTCACATTTCTTTTCCTATGTTGTCTTTTTAAAAACAGCTTTTTTTCTGATTACAAAAATAATATGAAAAAATTCAAGCAGTACAGAAATATATAATGTGGAAAATAGAAGTTATAATTCCATTCCTGAGAGAGAACCACTTCTAACAGATTGATATTTGGTCCTGCAGAATTTCTTTTATATGTAAATCCTACTAATGTTCATCATTATTATAATTATCATCATCATAACACATTAACTATATGTTCTTAATGTTTTATTAATAAAGGTGGAAAGCTTGAAGTTCTCTTGGAATCTGCTGGAATCTGTCGTAGTTTATAGGTTTGAGTTGGAATTGAAGTCACATTGCTAGGAAGAGGGACAAAAGTCCTGGGAGGAGGTTTGTTCTCATTACTTGTTACAGGATTGCTTTCAGTTTGGCTTCTCCGGAAGAGTGACTAGTGACTGCCAAGTGACATGGAATGTATATCCCTGCCAGAAGTAACAAGAATAGAGGCTAGAAAGGAGAAGAGAAACTGTTGTATTAGGGAAAACTTGCCCAGTCTGAACAGGAACTGAAAGATACCAGTGTTTGTAGTGCCCATACTTGTAATGCTTTCTGGAAAGAGACAGGAATTAATGAAGACAATAATGAAAGATCTATAGTAGTTTTTTTGCTCTCTGTGTTTCTTCCAATGACTTGGAATTTTCTAGTTTTATTTTACTTTCTTTAACAAATCAACATATTAAAAAAGCATAAACCCACCCAAAGTGTACAATCAGTGGTATTTAGTATAATCACATAGTTGTGCATTCATCACTTCAATCATTATTAGAGCATGTTCATTATTTCAATAATAATAATAATAAACAACAGACCAAAAAAAACCTTCTTCACCTTTCAATCTCTCCATGCTTCTCCTGCTGTACTTAGCTGCTCTTCTGTTTCCATCTCTCTAGTTTATTTGTGTAGTTTTATTTTAAATGTGCAGTGTAATCTAAGTCTTTAAGTGTATAAAACTTTTCTAGTTTATTTTCTACCCTCTGAGTCTATTCCTTGACACTGTTAACAAGTGTCTGTCACTTCCTAATCAGAGCACTCACCATTACTCTGAACGTGAAAGCTTCTGTTTAAATTAAGACCCTTACTGCTGCATCCTAACCGTCCTTCCTTGCTGCCCCTCTCAGTTTTGGGCAGATGATAGCAGATGTATACATTAGACTACAAGGATCGACTGTCACACTGAATGCTTGTAGGCACTTCTTAACTGGAAGAATGTCACCTTCCTTCAGACTAATCCACGTGTAGCCTGGGACATCTCCCTTTACCCCCCTGCCAAATCTGCCCCCAGAGTTTGTGACAAAGTTGGGATTTCAGACAAATACTTCCAAATAATTCTTGGTCAGAAAATAGAGGTCTTGCTAGCCACTAATCCCTGATATATATCCATAATCTTGTTTCTTATCCTTATTATCTTTTGCTTACAGTTTCTTCACAACTAACTTCTCTTCTTCTTTGCTGTGTCTTTGAAATTCTGGCTCCATTGTTAACTTCCCTCTACCCTTAGTCTTCTTGAAAAATGCTTTTTTCTTCTTAACTGAGACCTGTCTCCTGAAGGCACTGTTTCTTTTAGCCTACTTCAGTAAAGTCCCTTCATTCTCCTGCTTTACCAGTCACTTGATTGTGTACTTTATGCTGACTCTTGCTGCCACTTCTGGAGTAATCCTTTCCCTCGTTCTTTTTTCCCCTTTATAATAGCTTTATTGAGATATAATTTTCATGCCATAAAATTGACCACTATAAAGTACACAATTCAGTGGTTTTTAGTATATTCACAGAATTGTGCAGTCATCATCACTATCTAATTTTAGAATATTTTTGTCTGCCCAGAAAGAAACCACATACCCATTAGCAGTCACTCACCATTTCACACACACACTCCCGCCTCCCCCCCCCCCCCCCAACTCCCTGGCAGCCATTAATCTGCTTTCTATCTAGGACTTTGCCTATTCTGGACATTTTGTGTATGGGATCATGTAATAGATGACTGATTTATTTCAGTTAGTGGAATGTTTTCAGGAAGGTTTTGTGCATGTTACAGCATATATTAGTACTTTATTCCTTTTTCTGGCAGAGTGTTATTCTTTTGCATGGATATACCATATCTTGTTTATCCACTCATCAGGTGATGAACCTTGGGTTGTTTCTACCTTTTGGCTGTTAGGAACAATGCTGCTATGCATATTCATGTACAGGTTTTTGCATGAGCATGTGTTTTCATTGCTCTTGGGAATGTACTTAGAGTGGAATTGCTGGGTAATATGGTAACTTTGCTTATTTTTTGAGGAACTGCCAAACTTCTCTGTAGTGACTGTACCATGTTACAGTCCTACCAACAATGTATGAAAGTTGCGATTTCTCCACATCCTTGCCAACACTCATTATTGTCTGTCATTTAGTGGGTGTGATACGATTTCTTATGGTTTTATCTTGCATTTCCCTGATAACTAAAGATGTTCAGCATCTTTTCCTATGCTTATGGGCCATTTCTATACTTTCTTTGGGAAAATGTCAATAAAGTTATATATAAACTTACCATAAGATCCAGCACTCTGACTCCTAGATATTTACCCAAGAGAAATGAAAGCATATTTTTACACAAAAAGTTGTACTTGAATGTTCATAACATCATTGTTCATTACAACCTCAAACTGGGAACAACCCAGATGTCTCTCAGCTGGTGATTAGAGAAATAAATTGTGCTATATTCGTGTACTATAGTCATACAATGAAATACTCATAACAGTGAATGGCACAAACTACTGATCTTGCAATATGTATAACCCTCAAAAGCATAACCTTAGATGAAACATCAAGAGCAAAAGAAAGAAACAAATGATTCCATTTATAGAAAGTTTTAGAAAAGGCAAACCTATCAGGAGAGAAAGCAGATCAGTGGTTGCTTGGGACAGGGGTGGGAAAGGGACACAAGGGAGCTGTTTGCATTGATGAAAATGTCTTATTTCATGGTTGTGGTGGTGGTTACATTGCTGTATACATTTATCAGCACTTGAACTGTATGCTTCAAGTTGATTAATTTTATTTTATGTAAAATACCTCAGTATAATGGACTAAAAAATTAAGGTTTCCAATGTCAGCCAAGCTATTAGTGTCAGGAATTAATCCTTTTATACTTCGTAATGATTATCTTAAACATTTGTCATTCTTTCCAGACCTCTATTCAATTTCACACTACTTCTCTTAGGAGATACTTTACTTCCTTTATCAAGAAGATCATCAGGCACGATCTTCCTCAACTTCTCTTTCCCCATCTATACATTTATCTTCTTCCATACTTAATCTGTACTTTGTTTTTTCCTCCCATGGCTCTTGTATTCCATACCCCACCCTCCCATTGATTCTGGGCCCTTAGTTGTAAACATGTTCTTCTAACTACCCTTCTCATCCTCTTCTTAATGTCACCAACATATTGACCTCCACTCACTTGAACTCTGCCTACCACTGTCTGGCCTTTGCTCTTAATGTACTGAAATGACTTTTGTCAAGGTCATTGTTGTCTCATTTAAGTAATTTAATGAATCCTTTTCCTCTCTGATCTTAAGAGACCTCTCTATGGCATTTATCTACTTCTCATCCTGTAAAAACCTGTTATCTGACCTTCCATGACACCAATATTGTCTGTGCTCTGTATTTTTTCTTATCCTTTCCTTGTCTGCTTTGTGAGCTCAGCTTCCTGATTGCCTCTTAAGTGTTACTGTTCCATGGAGTTTCATCTGTAACACACCACTTTTTCCGTACTTTGTTTCTGGGCCATCTCATCCACTCTAAAGATCTCAACTACCATCGCTTTTGATGACTCTCAGATTTATTTCTCTAGTCGAGATCCCTTCCCTGCTCTGCACAGTTTTATTCACCTGTCTACCAAGTTCTCCACATAGATAGATGTGCCACGTGCCCATCCAACTTGACATTTCTCACTTATGTTATCTTTCTCTTTAAGTTGACTTATCTTCCTGCGCTTTATTTCCCAGTTCCTAATGACACTGTCCTGCCCATCATCCAAGACAGAATCAGTAATTCCCCTTGATGCTTTCCCACTCCCTGTATCTAATCTGACGTTTCCAGAATCCTTTCTTCTGCTCCCCTCCCACAACTTTTGTTATTGCTTGCTAGGATTTCTGCAGGGGCCATGTTAAGTTCCCTCTTTTTTGGTCTTACACCCCTCATATCCATCTTCCACATAGCTAACACAATTACCTGTCTAAAACTCAGGCCGGTGGTTTCATAATTCCCCTGTTTTTAAAACCTTTCATTGGCTCCCTTTCATTTTCAACAATAGCTTGGATTTCATGTTGTTAAGGGTGGGGAGGACTGCTGAAGAGTTGTCAACTTGTAATTTTTCTGAATAAAACTATTTGAAGAAAAAGGAACTCATAATCTACCATCATTTCATAAGAAAGTTTATTTCAACACCAAAAAAGGACATAATTTAGAATGGAAGATTAAACAGGACCACAGTGTTAGTGGTTAAGTATACAGTGTCTGAAGACACCTGCCAGGTTCCATGGTGACCCAGCCACTCCCCTGCTGGGTCACCTTCAGCAGCTCCCTCAGGCCTAAACTTTGTAGGCTCCTCTGTAAAATGGGGAAGTTAATAGTGCCTACCCCATTGAGTTGTGCTATTAGAGCACCGCACTAATGCAAGCACTAGAATCAGTAACAGCCCTTCCCCCAGAAGAAAGTTGACCATGTTACACTACAGTTTGCTCCTTGACTTTGGTTAGCCTGTTTCTAGAGCATGGAGCCCAGGCCCTCACAGGTGGCAGTTACAGCCACCTGGTCCTGCCCATCTTCTACTCCTTTGGTCTAGGCTTGTGAGCTTCCATTGCTCATGAAAATGTGTAAGAAGTCTTTGTCTTTGTTTGATTTTAATCCTTTAAATTTAAATCCTTCCGGTACTTATGTCTGCATAGCAGATTCTGTCTGCAGAGCTGTATGATCACAGTTAGCATTATTTGTTATTAATTCCCTTTTAACAGCCTTCTTACAGCTTTATTTAGGCAAATATATATAGGGTATTTATTTATGTCATAAATTATCAAGAATTTAAAAGGAATGAATACTGGTGGTTATCTAATAATTTTAAATGATGAAGTGGTGAAACTCTTGACTATTTTAGTGGAGAATCTCAGGTCCTATTCAGTGATCTCAGTCTTAAACCTGTATCAGAGCCAGCTGGGAGGCTTGTTAAAACAGCCTTCTGGGCCCACAAAGTTTATGAATCAGTGGGTCGGGTGGGGCCAAGAATTAAACTGGAAACAAGTTGCCAGGGCCCCACTTGAGGGACCACTGTCAGTACTGAAGATTGACACAGCTTCTCTGCCTGCCTTGGCCCCTGGGCTTGCCGAGTTTCGTCTGGTGTGCTCTCTTGGGTGGCTCTATTTGAAATTGGTCTGGCTTTTTGTCTCCAACAAGAAAGTGAGCTTGAAGGCAGGAAACCTGGGGAGTTGTTCTGTGTCTGGGTTATCTAGCTCAGTGCCTTAACCATGAATGCTGACTAGATCTTGATTTCTAGTTTCATTTCTTGGAATTGTCAACTTTGTATTGTACTTATGATCACTGCACTTTGCTATTTTTCAAATGGTGGTGAAGTGGATCCTGTTCTGCTTCAGCAATAACATCTCAGTAAAATTGCATTTATATTGACTTGTATTTTAAATGTGATACTTTGGGAGCAGAGGTCCCAGCAATCTCAAAATTATTTCATCTGTACAGTTTGTGTAATAGATTTAATTAGCTATACATTGCATAATAGCTTGTAAAATCCCTAAAGATAAATGGACTAGAGTGGATTTTGGACATGGAGCCAGATGTGCTACAGATAACCAGCATGTGGGAAGTATTTGGATTTCTAGCATTGAGTTACATTTTCTAAAGCTTTCTATAAAGAAACAACTTTAGAAGTCATAAAATGCATCATTTTTCATAAATTAATATGCCATAAAGTAAAGCATAGTTCAGCTAAGTTCATCCATGTTTCCCTTTCTTCAAATACTTTATAATTTTTGCTAAAGTGAGATCTCCATCTCATGCATAGTGGGGAAAACTGATTTATAATGTGTTCTTATCACCTTTATTTTCTTTTTAAAGATTTATTTATTTCCCCACTCCCACCCCCCATTGTCTGCTCTCCCTGTCCATTTGCTGTGTGTTCTTCTGTGTCTGCTTGTTTTCTCTTTAGGAAGCACTGGGAACCGATCCTGGGACCTTCTGGAGTGGGAGAGAGGTGCTCAATCTCTTGTGCCACCTCAGCTCCCTGGTCTGCTGTGTCTTATTGTCTCTCCTCTGTGTCTCTTTTTGTTGTGTCATCTTGCTGTGTCAGCAGTCTGCTTGGGCCAGCTTGTCTTCATCCAGGAGGCCTTGGGAATCGAACCCTGGACCTCCCATATGGTAGGCGGAAGCCCAATCACTTGAGCCACATCTGCATCCCCTTATCACCTTTAAAATTTCCTTCTATATGGCTCATCCCTCAACTTCCCTCACCTCCCCCCAGTCTAATGCTAAAGTGAATGGTGATGTAATTTACTATTTCAGGGACTCAGACAGTTTGTGACTAATTTTCTAAACACCCAAGGATTTGAAATTTCTGCCAATATAAAGAAAAAAGATGTAAGTGGCCAAAAATCATATTTTCTGTAGGAAGAAAAAAATGTATAGGATGAAGATGAATAAGTAAAACATTGTTATTTTTATTATTTATTCCTTTTCCCAAACTCTTAAGGACTATTAAGACTTATTAAGTTACATTGTATGCACTTATCTACAACAGTTTCATTGACTCTTAGTTTCTCTAGGAGAGGAAATCTAACTTTTTGTGGTCTTTAAGGCACTATTATACAAAATATGTGTATTTAGTCTTGTGGCAAACCAAATACTGAAGTTCTTTTTCCTTGAAATGGAACACAAAATACAAATGTTCATGCTAACCACTCTAAATAAAATGAACGTCATGCAGTGGGATTGGCAGATTCAAGCTCTTATAATTGTACAATTGTAAAATATTATACATATAAAACAACTGACACCATTGTTTAAAGGAAAAAAGAAAGTGAAGGAAAATTTTGAACTAGAATATTCATTCTTAAAAAGAAGGGAGAAATATTCAAATGTAAGACTACTAAATTTCACAAATCTTCTTGTCTATAATAAAATACATTCATGCATAATATATCAAAAATACCAAGCCTGAAAGTTTCCCCCTTAAGTCTTTAATAAACTACCAAGTCTTTATTTAATGCATTTACTTCTGTGAGCCTTCTCAATGAGCAGCCCATGCTGTGAAAGCACATACATATTGGAGGTTGACCATGAGAATGGCACTTCTCATCTCTGAGGGACTTGCATTTTCATGGGTACTACCCATAAACATTTTTATTTCCATCATATGAAAGTTAAGACCATGTCAGATTATTCTTAAGATACCTTTTAGAAAGCTTTAAAAAAATTTTTGAACAACATATTATGTTTAAAATCTTGAATTTTAAGTGAATCTTTCTAGTACTGTGGCCTGATGAGTTTAATGTAACATGGCACTAATTGAACAGAGAATGTAATATGGTTGCTGTCTATTTAAATAAATTCACAGTTCTTAGAAAAATGTCTGATTTTTTAAAACATAACCAAGAATGAGTCTGCAGAATTATAAATGCAGTGAAATATTAGAATTCAGTGAAAAAATGACTTATTTTTGCTTTTAGGAACTTGGAAGAGATTATTTGAGTTTCAAATGTTTTGCAATGTAGTTGGTTTTTTAGCTTCCTTAATGCCCCCTGAATTGGTCAAATAATTGGCTGAAATCAATGACTAAAGAATCAAAGCTGCCTGGTCTATGAAAGCCAGCAGTGGCTACCTAGAGGGTTTCCCACGGAAGTCTCTTTGAGGGTGTGCATCACAGGAGTTGCTGTGGACTTTTTTTCGTATTCTTGCAGTCTGGGTACCATTGTTGGCTGGGCACCATCCTAGGCTCGCCACCATCTCTCCCTCCAGTGCTGCTTCTGTAGATGCAGTGGCTGGAAGAATGTCTATTGCTCATTCAGGGAAGTTAGCTCTGGGGATGGCCAGTTGCTTTGAGATGTGGCCAGAGCCCCCACACTACTTGGCCACAGAGCAGGACAGCAGGTGTCTCATGGTGCTGCCCACTGGGACACAGGCACAGTTGTCAGGCGGACTGGACCCCCCTCCCCAGCCCAGCAGGATGGAGCACAAGCTCAGAAGCAAACCTTGAGCCGCTGACCTACAGAAATTTCAGGGGCAACACCAGGGCTGTAGCCTCATGAAGGGTGTTAAAATACGAATTAAAAGTTGTCAGGATGGGAGTGGGTGAAGCTCCAGTGGTTGAGTGCCTGCTTCCCATGTACAGGGTCCTGGGTTCAATCCACAGTACCTCCTAAATAACACACATTAGGTACAAAATAATTTTTGCACAGTAAGCTTTGATCAAGCTTTCAGTGTAACCCACCTTCATGAAATACTTTCCACTTATATCCTTATGTCAGTAATGCTTAGAAGATTGCATTACAGAATTTTCATAGGAAATTGGTTAAGAGATTAGGAGGAAGATATGCTAAAAGTGAAAAGATAATCTTTCATAAAAGAGGATATTTTTGTGCTGAGGCAATTATCATCAATTTCTACCCAAACAGTATCTATTTATTTAATTATTCTGCCTGGAAGGAAGGGGGAGAGCCTGAACAATATTTTGGAGGTCTTTTCCAGCCCTACATTTTTCTTGCAAAGCAAATTTCTAACAATTAGTTAAATTCCTACAAAGTGCAAAAGAAAGAAAAGAAAAGGGCAGATTGACCCACAAAAAATTTTTGGTATTTAGAATTTACTTTCTGTCCTTTGAGATAGGAAGTACATGTTTCCAACTTTGATTTTGATTTGTTGCATTTTATTTGACTTTTTTCCTATCAAACTTTAGGGCTAAAATAAAACCACAGCTCCTAAAGGAAAAGTGAAAGAAATGGTGTTTTTCATTAAAATATTTTGAAGCTGGTCTTTTAAGCAGCAAATACTTGTCTTATTTGGTTTGAATGATAATTTTGTTTTTATGAATAGGCAAGGACAAATTGTTTTAACCCTCCTGTAGTTACTGCTGTAATGGAGTGAACCAAATGCTGTTTTAGAGCTCCTTTGGGACGATTTAGCAACATAAGGTAATGATACTTTGTGGGTAAAAAAAAGTCTTGACATGTTTTTTTCCCAGTTGGAAGTATGCATATAAAATACCTTCATATATATGATATATATAATATATAGTACTTGTATCTATTTTAAGGCACAGTCATATTGAAGGTGGCCTGGATTTTTAGGGGCTTTTTCTTTCCTCCTTTAATTGGTTCTCTCTGCTCTAATTTCCCCAACTAATAAGAATGCTATCCCATACATACACCCCTCTCCCTACCATCCTCAGAGCAGAAGGATATTATGGAAAGGATTCTTAGCAGGCTGAGGGAAGAATTCCTTAGTATCTTTTAGCTTCCTCTGTATAATAGGGAAAAGACTCCCTCCCTTGCTTCCCTTATAGTGCTATCACCCAATCAAATGAGATGATAAAAGCTGTTGGGTTATGGTCCTGTTATTATTTCAACATCTGATACTGCCCTCTGGTTTAAATAACTGGAGAAATGCAGACTGTTTGCCATTTCTATGACTGCAGGTTTGTAACCAGAGTCCATATGGGTTTGATTTTGTACTCTGTTCCTGAAAAGTGTAAATTGGAAGTTTGTAAAGATACTCATATTTAAGTGTACCAGGAAGTCTTGCCACTAATATGAATTCTATAGGAAATCCTTTTGAAGGCTGTGTCATCTCTTGTTAAATCTTTTTGAGATACAGAAGTAGACTATGAGTTTTAGAAGTTATTTTACGTGTTAAGTTTAAAACTTTTTATGCGCAGTAAACCCTATCATCCAGTGCCCTGTGACCTCTTCTGTCACCTAGCTGCTTTACTCATGGGGATGGGGGTTAGGTTGGAGGCCAGATGAGAAGTGGTGGACACCCCTCTCTCAGGAAGCAGAAGCAGAGGATGGTTCTCTGCTCCAGCATTCTCCTGGCCCAGACTCCCTGGAGGAGGCTGATGAAACAGATGGCAGCTAACCCTGAGATCCTGCTATCGCTGCTGTTGCCACGGAAGTCCCAGCCAGCCTTAGGAGTACTTAATCCAGAGGATCAACCTCTGCGCCACACTCAGCTGCAGGTCACTGGCTATGTGAGCCCAAACTAGAACCAGTGTGGCTTTTCATATTCGAAACAATATAGTAACATGAAAATGGTGGCTGGGGCAGCAGCAAATCAGGAAGGAGACTGGAGAGGCTGGTGGTTAATGAGGAATACACCTAGGTCACCGTGTTCCCACAGCTGCGCCTCACTCTCTGAGCTATTTCTGAAGGAGGCCCTCAGAGTCTCCCCGCGTGTGTTGTGCTTTCCCGCTGTAGCTACCTGTCGTTGGAAAGACATCTTTGCTCTGGATTGGCAGGTCTATATTTGCAAGTTGGATTTTGGATTATATTTTCCCATAGAAGTCGATATTTTATTATCATTTTAAAAATCCTAAGCATTTGTATAGGGTTTATAGTATAATTTTGGAAGCTATGATGTATGGCATTGCTCTACCAAGCTAACAAGATAAGATTTTTGGAATGTGAACTCTTGAAATATTGGATATTGTCAATTGTGTAAAATGAATAAATAGGGTGGCAATTTTATGAAGGAGCTCAAATGTATCTGTATTGAGGGCATGAGCCTGAAATTTAGGAGGTTAATGTCAGTATTTCTGGAAGATAAGTTAATTATAGTAAGGATTGAATAATATAAGGGCCACACAGCATATACTGATAATCCTATTTAAACAAAACCAATGCTAAAAGATTAAATTTTGGCAGATATTTTTGTTAAGGCTCATACATAATATAAATCCTGTGAACATGGGTGTTTTTTAAAGTGTTCTATGTTCATATTTTAATTTTTCTAATATTGGTATTTTCAAACAAAAAAATGGAAAGAATATTACAGTGAATGAACACCACTGTAGATGACACATATATTTTCCCATCAGCACATTTGGGCTTCATCGCATTTAGCTATCATTCAGCTGGCCCTAGCTATCTGTTAATCTATTTTATTTTTTTGATGCAATCCAACTTGCACAAGTGGGGAAGTGGACTTGGCCCAATGGTTAGAGCGTCCGTCTATCACATGGCAGGTCCGCAGTTCAAACCCCGGACCTCCTTGACCCGTGTGGAGCTCGTCCATACACAGTGCTGATGCGTGCAAGGAGTGCCCTGCCACGCAGGGGTGTCCCCTGCATAGGGGAGCCCCACGTGCAAGGAGTGCGCCCTGTAAGGAGAGCCACCCAGCGCAAAAGAAAGTGCAGCCTGCCCAGGAATGGTGTAGGACACACAGAGAGCTGACACAACAAGATGACGCAACAACAAAAGAAACAGATTCCTGTGCTGCTAACAACAGAAGCGGACAAAGAAGACACAGCAAACAGACACAGAGAACAGACAACCAAGGTGGGGGTGGGGAGGGGAGAGAAATAAATAAATAAATAAATCTTTAAAAAAAACTTGCAGACAACCGAGGTGGGGGTGGGGCAGGGAGAGAGAGAAAATCAATCAGTCAATCTTAAAAAAAAACTTGCAGAAGTCAGGACCCTTCTCCCTAAATATCATTAATTTGGGGGAGTGGCTAAAGTTTATACATAGTGAAATACACAAATCGTTTAATGAGTTTTGACAAATGTATTTAAAGAATATCCTCTGAACCATAGTCTCCTGGGCAGCCAAATTTATTTTTTAGCTTCTAAGTATATGGTACATCTCATGAAATAAAATCTCTGTTTAAACCAAGGGTTCTTAACCTTTTTTGTTCCACGGACCCCTTTGCCATCAGGTGAAAAACCATGGACCCCTTACTAAGTCTGCACTATTCTGTGTTTTATTTAATAAATTTATCATACCCGCACCAACACTTCCCCACAAGAATAATGTTTTTTTAAATTTCAATTCTTGTTTACAGACCCCTTGTTAAGAACCCTGGTAAACCAATATATAAGTTACCTATGAATAAGTTATTTATTAACTTATAACCAACAACTATGACAGTTATTTGTTTGACAGCTTGGCTTTTACTTTATTGGGGACATTTTCTTAAACACCATTATTTTTTTAAAAGACTTAAAATAGAATACCTGTGTTCACTTTTTAAAGTGCATTATTTTCATCAACAGTGAACACTGTTGCAGGGAGAAATTAGTTGTACTAAAAATGGTTTCCAAATCCTACTTAGGGTGGTAGAACACTCGCTGCTTGAACTCACCAAATCCTGGTCTGCTACAAGGGGCTGTGATTTCAGTGGGGACCAGGTCACATGGGGGAGGGCGGCAAGGCCTCCCTTCCCGCAGTGTGAGGGGAGAGACCACCTTGCAGTGCAGGCTCCTCTGACCGTCAGTCAGTCAATCTGTCCTTCTCATGTTCCCACTAGCCAGAAAGAGCTGTGCTGGGTATTCTCAAAGGCCTGGTCTACTATCCACTTAGGATAGTGAGTTGTAAAAGTGTTACTAAGTTATTAATGGAGAAAGTTACCACAGCAGTTGGGAGTGGAAAGGCATATTTGCAGCTTTGTTGTGTTGGGCTTCAAGCGCCAGCTCCACTTGGTTATTAACTCTTTTTCTAACAGTCTACGGAAGCTAACCAGACCTCCCTGGAGCTCTGCAACTGCCTAGTCATCTTTAACACAGAAATACTGAGGTCTTTCTCAAAGGAAAGGTTTTCTTCTTGAAAGCTGAATGACTGTTTGCTCAAAGACTGAAGTGTAAGCATGTGGCCATTAACCCCAGGACACTCTTTTTTAGTGTAGATTATACAGAAAGTAATAAATATATCCTCTGACGGAGAATTTCAGCGTCTTCAAGTAATAGTGCCGTGTGATAAGTTTTTGATTTTGTTATACTTTTTACTTACTTTTGGTTTGCAAAGCTAATACACAAACTTACTGAAAACTGTAAAATGCTAGATGTTGAATCAGCTCCCCCCAACTCACCATGTCCTCTGTGCTCAGTATACTTAGCATCTCCTTTATTGCCAGACCTGATAAACTCATTCACACTTGAGTGGTAAAAACCTAATAGGTTATTCCATCCACTTATTTCCAGTTTTTAAATTAGTTATAAAGGATAGATGGGAAAAGTAGAGAAATTTTAGGTGGAGGAGAAGGGCAGGAGGAGGGATGGAAGTTTGAAACCAGCTACAACCATAAATGTGCTCTTTTATCAGTGTCCTACTTTCCCTGCTTAGGATAAATTTTAATAATTTACTGCAACCTTTTTGGGGGTCCTTAAGGAAATGAGTGTTTAATGTTGTTTTATACAAAGAATATTAATTGGAATTTTAAATTATTTGAATGCCAAAATCCCAATCTTGATCTTACCACCTTATTAGAATTCTAGTTTTGTCTTTGTGTAATGGTTTGCAGTCACTTTTGTGTACTTTTTCCTTAGAAAAATAGTTTTCGTATATTTGAGCGGCAGCATAATATTTCATTTAAGCATATGCCATGATTTAATGAGCTGCACCTCGTGTTGGATATTTAGACCCCTTCATGTTTTAAAGTAAACACCTTCATAAATAGAGATTTTTTCTCTTAAATTACTTGTTTAGGAAAAAAATCTCATAATTAGGGAGGTAAGATCTAAAACTATAAAGGTTTTCACAACTTTTGTTTGATGTGTAAAATTAGATTGTGTTTTGTCTACTGAAAATTTTAAAAGGGAGAGTCAAATTACTTCAGAACCAGCTCCAAGGTGATGAACTATTGAATAAAGAACACTGAGTTGAGAGTCTTGGTCTTCTGTGGACTCTACATGTGACTTGGGCAAATTGCTTTCTGAGCTTCGTTTTCTATACTGTAAAATGAGATTTAGTGAGTCTGTAGAAACACCTTTGACTTCTGAGTCTGTGATTAGTCCATGATTCTGTAACTTAAGGATATTTTCTAAAATACTCAAATCAGGACTTGTGAACTGTTGAAACAAATTGTTTTTTATTCCTCACCCCACCCCCTTTTTCTTTATTAGAGAAGTTGTGGATTTATAGAACAATCATGCATAAAATAGAGGATTCCCGTATACCACCCCACCACCACTCCTTACAATGGTGTGGACCATTTGTTCCAGTTGATGATAGCATGTTTTTATAATTGTACTATTGTTTTGTTTTTTTGTTTTGAGATGCTGGGGATTGAACTCTGGACCTCATAGGTAGGAAGTTGGTGCTCAATCACTGTGCTACATCAGCTCCCCGGAGTTGGTTTTTTCATTCGTTTGCTTGTTGTTTGTCTTTGTTTTTAGGAGGCACTGGGACCCAAACCTGGGACCTCCTATGTGGGAAGCCGGCACTCAACCTCTTGAGTCACATCTACTCCCTATACTATTAAGCTTTTGAACAATTTTTAAATGTTTTAAAATTTTCTTTATTGGACTTACAAAAGTTCCTATTTTAACTATACTTGATAGCTGAAATTGAACATTTGTTTTAAAAACAGATTAATTTTAGGAAGAAATGACTTTAGTTGGGGGTAAGAACTTCAGCATATTTTTGTTGTTATGGCACAGGGTACTGAATGTGTTTATCATACTTCATAAATCACTTTTAGAGAGTTTGCCTTTTGGAGAGTTAAAGTATTTGTGTTTGCTTTAGTTGTGTAGTCACTTGATCATTTTATTTATTTACCCTTTAGATAACTTGTTGTGAAATGATTATAGTTAGGTCCAAGAAAAAAGTAGTCATTTTAGATAATTCTCTGGGGAATAAAGTAGAGACAGTGGCCTGATCTTGATCTTAAAACTTATGGAGGATTTTTCTCCTGAAGATAAAATTAAACTAATTGCTTTAGTTAAGTGGAAATAAGTGTAGAATTTTTTACATCAGTAGATCATTAAACCATGGGATAAGGTGTCAGAGAAATTATCTTTTCCGTGCTGGAAGATTTTAGTCTTTTTTATAGCCTGAGTAGATTTGTATTTGGCAGACATAACCTGCTTTTCAAGCTTTTTCGTTCTTCCACCCCATGATTTTCTTTGTATTTGGTAAACTTAAATCTGTATCAGCCTCTTGCTACGATTGAACATATATTGAGTAAGAAGTTCATAGTGGAGGGACTCTCAGCTTCAAGGAATTTTCTAGTTTGCTGGTGTAAATAGCAGGTACTCAGGTTGGTGGTACAGAAAGCCTGCAGGAGTTTCTGGGTACAAATGACCCACTCCAGATTTCACTATTAAGGTAGATCTCTTAGAGCTGATCCTGGCTTGAATTTAGAAGGCCAGATTAGGAGTTTAGGCTGGGAGGAAAGCAAGCTGCTTGCCTACTGCTTAGCAGCAGGTGGCTGAGGAGGGCTGGCTGTTGGTGCAGGGTAGAGGGGGAGAGAGCGTGAGAAATGAGTTAAGTAGCGAACAGACTTTAAAGAATGCATTTTTTTCAATGTTAAATGAGAGTTAGCACCTTTGGTCTTATTAAGCCACTTAGAATGATTTAAAGGGTACTTTAATTATAGGATATGTTCACATAAATGATCATTTAGCAACAATATTGTGGGGGTTGGCAGATAGTGATGGCAAAGCTGTCCATAGGAACAGTAGCAACACATTCTGTCATTTTACTTTGAGGTAGGATGGAATGGTGCTCAAAATTATAAATTAGCTTAAACAAGGCTACCTAATCATTTATAATGTCACAAGATGAAATCACATTCACAGTGCTTTAAATTTGTTTTAACCCTTTAAACAGGTAAAGGATTTGTTCAAGGTCAGGAAGAGGTATGTGTGGATAGACTTTGGAGAGAAGAGGTCCTCCACCCCATCCCCCCATTTGCTACTCTGTGGGAGAAAAGACCTTAACTCCCAACCCCTGGGGAGTAATCCCTTTTCATATTTTGGCCATGTTTTATTCAGCCAGTTCTGTTCTTGCCATGTTAATTGTTGTCTCTTTGTTTTGTATATTAAATCCCTCTAAAGTGACTTGCATTTCTAATATTCTAGCAACATTAATGAGGTAATCAGACTTTTAGAATGGTAGCATGATGAGGGCTTTGCAAGATAGGGAAACTGAGGCCCGTAGAGGCTGTGGGGCAGAGCCAGGTCTTAGAGCCTTCCCCTCCTATAGGTGACTGCCTTTTATCAAGCCACTGCCATGATCTTCCATGAGGAAAATGCCCAAATGTTTGTTTTGTCCGCAGAAACATGACATTAATTTGAATACCATCTCAGTGGAGTTTAGTACAATTCCATTTTCCATCCTAATTTCCCATTTCTCAGACCTACCACCAGTTGACTCTCTTACCCTGTAATATGATGCGGCTGTTAAAAAAATCCCGATAACTAAAATGCTTGGAAGGTAGGAAGTGTAGCATTTCCTTTTTTACTATACTAGTTTTAATACATTTTTTTCTCACATACTTTTTCACTGTGGAGCATTTGCACATCATAATTTTTCATTTTCTACAGAGGAGTTGTTGGCTGTCTAGGAACAGACTTAGGATCTATATTAACCAATGTTTTGTAGTGCTGTAAAGTTCTTTATATAATAGGATGTTACTGTCATAAGTACTAATAACCAAAGCAAGAAGAAAACGCTTCCCTAGAAAGTGAAAAGCAACTATTCACAGGGGGAGAAAGTGTTTTTAAGAAAAACATTGCTTTTACTAAATAGGAAGTTTAATGTAGCCTTCTGTATCTGTAAATTTGTATAATTTAAAGGTGTATGTATTTTTCCAGAGGTGTTTTTTTCCCCCCATTTCATTTGCTTAAGCTAGTTTTCCCAATTTTTTTTAGGCTTTGTTTTATTTTGATTTATTATTACTTTTTTTTTTTAATCTGAAAAGAAAAACATAGTTCTTTAGCTCTAGAGCATGAAATACTTATGGAACTCGTGGGATTAGGAGCTAAAGGGTAGGACTTAATCAGGCCCTGATTGCGGCCTTAAAAGGTAACATAGTATTTTGAGTTTCTGGGCCCTGATGCGGAATTTGCTTGGCTTTAGGTCCTCACTGACCCATGTGTTTACATGTGTATTTATTTTCTCAGGTACGGGCTCACCAGCTAGTTTTACCACCTTGCGATGTAGTGATCAAAGCGGTTGCTGACTACGTCCGTAATATTCAGGATACAACTGATTTGGATGCCATAGCTAAAGATGTTTTTCAGCATTCACAGGTAAACACAAAACCAACACAGTCACCAGATGAGACTTTGTGTGCTGCTGTCTGCTGGTTTTGGGATGGGACTTGGGAGGCAAGAGCTAATTGGATGTGTGGTAGGAGCTTTTGATTGGTCCATGCCAGACCACAGTGAAGAAGCCCTCGGCTGCAGGCCCAAGGGGCTGGGGACTGCCCATGCTGCTTGGTAGCCTGGCAGCCTTAGCCACGTCCTCTAACCGCTGCAGCCTCGCTTCTGGCCTGAACACAATGAGGAGGGTAAGGGAGATGATTGCTAAGGTCTCTGCTACTCCTCAATTCACTATCTTAATATAATAGGTTCTGAATTTCTACCAAGAAGGCAAACTATGTCAAGTAGGTCAAATGGTATTGTGAATCTCTGATTTGTCTGTGTCCTTCAAATGATGGTCAGGGATTTTCTTTTTCTTCTTGTTTTGGGAATGTGAGGGTTGCAAACAAATCCATATTAGTAGAAGTAGGTGAGCTTGTGTGACTTCCTAGTCCCTCTCTCAAGAGCTAAAATCACTGGGTAGCATATCACCAATCTTTCCATCGCATCCTGTCCCATTTACTACACATAGACGTAAAACCTTTCTAGGCAGGATCAGAGATCTAGAAAAGTTGAATTAAAGTTCACAGTCATAGAAGTATATCCCAAAACTCAGGTCTCCTGGATACTGATTCAGAATTCTATGTTAATTATATTTCTTTAAAAGAATTAGTTTGATTTGGTTCTTTAATAATAATATGATTTTTCTTGAGGATTTTCAAGTCATTCTAAAGTCTTCTCACTTGAAAACTTAAAGTTTATTATACTTGTGCTGAATTATAAAGAAATGTTAATACCCATGACCAGTGCCATACTAATTTACAAAGGTTTTCCTACATTTATTTCAGTCTAGAACAGATGACAAAGTTATTCGATTTAAGAGAGCAATTGGATATTATTCAGCGACTAGTAAGCCTATGTCATTTCATCCACCACATTACTTAGGTAAGTAATTGAAGGCTGCTCTGTGATAGATATTGACCATGCAGTAATCCAGAGATTTAAATATCATATTTATAATCTTGTAGGTTTATTCTTTTGATACAGGGTTTCCTGCCATTATACAAATAGGTGTAGCCACACTTCATGTGCAAACTTAGTAGCAATCCCTAACTATTGAGAAACAAGAGAAGGTTTGCAGACTTATTAAACTGGAAGAGAAAAATGGTCTTGAAGACCAAAGCTGTTGGGTAATAGAGGTGTTGAGACTTGTATTGAAATCTCATTGTCTCTGTGGTTTCCTCTTAAATGCAGAATTCACTGAGGCTATAAAATATGAACGATCCTCTAGTCTTATAAATGACTTCATAAGTGTAGCAGATTTGTATATCCTCATTTACTGCCTTTTTGGTAGAAGGCAAAGTTTGATTCAGAGATCTGAATTTGGGGAATAAAATGTTTATGAGCTGTTAGCCTGAAGCCTTCTCGCATAGTGAATATCTCATGGGAGATTGTAAAGCACCAAACCATAAGTACTGTCCTCTTTCCTCAATCAACCTTTCTAAGGGTCTAGAGCAGTGAAAGTATGAGAAAAATAATGTTGCCAACTACTGTTTAAGTTGCACTGTTTGCTTCTTTTAAGCTGTTAACAAAAGAAGGGGGAGCCGGTATAGCTCAAGTGCCAGCCTACCGCATATGAGGTCCTGGGTTCAATCCCAGCCCCAGTACCTAAAAAATTAAAAACAAAAAACCAAATAAGATATATTCATGAGATCGTTAGGGCAATTAGATTTATATTGGTTCCAGGATATTAATCCCAGGTTTGAAAATTTCCCCAGTGGTTGTCCTTTCCCATGATGGCATTTATCCATTTATTCAAACAGTGTGCCTGCTGTGTGCTGGATGCTGGGAAGATAGAGATAAAAGGCATGGTGCCAGCTTTTGATGACTGTATATCTGGGCGGGGTGATGTTTACCTGGACAGGTAAATATCAGTAATATTGATACAGTTTGATAAGAGGCTGTGAATCACAGAAACGAGGCAGACATGTAATCTGTGTTGGAGCATTAAGGGCCACTTCTCAAAGAAGTGACTTAATTAGTTGTGTGTGGGGAAAGGGCATGCTAGGACGTAGCCAGGAGAGCAGTGGTCTTCAGTGGCAGGATGTAGAGTTTTTCAGGTAATTTGGTAAAGGAAGATGGGGCGAGGGAGGCCAGGGCTGAAAGGCCATCTCCTTGACAGTCCCCAGCCCTGGCTGCTGTCTTCCCTTCCCTTGTGACTGCAGTAGACTACAGCCGCCTTGTCCCCTGCGTTTCATTTTCCTTGCAGCAGTCAGATGAATGTTTTAGAACTATAAATCAGACCATCACTGCCATGTTGATAGCCCTCCTTTGGCTTCACCCTGTTCACCCCCCAGGATCTGGCCCCTGCTCACCACTCCCTCCCCTTTCTTGCTATGACTGTACCAAGCTGGCTTCTGCCTTAAGGCCTTTGCTCCAGGTGTGCATAGAACTCTCTTTTCCCTGGCCTTCTCTGTGTTTGGGCATTCTGACTTCCACGGTCCAGGCTTTACTATTTCTTCTTTTCTAAGGTGTTTCTCAACCAGCTGATCTATATCAGCCACAAGGCTAATTCCCCATCACATCACCTTGTTTTAATTCTTTTTACATTTGCTAGTGACTTTTCTTCACACCCATCTCCTCCCATCCCCAAGGATGTGAGCTCTATAAGAAACAGGACCTTATCTGTTACCTTTACTTTTGTATTCCCAGTGGATAAATATTTGACTGAATGAATTAATACACAAAAAATGTTTGAGTACAGGGGAGTGAAATGATATATGTTTTAGGATAACTCTCAGAAAGGGGGCTGGTGGCATTGGAAGAAGGGAGAATTAAGGTGCATTATGATGGGCCCTGGATAATGGCGTATCTTTTTTATACTTTGCACCTGGGAGATGTTTGGCCAGTGCTTGTTGAGAGCTGAGAGCATGCATGGAGTGAGACTGGGTTCAAATCCCAACTCCACCACCTGTCTGCCTCGTGTTTTTTTTTTTTTCTTTTATTAAGATGGGATAATTTATATAAAATTTAAAAAAGAAAGTATATGTAAAATGCTTTCATTTAGTACTTATTAAATGGCAGATGCTTGTAGGAAGATGGCTGAAAAAGGCAGAGAATGATTAAATGTTGAAATAAACAGTCAAATCCTGAAAGGAATGCACAGAAGGTAGTACTTGGCTTTCTTGTGTATCTTTATTGACATTTTTATCCTCATGTTATATCTTTGTGGCAATTTTAGTTTAACCAGTCTAAATTATAGTGTACCTGGGGCTAGAACCTCTATTCAAGAGAAGAAAATTCGGAAAGTAAGAGTATGGAGAGAGGCACTAGGCTTAACATTTGGCATTGACCTGGGGCTAATAATAAACGATTTCGAAGGTTCTTGAAGAGGCAAGATGAGTTTTAAATTAAGTCTTAAGTTTGAGGTAAAGCTGTAAAGTGTCCTGAAAATATGTAATTGCTCTTCAAAGTGCTTTTGCGTTCTTACTAAATCATCAAGTGATCCTGTGGGGTAAGTGTTTCATAGATGAGGCTGAGGCTCTTAGAATGGAGTTTCATTTTCACTTTCAATCCTCAGTGGTTCTTGGAGAGCAGGAGTGAGATTGGTAAAGCATTTGGCATATGTGAGGTGTTATTTTCAGGCAGGTTTATATAGGTGATAACTACCTTGTCAGTCCTTTTATAAAGCATTTCCTGATGCTTCTTACTGCTGCGGGGATCTGAATTGTATGTCACAGGGACTAACAAAGACCAGACAGAGAAGTTTGGGAGCAACACAGAGTTTCAGAAGGGCTTATGTACAGCCTTGAATGAGGGGGATGAGACTGAAGAAAGGCTGAGGCCTATTAGGAAGGAAGTTTTATTTCAAGTTACTTACACAATTTGCAACCAGCAGATGTGGAGCCTCTAAGTCACTTTTGTGGGTCCCCCCCCCCAATTAAGATATTAATATTTGCATACATGAAAAAATTCTGATAAACTTACAGAGAAACAAATAATCTTGAGATAGCTGTGATGATTGGTTTCACCTATATGTAGTACTGGGGTGACAGTTGAGAATCTGAAATTGAAAATCTAGAGGAAACAATGTGGAATTGGACATTTAACTTGGCATCCCAAGTTAGAACACAAAACATATTTTCCACAAAAGTTTTTTTTTTTAATATGGCACCTAGGATGTGAGTGGTCTTTTGTCTCATGATCTGTCCTGTTATCTGACCATAATCCTTTATTCTATAGGAAAATACATTCAGCGTTTTGAGCAACCAACCTGGAAACATAACTTACGTGTTCATCAGGACCTCTCTGTATTACTCATTTTAGAAATTGGAAATGTGTAGAGTTTTGTCGCAATTTTAAGAGAATCATACTAGCAGTGTTAGAGCTTTTGGGAATAAAAAACAATCTTCTGTTTATTCTTTCATATCTGGCCCAGCTCCGGTTGAACTAGCATTTGGGAACCACTGCTCTCATCTTTGCTTTTCCTTCTAAGCCAGTTAGATATCCTGCAGTGTTGAGAAAAAAAGATCAGCTTTCCAAACAGCTATTGGGTGGTGTAGAATTTATAGATGGAAATATACACACTCACTGTTCCATTGCCTCAGCAATATATAAGGAATATTTGGATAGATTTGGGGTGTTTTTAAAAGGTAAAAAGTATGTTCCAGTCTATACTCTTTGCACGATGACCTGCCAGACATTATCTATTCTTAGATAGAATTTTTCTGTAAATTACTGGTAAGATTAGGACTCAGTCATTAATTTTCAAAATATTTACTAAGCATTTACTATGTCAGAAACACTGTGCTAGGAGCTGGAGAGATGTGTGATTATAATTTTGTCCTGTCTGTCACAGCACTTAAGGTCCACCAGATCACATCAGGGAATTGCCAATCTAAACACAAATAAGATATGTTGAAATTGAATTGTCAAAAATGCCTTGTTCGCTGGTTGAGCCACCAGTTCTCAACCATAGCTGTGCTCCAAAATCATTGGTGTAATAAAAAATAGAATATATGCTTAGTCCCCACATCAGAGCTCTAGGTTTGAACCTGTAGATATGAGCTAGTCCTGGGGTATTTTTAAAAAAGCTTCACAAGTGAAACTGAAACCCAGTTAGGGTGAAGAATCACCCATTATGTTTTATAGACCTTCCTCAGAGAACAGTGAATGAGCTCAGTGATTTGTTCAGTACATGCCAGTTCCCATTTATATGCCAGTACTGTGCAAGCAGTGGTTGGTATGGAAAACCAGACAGGCACTGTCCTTGCCCTTATAGAGCAGCTGATAGGTTCGTGGGGAAGACAGACACTGAGTGAGGGGACCATTCAAAAAGGAGCCTTTCAGGAATGTAAACAGGAGATGGTAACCTCTCCAAAGTTCACGGAAGACCAATGTGATTAAATTAAAGTTTTAGTGTCCCAGTTGATTAAATTAATGTTTATGGTGACATGTGATTTAAAATTGAGTAGGAATTTTGCAAGGTGATGGTATGGGAGAGAGTTTATTCCATGTGCAGAAAAAAGCATGTACAGAGGTCCTGAGGTAGAGGACATGGTGTGGAAGAAAAAGAAGAATGGTTGGAGAACAGGAAGCAGTCTTTCATTGGGTGATGCTTGAGAGGCTGACATAGTCTCATAGCCTTGGGTTTTAGACTTTACTCTTAGGACAATGTAAACTTATTGAAGGATTTTTAATTTTAAAATGTTAAATTACTTTGCAAGCTATTGTACATACAATATATTTATCTAGTTAATAATAGAAAACATCAGTAAAGCATTGCTAATATCTTAGCTCTCTTCTACTCTTCTCCCTGTTTGCATCCCCCATTCTCCACTATCCTGCATTTTGTAATGATCATTACCTTTTCTATTTTTTTAAATACTTTTTTTTTTTTAAATTTTAAAAAAGTACTTTAGATTACACAAATGTTCTATAAAAAATATAGGGGAATTCCATATGCCCCACTCCCTACCCCTCCCACATGTTCCCACATTAACAATATCCTTCATTAGTGTGGAACATTTGTTACAATTGACAGACACATGTTGGAGCATTGCCACTAAGTGTGGATTAGAGTTTACATTATAGTTTACACTCTGTCCTGCACAATTTTGTAAGTTATATTTACAATTCTGTAAAATATGTGATGGCCTGTATCCATCATTGCATCATCATTCAGGATAGTTCCAATGTCCCGAAAATGCCCCCATATTACAGCTGTTTTTCCCTCTCCCTCCCCTCAGAACCTCTGGTGGCCACTGCCTCCACATCAATGATAAAAGTTCTTCCATTGCTAGAACCACAATAAGTCTATAGTAGAATAACTGTAAGTCTGCTCTAGTCCATCATTCATTCCCCAGTCCTGAGGATTTTGGGTTGGTGCCCATACCACCTCTAACTGAGAGGGGGCTTAGATCCCTGGGGCTGATAGACGGGGCTATCTTGCTTGCAGTTGTAGACTCTCTCTCTGTTCCTTGGGGTGGGTGTTGTCCATTATCATCTCCTTGGTAGTTGTCCTGGGTGAGTCCAATGAACTGGAGAGTAGGTGTTGCAACTCTGTTGAGATTCAGGGCCCAACTGGCACATGGACAGCCCAAAGGTTTAAGTCTCTTGGACATACACCTATCAACTCTATTACTAACTATAGGTTCAAATAGAAGGGTCAGAAGAGCCACGTGTGGGGAAACCACAAATGAATCCTACTCTGTCACACTGCGGAGTGTAAATTCCAAAGTAGGGCCCACTGGTGGGTTGCCAAACTCCTGAGCTCTTTGCCCTGCCTATAGTGTCTGGGTGTCTCTAGAGCCCTCAGGAGCCAGCTATTTGAGGCAATATTTACGATGGCAGTCAGTGAGATCCTGCTGAGACATGCATAAGTGTAACCTCTGGAATGACCTCCTGCATCACTTTGAAATCTCTTAGCCGAATAAACTAATTTGTCTTTACCCTTTCCCCCTTTTGGTCAAGGTCTTTTCTGGGTGCATTGCTATACTTTTCTTTATAATTTTAGCACATCTGTGTTAAATTTGTTGCATTTCATCCAATATTAATGGAATCATATCATATGTGTTTTTTTTAGTTCACTATTCACATTTTTGGCATTCGTTCTTGTTGATATATAGAATAGTAGTTCATTTTTTACTGCTCTATAGCATTCCATTGTATTAGTATGTATTTATCTATTCTGTTGAGGGAAAATTGGACTGCTTCCAGACTTTTGCCATTACAAACATTCTTAAGTGTAACCCAGTATGCAAGTGAAAGAGTTTTTCATGAGTAAATACCCCAGAGTGGAATTTCAGGTAGAGTCAAAGGGTATGTCCTGCTAATAATGCCCTACTGCTTTCCAGCATAGACGTACTGATTTTTCTTCCCATCAGAAGTGGATGGGCTCTCCAGTTGCTCTACATTCTTTTTTTGTCTAGTGGTTATGACATTATATTCCATTATGGTTTTAATTTTCATTTCCCTCATTACTAATGAGATTCAGCATCTTAAATTATGTTTGTGGACTAGTGTTTAAAATGCCCATTCATGTGGTTTGCTTATTTTTCTCTTGAGTTCTGTTTTTCATATTGATACATAAGAATGCTTTATGTATGTTGGATACTAGTCTTTTGTCAGGTATATAAAGTATAGCATTCATCCATGAACATACATAAACAATAAATGTATAGTAAAAGTGTGAACTTACCAAAAAAAAATGCATGTCATCATACAAGGCTCCTATGCATCTCACCATCAACACCTTGCATTGTTGTGAAACATTTGTTATAAACTATGAAAGACCATCGTCAAAATATTACAACAAACTATAGTCTATATCTTACATTTGGTGTATTTTTCCCTCAACTCACCCAATTATTAACACTTTATATTAGTATTATGTATTTGTTTTCATTCATGAGAATATTCTCACATTTGTCCTGTTAATCACAGACCATCATCCACCACTGGATTCCCTGTGTTACACAATCCCATGCTTTTCAATTAACATTATTAATAATGCTACATACATTAAGCATCAGCTCCTATTCTCAACCTTCTTTCTTTATGATGTTCTTAGATTGCAAATGTCTTATTTTTAATTTTAGGTCATAATTTTTTTTCTATTAAATCCTGTGGATGAAATATCTGATGATTTGCCTCAAAATAATACAGCAGTGGAAGGAGGAAGGGTGGATGTATAGGTGAAACAGGGTAGGCCATGTGCTGGTAACTTTTGAAGATAAGTGATAAATACATGCGGGTTCATTAGACATTTCCCTTTACTATTGTGTATATTTTTAAATGTTCATAAAAGGAAGACTTCTTCCCTGGTCTGAGGTAATAAACCTATTTTATATTCTAAAAGTTTTATTTATGGTTTTGTCTTTCCCATTTAAGTTTTAAGAGTACCTAGAATTGAATTTTGCATGTGGGAATAGGAATCCAATTTTCTGTTTGCCTGTATGGATGGTCTGTTGCCTTAGTACTATTTACTGCATAGATTTGTCCTTTTCATTCATTTCTTTGTAGTACCGTTCTGTCATAAAACAAGTCTTTCTCTCTGTCTTTGGGCCTATTTCTGAACTCTGTTCTGTTGAATTTCTGTTTATCCTTGTGCCAGTTTTACATCTTAATTACCATAGCCCGGTAGTAGTACTCGATATCTGGTCAGGCATTACTATTTCTTTAGGGGGTCTATGCTATCCTTGGCCCTTTTGACTTTTAATATGAATTTTATAATCTTTGTTGGAGTTTTATTGGAATTGCACTGAATCTATAGATCAATTTGGAAAGAATAGGTATCTTTAATATTGACTATATTCAAGAAAATGATTTTTTCTCTATTGATTTGTCTTTAATGTTTTTTAATAAACTTTAATAACTTTCTTCATCTATTGCTAAGTAGTTAGAGTGCTACTTCCAAGTATAGGCATACCTTGTTTTATTGCGCTTCACTTTATTGCACTTTGTAGATACATTTTTTTAAGAAGATATAATACTATTGCACACTTAATAGAACAACAGTATACTGTAAACATTTGTCTGCACTGGGAAACCAAAAAATTCATGATTTCCTGTATTGTGATATTCACTTTATTGTGGTGGTCTAGAACAGAACCCACAGTGTCTCCAAGGTATGTCTGTAATAGCTTAAATTATATTTTTAAACTTCTTGTGTATAGAATACAAGTGACTATTGCAAATTGATTTTATATGAAACAGCTTTGCTTGATTCTTATTAATTTTCATAATCTGTAAATTCCTTTATATTCTACATAGGAAATTATATCATCTGCAGTTTTATATCTTTTCAGTCTTTGATTGAATTGGCTTTGACTCCAACAGAAATCACTTGACTTCTAATAGAAAATATTCTAACAATCTAATAGATTATTAGACTCAGTGTCAGCAAAGATAGCAGAAGTAGGGCTTCTGCTACATCTCCAGTATTTCTAGTATTTTATAAGTGGTTGGTTGATCCTGAGGCCAAAGTTTGTGGGAATAATAGTTATTAGCTTTCTACCTTCAGAACAGAAAAATCAGACAAAAATTAGGTGGCAAATACTAGTGCTCCAACTCTACTTCAGGTTATTTTCATAAAGTGGTGGAGGAAGGGTGACTACTGAGAGGGAGATGGTGAGCATATGGAAAGGGACATGGCCGTAGTGCGTGGGCTCCTTGAAAGCAGAAGCAAGCAGGACCTGGGGCCCAGGAGTAGGTGAGGAGCTACGTCTCCTCTCCTACAGAGAGAGCCTCCTCAGACCTAGGGCGGGTTTCAGAATGGTGGTAGATCCAGAGGGCCACGAGCGTTCCTTACCTAGTTTCCAGAAGGTCACTAGCTCACCCATGTGGTCTGTTACATTTGGATAGAGAGTGCATATAAATATTGTATGGTGCTCACGAAACATTCTCCTTTATATAGACCACACAGCCTCTTTTATATATTAATATCACAACAACCTCAGTCACTCTGGCTTGCTTTGCTGTGTTGTTAGCATTTTTTTTTTTTTTAAATACAGTTGTATCTCTCCAACAACTTATACTAGAAAAATCTGGGGGGAAGATTAGAAAATCTTACCCTCTCAAAAGGCAGGCACAATATGTACAGAATGATATTAGCCACCTGCAGAAGCAGCACCCCTCACAGAGAAATGAGGGTGAACCCAGTCAAGTGCCCTCAAGTCTAAACTGAGTCTAGTCAAGATTCCAAGTCAGGCTCTCAGGAAATCGAGGCAGGGATGACTCTGTCATAAAGAATCCATGGTGTGGGAAACAGATGTGGCTCGACCAATTGGGCTCCCATCTGCCATAGAGGAGGACCACGGTTTGATGCCCAGCACCTCCTGGTGAGGGCAAGCTGGCCCACGCGGGAATACCACCCTGCATGGGAAAGCTGGCCCACACAGGAGTGCCTGTCGACACGGAGAGCTAGCACAGCAAGATGACGCAACAGGAAACACAGAGGAGTGAAAATAAGAAGACACAGCAGAACTGGGAGCTGAGGTGGACCTTCTCCCACTCCAGAAGGTCCCAGGATTGGTTCCCGGAGCTTCCTAATGAATATAAGCAGACACAGAAGAACACACAATGAATGGACACAGCAAATGGAGGGGGGAGTGGAGGAGAGAAATAAAAAGAATCCGTGGTGTAATCTCTCTGAAACGGTTGAGTTATCCTAACACAAGGCTTACATGTAAGCTAGAAAAAAGGAAAGAGTGAAAGAGAACTTCTCCGTGCTTGTTCTCAGTGCTTGTGGTGTACCCAGGGTGGGTCATGCCGCGCTTGAATTGGCTACCGAGCATCCTGGGACCATGATTCCAGTGCACTCCAGGGTGGAAGTGACTGGTTAATGCCCTGAGCTGTAACCATTGTCCCTCGGGTCAGCTCATTTTCCAGCTGTTTTGGACTTTCTCTATCTGCAGGCCTTGCCCCACCCACTCTCTGGTCTCTGACTTCACAGAGGCCACAGAAGCAAGCAGATGGAAGGAAGCACCCTCTATTCTTCACCTTCAGATCAGCAGGCTTCCTTAGGTTGAGTCCTTCACTTGCTTCTCCACCCCACCCTTCTCCCACTTCCAAAGGCTACCACACCACTTTTCATGGTGACTCGTAAGTGGATCCTTTTATTCACACTATTTGATAATGTGCCTTTTTGCCACTTCACAATATATGTCTGAGAGTTCTCCATGTCATTTCACGTAGGTTTCCTTTTTTTTTTTTTTTAAGGCAGTACTGGGGATTGAACCTGGGACCTTGTACATGGGAAGCAAGAGCTCAACCACTGAGCTACACCCACTCTCCCATATTTTTTAATGATTGCCTGAAATTCCCCAAAGTGGACGCACTAATTTAACCATGTCCCTATTATCATCATCTAGAATATTTTCAGTGTAGAAGGTTTTGCTTTTATAATGATCGCTTTTAAAAATTTTTATTTGTTACTATATTGCTCTAATTTTACTAATAATTATTTTAAATTTGACCTCTTTAAGAATTTATGCAGTGTTCAGTTTACATGTCATCTTATAGTTTTGTTTACTGGACACACCCTTTTCAAGTTTTTATTTAAAAATTTTTATTATGAAAAGCTTTAAATGTAGTTTTAAAAATACAAAGAGTAGTATAAGGAATAATTATCCATTTTCACTAAACAGTTTTGACAAATAACATTTGCTTCAGATTTTTTTTAATCTCATATATATGGAATCATAAATAGTTTTTGATTTTTAAATTACATGTCATTACTGCACTTGCTTTTTTTGAGATGTATTCATGTTCATCTTTTTCTGTTTTTATCCTTTTAAAGCTAATGTAATTGACATTGATGTCACAGCCATCAAGGGGTTGACAGAACAGATGCTGCCAGAGAAAAAGCTAAGATGTTATTTATGTTGAACAGAAAGTACATTTATTTTTCCTCTTCAGTTCAGAATTCCTAATTCAATGATAAGATTCTTTGGATCTTATCAGAACCTTTGCATCTCAATCTCTATCCCTGTGGCCTTTCTTTCCTTTTACAGTTAATTTATTTTAATTAATGTGGTATGCAGTGGTGTAGTTTGTCTGGTTTTGTGGCTTTTGGGAAGCTCTTTTTTATTTTAATTTGATGACTTTGGAAGAACTTGTTCATCTACTGTCTGGTTAAAAAAAAGAATAGAGTGCATCTTTAGAGATGGATATACTGTGTGTATTTTGTTTCTTAATGACTCTTTGGAGTATTTAAGTAACAGGAGGAATGTCAATATGAATTTACAGATTACTTCAGAATAAAGGGTTGTGAGACTTTTTTTTAAGATTTATTTATTTAGTACCTTCCCCTACCCCCCATTGTCTGCTCTCTCTGTCCATTTGTTGTGCATTCTTCTGTGTCTGCTTGCCTTCTCTTAAGGCAGCACCAGGAACTGATCCTGGGGCCTTCTGGAGGGGGAGAGAGATGCTCAATCTCTTATACCACCTCAGCTCCATGGTCTGCTGCAAATCTTATTATCTTTTCTCTGTGTCTTTTTTTGTTGTGTCATCTTGCTGTGTCAGCACTCCATGTGGGCCGGCTTTCCACTTGGGCAAGCTCGCTGCTCGGGCCAGATTACCTTCACCAGGAGGTCCTGGGAATTGAACCCTGGACCTCCCATATGGTAGATAGGAGCCCAGTCCCTTGAGCCATATCTGCTTCCCTGTTAGACTTTTCTTAAATCCACAGTGTAGAAACTAATTTGTCTGGTTTTGTCCTAGATTTACATGGCAATGTAGGTGGCTAAATGAGATTTGTGTTCTGTTTCCTTGAATTTTATTCAGTCAATATAAGCCCAAGTAACTCTAATTTTGATTAAGTGAACGCAGGAATTGAATAGATTTGGATAAAATTTCAATAATGTGGTATCCTTTGATGTCCACACTTGCTTTATCCAAATGCAGGAACTGAAGAGTTTTGGGTAACAAGTACCAGCTAATTGCCAGCCATAGAATATTCTTGTATAGAAAAATCCAGTTATCAGTAAAGCAACCTTTGTCATTGTGGAGTGGCTGTGAATCCTAGAATTACGTTATTGATATTAACTTGAAAAAAAATATGCTTCCCTGCTTAAATTTTTCCCATGGTTCATAATTCTTCTTTCCGGTGCCATGTAGAATATACCTGTTCACTTTATTTATAACCTTACTTTACATGTTCCCTTGCCTTAGCCTTCTCTAAACCAAACATCCCTTGTTGTTTCCTGCCTTTCTTTGAAATCAGGATTTTTCTCCTGGATGATGACCTCTAAATTGTCTCTATAGGCCATAGCTGGGTTTTATCCCTCCCCCAGCTGTTAGCTCCTGGGAGTTAGTATTCATCAAAAACCACTGCTGGTTTTGTTTTCCCTACAAAATTTAACCCTTTAAAAGCATAGGAATGACTCTTGACTCCTCTTATTCAAAACCTTTCTTTGGGCTCTGACTTTTGTCAGTCTCATTCAGCCTGAGATAGCTCCCCTCCATGCTGTCTCTAGCGAAACCAGTGGTTTTTTTTTGGTTTTGTCTTGTGTTCCCCTTACCCATTCCTGCCTTTTTTCAAACTGTTCTTTTAGAATATACCAGAAACAAAAAACATGAATTTTTTCTTCATATAGCTTTTTTCCTTAACTTCTATAGAGAATGTTGATATTTAGTAACTGTGTCCATTTAAACATGTTTAAAATTGGATATTTTTGCCTTGGAGTTTTACATGCATTGAAAAGTAGTGTGGGTGGTGGGAATTATAGTGTTCCATCTTTGAATTTAAAGCTTTGTATTTTTGTGTAAATGAGTATCTCAGCATTCATCTGCATCATAGAATTTTTTAAAAATCTTGCTTTGTCACTCCTTGTTTCATTTAATATAATATCTAAGTAACAGTATGCCAAGTAATAAGCATTTGTTAGGTTGAACTAGGGACTGAGATTGGGATAGGGCTGAATATAGTTCAGTAGAGGTTCTAGTTTAATACCATTCCTTTTTTCAATCTCCTATCTTCCTGTCTTATTTTAATTTATAACGAAAGTTAGGCAGCTTGATCTAGGCATAGTGAGTCATTCAAGGAAGGATATATATAACTGGCAGCATGTCTCATTTAATAATGTAAAAGGTCAGTAGGTTCAGCTCTAAGGACTGCAGTGGTGAGCATTCCTTTTCCCTTAATTTTTTTTTTTAAGCAATCCATCACAAATAAAACATTTGTCACTTTTAAAGGCTTAACTTAAACAGATTATTGGACTGGTGATTCATATCCAGCAGCTCATTCAACTTTTGCACCTGTCTCATCTCTGGTTGCTTTTCCAGAACTACTACGTTCAGTGTGCAGCTCCATGAGTTTTTCCTAATTCAAACTTGGGCTTCTTCAGCATTTTTACTTTTCTAATGAACGCATCATGGAGAGGATAGATTGGCAAGCCTTTCTGTGCCTTTACCAGTGCTATTTGGAATCAGTTTATTCTCCAACTCATTTGCCTGCACCTCTCAGGTCACGATCATCTTCCAGATTTGGCAGACCTATTTGGGTGTAAGAGGTCTTCCAAATCTGATTGTTACGTTTTTGTGTGTGTGTGTGTTGTTTTTTTTTTAAGTAAAACTAGCAGAACAGACTAAGTAAATAAACATCGGTAGTTTTGACATCAACGTGTGCTTTAGTCGTAGTATGTCATTTTCTGACCATGGGGCACATTTTGTCACGGGTAAGAGCCATGCCATGAAAGTTGGCTAGGCAGTTTCTGCCCTGCACATCTCAGTAATTAGTTTGAATTTTCTAAATGCAATTTCATCATACTGTAGATCAGTATGACTCACTTAAAAAACACGACCCTTAAGGCCATCAGGTGCAATTTTGGTTTCTAGTCCTTTTAATTAGTGTTTTCCCGATATTTCTTATATTGAATAATGCTAGTACTGTCACATCGTACCAATCTCAGAAAATGGATTGACCACTTTCGACAACGTTTTGCTCCCTTTTTGCCACCTTTTGTAAGGAGCTTGTTCTTGTCGACTGCTGTGGTGCTGCTCAGAGAGCTAAAAGGGCTCCCCTCATTCTTAAAGAATACTTTGTTTAAAGAACACTAACACTTAAAATTATGAAAATATTCCTCATACAGTAACAGTTTTCCCCTATATTATTCTCCTTTGTCTTTAATATGCATACTTTTCTAGCAAAGGCCTACCTCTCCAGTAGTGTTTATGAAAGAAAGAGAATGAGAAACTGGTGGTGGTAATCTCTCTGTGAGCCCAGTGTCTGTCCTGAGAAAGGTCCTCTTGTTAGGAAGAAGCCAGCCAGTGGTTCTGCTTAGCTACTCTTTGGCCTTGAGAACAAGAACCTATTTAGAAGAAGTCATGCAGTCCATGGAGGCAGACATCGGGTCACTGCATTTTAGTAGCCATAAAGAAATGTAGACCAAAATAAAGACATGCAGAAAAGTTAATTCACTTATTGAACTAAGATATGATAAAATTGTAACTGGCTTTGTGGATTTTAAAGGTTTTTTCGGCTTGGATGGTTACAGCATGATTTTAGGAAATATTCTTTCTTTGGAAATCTGATTTTAAGCAGTATCATATAGGTTTTTGTTTTGTTTTGAAGGAAAATTTATGCATTTCAGGAAGTTTCTAGCATGTTATGGCCAAAAATAGGAAAAAAATGACCGTCTTCATTTGAATGCCGCTGCTGCAGCTCAGCTTTCATTTATACTATTCAAAGCTGGGTGTGGAAGGCCAGTGATAAGAGATTGTACACTGGACTTTATAGTGGTTTAAATTGAAATAATAGAGCTTGAATGGATTTTCTGGTATTATTATGTCCAAAATCTGGCCGTAATGGAGAATCATCTGAGAAGAACACTTTAAAAAATATAGGATCTTGTACCTGCTTTTCAGAGACGCAGATTTAGTAGATTTATTATTTGGTGAAGAGTGTCTCCTTTTGTGTATGTGTGTTATGTGTGCACATACCCATATACATGTACACACATGCCAAATTTGCCATTCCCTCCTACTTGTGCTGCATTTTTTACTTTATTCTGTATAAAGGCCAATGTTGTGCCAAGATTTTCTTTTAGTAAGAGCTAGAATCAAAGACCTGTGGCATTTCAGAGCTTGAGAGTGGAAGGCTCTGGGAACTGTGATTCCACATGTGGTGTGTAGCTTTTAAGGCTTATGAGCACTCTTCTGGGAGGAAAAGAAATGAGGAGTTATTTGAGCTTTGTTTTCAGCCCTCCTGGCCTGGGCCCTGGCTCTTGCAGTGTTGGGCACTCCAGGAGACCTGAGTGAGCCTATGGCCAGTCTCTGGTCCTGCAGGCACTCGCCAGATAGTGTCTGCATGCCCCATTTCAGCTTGACTTGGTGGTTTGCTTAGGAAGTCTCCTTGTTGTTTCATTGATGGAAGTATTCTTTCAGGGAATGAGATGGAGCGTTTGGGGGAGTTTTTATTTTTGTATTTTTAATTGAATTATGTCTTTGGAGAAACAGTCAATATGAGAGTTGGTAGTTTATGGTTGTATTTTTCTTGCCAAGTATTGCTCAGATTGAGAGGTCGGAGAAACACTCTTTCTGGTTAAAGAAGGAAAATGAAGGTCAAGGGTCTCTTTGTTTGGTTTTGTTCTGATATTAAAGGAAACTTAAGGAAGAGGTGATAAAGCCGTGAGGATGCCATTGGCACCTTTGTTTCATATTCACAGAGTTTTCTATTTTCTCTGCAACCTGCAGCCTATAAGTCCTTTAATGACACTCTTGGGTCTGTGTCCTTTTATCCCCAGGCTGGTACTTAGAGCCTGACTTGTGGTAGGTACTCAGTACCTAATTATTGAGGGAATGAATGAAGCTATGAAGCATCTACTTAACATTTTTACTTCTGGTGCTATTTTGAAGTGTTTTTGAAATGAGGCATCCACTCAGTCCTGTGTTGCTTACTGTGTGCCTTATATTCCTGTAGAGACCTGAAATGCAGTTTGAATGAAACATGATTGACTTAATAGTTCAACTTTGTCAATTGACTTGACCCTTGAACTTCTTCCTGTCTTTAGACTCCCACAAAGCAAATTAAAGTGTCTTAAATGTTGAGGCTTTGGCTTTCTCCTTTACTTTTTGAAAAAAAATGACTAGCAAGTACCAATGTATATGAGTCGTTTTATAAAAGAATATTTTAAAAGAGCACAAAATCCCACATGACTGACCCTGCAATACATGTTAAAATGTGTAGCCTAATAATGGTTTTGCTCAACAATTAAAAAAAAAACCAAAACAATTATAAACAGCAACTACCATACTTTATTATTATTTTTTTATGTAAAAGCTTGCTAGTTAGTTAGCATCTAATTTTAAATGTAAAATGGTTCTAATACAAAGAATTCTGTGGTTTTACAAATTTAAGGAAAACTGTTCTGTCCCCGTTACCTTCCTTTAATGGCTAGAGTATTCAGGGCTTCTGGTTTTACTCAGATTTCAGTTTATAAGAAGCAGGAAGCAGTGACGAGACATGAGAGGCACTGGATTACTGAGAACTCCCATAAAGAAAGAGACATCAGAGAGAAATGAGACATGAGGAAATGAACTGAAAACAAAACACTATCTAATGATAGTTGAAAATTCTTACGAATAAAAATCCTGGCCTCAAAGTTTAAAATTATTGATCATTATAAAATTAAATATCTTTTAAAACATTAAACATCCATTTTTAGGTGTGTGTGAGAAGTGCAGCCAATTGTAGTGTCAGCACAAATAGGTAGAAGACAAATGGGGAAATATGCTAGCCACGAAGTATGTCCTGTGGGTAGGGGTGATTCTGTTTACAGTTGTTTTATTATTTTCTTTCCATGTTGATGAAACAGCCAGACCAAATCAGTTTGGAATGCCTGGGATAGTGCCACCATATGTTCCCCCTCAGATGCTCAACATTCCACAGACCTCTCTACAAGCAAAACCTGTGGTAAGGTTGTTTCCAGCCTCTTAGCAGGTATTTAGCCCTGCATCTGGTAGGGGACAGGTTCTTTAAAGCTACGTGTCTATTACATTTTAATGAGTGCTAAAATGATTTCCTACACTCTTGAATAGGTATGTGAAATAGATGAAAAGATTTGTTGAATTAAACATAAACCAAGGAAAAGAAATGTTGACTTCCATCTGGGTCCCATAGGCCGCTGTTTCTTTACGTGCGCGTAATGTGTGCCATCTTGTTTTAGGCCCCACAGATGCCGAGCCCAGGTGGTGCTCCGGGTCAGGGTCCATACCCATACAGCCTCTCTGAGCCGGCTCTCACTTTGGAAACAAGTGGAAAGAATTTGACTGAGCAGAACAACTATAGTAACATTCCTCATGAAGGAAAACATACTCCATTATATGAACGGTCCTCTCCAATAAATCCAGCTCAGAGTGGCAGTCCCAATCATGTGGATTCAACTTACTTTCCTGGTTCTTCTACATCATCATCTTCAGATAATGATGAAGGCAATGGAGGAGCTACAAAGTGAGTAGTATACAAAATAGTGGAACTCTTCCCAAATGTGTAATGCAGGTATAGGCTTGTTTTACCATTCTTAGATTACTGGACTGGCTGGCCAGCCTTCTGGACAGAGTATTTCACTCAGAGATTCATTTTGGTACAGTTATTTGATGATGGTCATCTTGTGTTTGGGCTGGGGCTACATGAACATTAAGAGCGGAGGTATATATTTTTTCAGGGCACAGTTTTATAAGGTTTTCAAATTTTTAAATTTGTGTTATACCAGTCCCGTCGCTCTGAACTTGAGCTACTCCTTTTCTGGGAAGGAGTTTTGGAGTAATTGATTTGTGTGATGGCCAAAATGTGTGAAAGAATTTATTTAATTTGGTGCCTCTGACCCCTATTCTTTCTTGGGGTGTGGTTTTCCCGCCACCAAAAAAAAAATGGATTTTTTTTGTTAGAGACCTGTGACTTTCAGTATCTTGGCTCTTAGATCAAGGGAACTCTAAATTTCCTTTCCTTCTCCCAAATTTAGCAGTTCAAATTCCAACTCAACAACTCATAGAATCTTTTTTTTTTTTTTTTGAGGCCGAGGGTTGAACCTGAGACCTTATGTGTGGGAAGCTAGCGCTCAACCACTGAGCAGCATTGGCTCCCTGAATTGTTGTTTTTTTTCCATTTTTAATTTTTTTAGGAGGCATAGGAACTGAACCCGGGACCTCCCATGTGGGAAGCAGGCATTCAGCCACTTGAACCACATCTGCTCCCTGAAGATCATTCTTAAAACAACACTTTTTGCCCAGATATCTTAGACCAAGACTGAAATTCTTCCTATAGAGAAGTATTTAAACATGAATCCTTTAATTAATGGATTATTTACAAATACAAATTTAGAATCTGATTGAGAAAATCTTAAATGTACTCTTCTTCTCTGATTCAAACATCTTTTCCTTTAAATCTGTATCTTATTTCTCTTAGTTTGAATTCTAAAGTGTAGCTAACAAGTTAATCTTAACCATGATTTCTAGTGTAAGAAATATAAGAGACTTAGTGTCCAGTCCTAGTGCAAGTTATTAAGTGTTGTTAATAATAATGAGGCAAGTTAGTTCACCTCGTTTGTCTTTGTTTCTTCATCCATAAATGAAAAATATTGTGTACTTACCTCTCAGGGTGGCAGTTATGGAGAAATTTATTACCATATATTGATTACATACTCTCTTTGCAGGGAAACATAAAATGCCTAAATGTTTATTTGCTGTATGTGCAATCCTAAAATTCTAAAAAGTTGTGATATAGCATTCGAATTTTTAAATTAACCTTCTAGCACAGATATATAAATAACTATATGTTTAAGATTTTCTCAATCAAAATCTCAAGGTTGGAACTCAGAGATTTCATTTTAAATAAGCACCCAAGTGAATCTTAGGTCCTCTGAAGTTTGAGAACCACCGGTAGATGCTCTCAGAAGCCCTTCCAGCCTAGAATTCTAGGCACTGTGAGTTTTCTTTTAAAAATTGACTTTCGTCAGCAAGATCAGAGTATCTGTACAATACAGGTTCAGTTAAGAAATAGTCTTTTTAGACTCTGCAACATAGGTAGAAATAAGACAAAATATGAAAGGAGTGTACTTTATGACTCCAAGTATTTATGTGTTAGAGACAGAAGTATAGAAATTAAGTAGGAAAGCTCATTTGGTGTGATTCAGTGGTAACCATGGGACATCTGAGTTAGAGCTGTCTTATTAGCAGTTCAGGAGAAAGTGAGTTGCCCAACTACATTTGGCAAGTTGTCCTCATTAGAATGTAAGTTGAATTTGAAATAAGATTGCTTAGGAACATTCCCCCTTTGCTATATATTGAACCCTTACCTGATCAGTGTTGGCCTTTTCCTAGCTTATAGTGCTCTATTCTTCCTCTGAACTCCTGGGGCATTTATTGCCTTTACCCTCTATGAGCCATTTTTATTACTTTTTCTTGAGGTACACCTTATTTCCACAACTGGAATATATCCTGTAGGGACAATGTCTACTGCAGGGATTCTTAACCAGGGGTCCACGGAAAGATTTCAGGGGGTCTGTGAACTTGAATTGAAGCAAAATCAACTTATCATCTTATTTTCCTCTGACCTGTAACTGAAATCTAGCATTTTTCACTTATGAATGTATGCAATAAATAAATAATAGTAGTATTCATTTCACCTGACTGGTAAAGGGGTCCATTGAACAAAAAACATTAGGAACCCCTGGTCTAGTGGTTTTCCCGAATTGTGGTGTGAAGTAGAGTGCGTACATAACTTGGAATCAAAAGAGGATTCAAGTTGTGCGATTTAGCAGTGACTTAGCTTCCTTGACTCTGCCACCTCACTTATAATAAATAAGAGACACATGTGTTAAAATTGAGCCAAAGGAAGAATGAGGAGATGAGGGTGCTTTTGCTTGAAGGCTTCACTTTCATAGGTCAGTCCAACTCTGGGTCAAATCCTTGATTATGGGCATCCTTTGCTTAGGTTGGTGCTGTGGTATGACTTTGGTTTATGTATATGGCAGGGTGTCAAGAAGGAAAGAGGGTTCCAGTGTGTTGAGTCAGTTGTACTTGGTGTATTATGTGCAATATGAGGTTGTGCATAAGAAAAGAGAGATTGTTTTGGTAGTTTAAAAAAAAGGAATCAGGATTTGCTTTACCTTGGGATTGGACTTGAATTGAAATCCCTGGACTTAGACCATCTTTTCACAGTGGCCTTGGGGAAAAGAAAATTACCCATTCAGCCAAGAAATATTTGAATTCTTATTATTTTCAGTGAATGTGGAGGTGAATAAGATAGACTAGGTTAAGTCAACAGGGCCAGGCATGGTAACTTTAGGTGGCAATAAGGGCTGTGAAGAAGGCACTGGAGAAGAAGTGGCCAGTGGTGGGGACACCTCTTTAGATGAAATGTGTGGTAAGGCCTTTCTGAAGAGGAGAGACCTGAGCTATGGTATCAGTGACACAAAGACGTGGGGGAAGGACTTTCCATGCATAGGGTTTCTGTGAGAACTTGAAAGAAGGCTAATTTGGCCAAAGGGTGGTGGGCCCACCCAAGAGTAGTGAATCTGAGGGTAGATGACTTAGGGCCACAGTATAGAGTTTGCATTTTATTCTAAGTGGGATGTGAAACCCACCTTGGGTCTGCTTAGGCTGACCCTGGCACTGGGAAGACCCTGCTGTGTATTGTAAATGGGTTTACTGCTGTTTGAATGCCACTGGCCTGTGGGATAGATGGGTGTCTGGATAGTGTGACTGTTGAACTGATCAAAACTAATGAATGGTGGGACTCCAGAGCCTCTGCTTTTAACTTCAGCGGATTAACTGTAGAAGTTTGTATAATTTGTATACCTTAAGACACACTTTAAGATATGAAGAGTGCAGGATAGAGGCCTTCCATGACCCTGAGCTAAATGTGTCATCCTACCCATTGTTCTTACCCTCATATCCTGTTTGAGCCCTTTATGGCATTATAGACTTCTTAAAGTCCCTTGCCTTTCCCTCCATCCCCCGTCCTAGATTTGTAAGTGCCTCGAGGGCAGGGCTTGTCTGGTATTTGCCAGGGTATACTCAGTAAGAATTTACTGAATAGGTCAAAATATCTGCAATAGAAAACAAAGGGTTAATTTCTACAATTTAAAAATATTTCCTACAATACATGTTACATGATACCACAAGGAAGAGTCAGCCAATTTCAGAATGTGGGGCATAATACAAAATAGATGACCTAGTTTCTCCAACAGTACATGGACATGTTCGGGGGAATGGTGTGGAGTGAAGGAGGAGGGATACTGTAGTCAGATAAAAGAGACTTAACCAAAAAAACCTTCCTGCAAATTTAAAAAGACAAAGTGCATTTTAAATGGCAGTGAATATAAAATGTTCACAGAAGAAACATGGACAGTGAACACAAGAAGACATTCACCTGCATTAAAGAATTCAAAGGAGTACAACTTAAAACATAAGCTACCTTAATTTAATTTGTTAAACTTTTTTTTTTAAAAGGTAAAATTCAGCATGGGGCAATGGTTAAAGTGGTGGGACATGTACTCTTCTGGCAGGTAATTGCTGGTATCTGTCAGTATTTGTAGTGTGCAGTTCTGCAACCTAGAAGTTTCTGGGAACTGTGGAATGCTTACACCACCAGTGAGTAAAGATAGGAAAGTCATATTCCCTGCAGCCTATGATCAGGGAAACACCCATATAAGGGAGTATCATACATACTGATACTTTTTGTTCTGATAAAAAAAAAAGTCCATGATAGGTTGTTTTGTGAAAGAATAGTTGTATAACAGCAGAATGTGAAAATAACTCTTACCTAGGTTTCTCTCTAGCGTTTTTGCAGAATCTGTACTAGGCAAGGAGTTCTTAAGTTATGAGAAGACTTGTCACACAGTTGTGGCTAGTTGTGGTATCTTTCAACAAAGATGAACAGGAAGCTACATTGGGCCTGCCTGTTGAAAGATCAGTCTAGAGTTTAATTAGCTCATCCCTCATGTCCACAGACACACACACTCTTCTCTCTAGCTCTGTGTGTGTCCGTGTCTGTTAGAGAAAAATAGATCAGGTGCCCTGGGGAGTGATCTCTAACTAGCCAGTTTTTCCAGATCCATGGCGATTATTTTGGCAGTAAAATAAGAAAGAAATGTGCTCTTTTCTATTTTTCTCTCTTGTCCCCCCTTTTTTTTTTTAAAGAATATCATCAGATCAGTTTTTGGTTAAAACTTGATAGAAAAAATTAAGCAGCATCCTTGTTTTTCTTCTTATTGAACTTTGTCAGATCTTTGTAATTCCATTTTGTTTGAATTAAGAGTTAACAGTTGAATCATTTTGGAGATGTTATTTCATATTTAATTTCATGGATTCATTTAGGCTTTTAGATTGGGAGGGTTACAGATTTGAGGTTGCTAATTTGAAGTTTTTCGTTCTTTGTTTTGTATCTTTTTTTTTTTTTTTTTTTTAATAGTCAATCTCAATTCAAAGTTATAGAATTCAACCATTAGGAAATATACTGAAAAATCTCCATGGTCCCACCTCTAGAGAGAGAACTGTTTCCACAAGGTTGATGAATATTCAAACCACTTTTCTTTGTATATATTATGGTTTTTATGACAGTGGGAAAATATAAGTATGTATCTATTCTTATTTGTATCTCTAAGTGTATGTACATGTATACTTAATATTGCTTCAGTACTTCTGTATGTCATTACTGATCATTTTAAATGGATATTTAAAATCCAATGAAGAGAAAAGACTAGCTTAAAATTTCTCAGCTTCATGATTTTGTGATAGATTTGTTTTATTTCCTTGTATATTTATATACATATTTTACTGAGGGAGGGGGAAAAAACTAATGTAACAGTATCTTTCAATATTTATTATTTATTTCAAGGTGTAGTGTTATGGCGGCATCTGTTGAATAAGCTTTGCAGTCTCTCCCCCCAGTTGGTTTATGATAACAGTGTATGACTCTGTAGGACCAAATCTGGACTGTGAAAGAGGAGCCACTCAGTTAAGGCAAGGACTGGCCATCCTTAATATCTGAGGGGTTCACTTACCAGCACTGAGATGAGAGCCAGCTGTTGTTAAGAACCAGTTCTTAAGTCTCGGTGGGGAAGTGGCTGTGGCTCAATCAGTTGGGCTCCTGTCTACCATATGGGAGGCCCTGGGTTCACATTCTGGGGCCTCCTTGTGAAGGCAGGCTCACCCACACGCTGCGGAGAGCCACCAGCCCGCAAGCACTGTGGAGTGCCGACTCAGCAAGGTAATGCAGCAAAAAAGGGAGGCAAGTAAGAAACATAGAAGAATGTTCAGCGAATGGACACAGAGAGCAGACAACAAGTAAGCTGCAAGGAGCGGGGAATACATTTAAAAAAATAAAAATACAGACACAGAAGAATGCACTGTGAATGTACACAGAGAGCAGAGAGCAAGCAAGCCACAAGGGGCAGGGGGATAAAAAGAAGAGAATTACATATTACGCTGCTCTAGGATACCACAGCATGGAAAGGCTAGAAGCTAAGTGAATGGCTTAAGTACAGCTGTTGTTTTTTTCTTTCAGATTGTTATACTGTTGTGCCAGACAAATATCATTACATTTATATTTCAATTTTTTATCAAGCAGTGAAGTTTTTTTTATTCTCTCATAAAAAACAGTTCTGAATTACTTTTATAAGTGTTGGCAAAAATTGTGATACACACCTTTAAAGAGAGTGTCTATTTATGTTCTAGCTATCCATTGACCTATATAGACATTTTATATTGATCTTGACACAACAAATGTGATTCACAGGTATGTGTCTCTGAATCCTCACTTACAGTCCTTAAAGGGACATCTCCATGACCAGTTGAATCTGTAGCATCTGCAAGACCTGCTACACCACACACCTTCAACAGAAGTGAGAATTCTTAAAGAGCATGTGGAAGAAGTACATGGGGCTTGAGCTACTATGGATTTCTCTTTTACCTTTCTTTTGTGGCTTAGTTCTTCTACTTTAATTTTATTTGGCTCTGCTCTTACTTTCCCATGGACCTGTAAGTCAGCCTGTAGTCAGTGTTCTCTTCCTTCTCTGGTCTGTAAAGGAAAACCATACTCCTGTGGCTTTGGGGATTATCAACGAGAAGTTTCTGTGAGGAGTCAGTCTACTGGAACACTCGGGGTAAATGAGCAGTTACATCTCCCTTGCAGTATCATTCTGCTGACTAGAAAAATGTGGAAGAAATATTAATAATTCAGTGATTAGAATTGTTTGCTCTCTTTGACCAGCTTTAGTGCAGAAAAAGCCCCAAGTGTTCGATAGTGAAGTTCCACATTTAACATCTCTCACAGTATACAAGGCACTGTAGCGTGCAGTGTTGGGTTTATTTCATGCAAGTGTTACTGATTTATGAGAATGATTTTTTACCATTGATTGCTTGTGGCATTCTTCAAGCATGTGTGTGAAACCCACCTTGACACTAGATCTTTCTTGTAACAGAATGTGGTAGTAGTTTGGAGTCATGGGCTCTGACTTTGAATCTGTTTACTTTTCTTTTGACTGATTAGAGTTCTTCTTTCTTAACCTACATTTTGTAGGTATGTATTTAGAGGGGTATGGATGAGAATTAAATGAGACACCATGGGTTAATATACCTGCCTGTGGCCGGCACCTGTGAGTCCACTTCCCTTGTAGCCCTGTATATAGTTTGGCATGCCTCAACATAGTGTAAGTCTGATTCAAATTGTACTTAAAATTAAGTGTAATTTTAAGATATAATCAGTTTTGGAAAATGAAGCAGTTATATAAAAATATTCTGACATCTCAGAGTAATCCATCTGTCCAAAGCAAAGTATTTATCTTTTTAAATTGTAAAGTAATATAGTTTATCCTGTTGAAATATACAGGTCTTTTTTTTTTTTTAATAGGCTTTTGTCAAGATATTGTCTGTTTTTCTGACAATTTTAGATATTATAGTAAAATTGTTAGAAGGTCACATGTGCCTCTATAATAGATTGTGGCAGTATTTTATCTTTAATTTGATCTATATTTTTAAAAGTTAAAGTTATAAATATAGGTGTTTGTTTTTTGTTTTTTTGTGTGTGGGTTTTTTTTTTTGTTGTTGTTTTTTTTGTTTGTTTTTTTTGAGTGATCCTGGATAGGACAAGTAATGGTGCCTCAGATTGTCACTTTTTTTTTTTTTTTTTTTTAAGATTTATTCATTCTCTCCCCCTCCCCCTTCCCGTTTTCTGCACTCTGTGTCCATTCACTGTGTGTTCTTCTGTGTCTGCTTGTATTCTCTTTAGGCAGCTCTAGGAACCGATCCTGGGACCTTCTGGAGTGGGAGAGAGGCACTCATTCTCTTGTGCCACCTCAACTCCCTGGTCTGCTGCATCTCTTATTGTCTCTCTTTGTTGTGTCATCTTGCTGTGCCAGCACTCTGCATGGACCAGCTCTCTGCACAGGCCAGCTTGCCTTCACCAGGAGGCCCCAGGTATCACACCCTGGACCTCTTACATGATAGACAGGAGCCTAATCACTTGAGCCACATCTGCTTCCCTCAGATTGTCACTTTTAACACAGAGATAATTACGACCTTTCTTTGGTACAGTGTACTGGTGTGCTCATCTAGTAATTCATCTTCCTGAGGTCTACCGAAAGATGCTGAAGCAAAATCATTAGGGATGAGCTACTTGGGAATCTGTTAATTATTCTGGGTGAGTTTTATGTTTAACAATTTGAGAACTTGTACTTTGACCCCTTAAAGATAGGTGAAATTTATATTGGCATTGCCATATGCTTTTTTTTTTTTTTTTTTTAGGGGGCACTGGGGATTGAGCCTGGGACCTCGTATGTGCAAAGCAGGCACTCAGCCACCGAGTTACACCTGCTATGCTGCCATACACTTTTAGGCTATGGTGAGGTAATTTATGTGTGCATTCAGCAATTGAGCACCCGTTCCCCTGCCAGGCTTCATGGTCGATGTTGGATACACAGTGATGGTGACTATAAGGTTTTATTTTCATGGAATTTATAATTTAGTTAGAAAAACAGCCAACAAATTGAACAGCATCTTTAACTAAAGTTGTGATAAATGTGATAAATGCTCTGAAAGAAACTGCCATGAGAATGGTGGAGTAGGGGTTGGGGGTGATCAGGGAAGTCTGAACCGAAGTGACACTTAACCAAGACCTGAGAGACGATGGGGTATCACATTAGAAAACCTTTGTACATATACCATTAAGAGGGGGGATGGCAGGCCAGCAGAGGATGGAGATACTTGTATTACATGTGCCTGGCAGAGCACTTGCATCTAGAGAATATGATCCCATAAGTCATAAGATAAAGGCTGGCAGGAGTAAAATGTAAAAATATTTGATCAGGCACTCCACTCAAGATATCTGAATGGCCAGTGCATATACGAAGAGTTATTCATATTCATTATCAGATAATTGCACTTTTTTTTCCTAAATGAGGAAAGTGGGTTTTTTTTTTTTTTTTTTAAATTTTTCTCCCCACCCCACCCTACCCTGCCCTTCTTGTCTGCTCTCTCTGCCCATTCGCTGTGTGTTCTTCTGTGTCTGCTTGCATTCTTGTCAGGCAGCACCAGGAATCTGTGTCTCTTTTTGTTGTGTCATCTTGCTGTGTCAGCTCTCCATGTGTGTGGCGCCACTCCTGGGCAGGCTGCCCTTTTTTTGCACAGGGTGGCTCTCTTTGCGGGGCACACTCCTTGCATGTGGGGCTCCCCTATGCAGGGGACACCCCTGGTATGACACAGCACTCCTTGTGTGCAGCAGTACTGCCTATGGGCCTGCTCACCACATGGACCAGGAGACCCTGGGTTTGAACCCTGGACCTCCTATATGGTAGGCCGACGCTCTTATCAGTTGAGCCACGTCTGCTTCCCAATTGCACATTTAAACCATGCTGAGATACCTGTATATACTCTCCAAAATGGGTGACCTGAAACGACAGAAAATACTAAGTTTAGCAAGGATGTCCAACAACTGGAGCTCTCATACATGGCTGGGGGTGGGGGTGGGGGTGGGGATTGTATTTTGATATGACCACTTCAGAAAGCAATTTAGGAGTTTATTAAAGCTGAATATAGGCACACACTACCAGCATGCCAAGAGAAACTCATATATGTTTTTTTTACCCATAGGCATATACTAGACTGTTCATAGTAGCACTTTTGTAATGTAATAGTCCCAAACTGGAAACTGACTGAAGTTCTATGAGTAGAACAATGGAAAAGTAAATTGCTGTATATTCATACAGTGGAAGCAATGAGATTGGATGGGCATTAATACTGCTGTGGCTAGCTCCCAAGCCTAACGTTGAGGAAAGCCTAGCAGACTAGAAAAGATTACTAATGGTATGATTCCATTGATAGAATGTTTGGACCAGGTGTAATTCATCCTTGCTGTTAGAAGTCAGAATAGCTCTCACTGCTGAGAAAGGAAGTGACTGGAAGAGATCCAGAAGGAGGCGGCTCAGGGTGTTAATCATGTGTCTTGATTTGGTTGCTGATTAGATGGATGTGTTCAGTTTGTAGAAATTCATTAAGCCATACACTTAGAGCTAATATATTTTTTTGTAGATATATTATACTTAAATGATTAAAAGTTGTGAATAGATTATATCACTCTTAAAAGTATTCAAGTAATCTGTTCTAAAATTGCAACTGAATCAATGTCTCTTGTCCTTTAATGATAATGTTCATAAGCAGCAATCTTTATACCATATTTTAGAAAACTTCAGAGTTGCTTACCTTTCCAAGCTGTTTCTTGGAATATTTGTGTTGAATACGTGTGTGACAAAATTGCCCACACTCCTTTTCTCTCTTTCACATGGCATAGCACAACCATCAAATGGCAAGTTTATGAATTCATATCCTGACTGCACAGTGAATAATTGATTCACTAAGATTGTCTTTGGAACCATTCTCCAGCTTCTTACAGTATTCACCCCTTTAGTAGCTGCTCTTCTCTTTGCTTTTAACTAGAATAAATCCTTATGGTCTTGGATACCTGAGTTCATTTTGGTGCCTCCTAGTCGTCACCAGGGTTTACTTTCGTTTTGTAAAATGTAAGTTGTGATCATACACCTGAATAGCAAACTTAGGCAGGGTAGTGGTTTTTCAGAGTCCCCTGAAATTTCATGGACCCAAACACTGGATACCAAGGCAGCTGAACTCTACTCCCTTTTCATGTGATAGGCATCTCAGTTGTCCCTGCCTTGACATTCCAATCCATGTGCCTGAAGAGCTAGATAACACGACTTGGGACAGGATTCTTGGTTGAAAGAACTAAAATGAAGTAGTTCAGAAGATAGAATTAGCAGGTCTTTAAAGACTCTCCATCTGACACTTAGGTCGGTTAGAAAGGCAAGCCAATTAAAAGTAATGTGGCCAGCATTGGTGGTGAAGAAGATAATTTTGGAGCATGGAGCATGGTGGTGGAGGGCAGAGTTGAGGTCCCAGGAGCTGTGAAACAAGTGCTGGAACTGAGTGCTAAGAGCTACCCCAGCTGGCCGAATGCTCTTATGATCACACACTCTTTCCACAGGGGCAGCGTCCCATAGTCTGCCTTTGGAACGTAATGCTTTGTCCTAATCTCTTAAATATTCACTGCTTCCTATGGGATAATGGTTTTTCAGAATTTTACCTGGGGCCCAGAATAAGCTGTTCCTTTTATATCATGACCCATACTATAATATCAAGACAAATTCATGAATACTTACTCATACTACATTTACTGCATTCTGGTGTATTCCATTTCACTTTTTTAAAAATGCTGGTTAAAGTCCACTAATTTACCCCCCAGCCTGCTAGTATAGTAGGTCATATACCCCACAGTTTAAAAAATAGTGATTTAAATACCTTATTCTGGCATTTGAGGTACCCTATAATCTTCTCTTTCTCCCCCACCCTGTTTTTACTACTTCGTTAAATAAAGCTGTTCCTTAAATGAATTTCAGTTAACTCCATGTTGCTTGAACTAAGGAAATTCATTCCATCTCTTTGAGCCTGGAATGCACTTCTCCTGCCTGTCTGATTTTTCAGTTTGAGTCATTCTTAGATTTGGCTTTAATGCCCCCTTTCTATAAATAGGCTGGAATGCCCAATATTTACTGTCACTCTGCATGTACCTTACATTTCTTTATAAATTATTTGTAAAATTGGATCCACAAATCATTTTATCTGCTCCTGCCTAATAACTGTCAATTAGGTGACATGATTCTTTGTCTTGTGCCATTATGATTGAAAGTTCTTTAAAAGCTCTCTCTTTCTTCTGTGCCCTCTGTGGTGCTGAGCATGTCAGAGACCTTTTAGTTGCTTGGTGATTTCTAAGATAGGTACTTGATGTTTTCTTTTCCATAGTAAGTGGTTATAATCTTCTCACTTGAAGCAGGAAGAAAGTATTCTTAAAACAGAATTAATTCTAGAAACATTTTTTGGAGGAGGGAGGTGAGGTTATTAAAGCAGGATGCAGTTTTGTGAGTGTAGACAGAGTTCAGGACCCTTTTTATCATTCGTGAGTTTGGGAAAGGAGTCAGCAGTAATCATCTTCATTTTATATTCAGCCATATCAGTGGGAACAAAATTGGCTGGGAGAAGACAGGAAGCCACTCAGAACCTCCAGCACGCGGAGACCCAGGAGACCAAACAAAGGTAGCAGAGGCTATGCCTTCTTTTCCTTTAAGTTCTGATTTTCAAGCATGTTGTGTTAGTGATTGATTTAAAGAAATTGACTTTTTTAAAGCATGTTATCAGTAATGCAAACTTTACAAAGAGGATGAGAGTTGAAGAATTCCTTTCTCTTCTATTTTCATCAGAGTTGTGATACCACAACCTGCCCTTCTTTTTTCTTTTCTTTTTCTTTTTGTCCCCTTATTTTGTGCCTTTTTGGTTTTTTTTAACATGGTAGAGGAAAAAGCCTGGGTTGAAATCCTTTGTTTGCTAGCTGCATAATCTTGGACAAGGTACCTAAAACCTTTCTGAGACTTTGATTGTTTCTTGTAGGAATTTATGAGGATTAAGTGAGAAAGCATCTAGGTTATATACATTAAAAATGAAAATAAAATAATTTCACCTCCCTACTCCCATTTTTCCCCACTAACAGTATTCTTTAGAAATACCATTTTAATTTGAAGAATCATGTCTGTTATACTTGACCGCTAATAAAGACTAGGGTTGATGGTTATTTATATTCAACATTGGCTGAATATCAAAGATTCTTTTCAAAACTATTATCATGCAGATGAGCAACAAAAATGCTTTGTGAATACCTATCGTTTGCAAAGCACCTTCCAAAGCATTCTCAATTACATTATGCCCTCATTCTTGTGGAATGAAGAGTATAGGGTGTAGAGAATGGAGAGTATAGAGTGAATTATTATTCTTAGAGCTAATTTTGGCATTTTGTATTTTTTAAGATAAAATTAAGCACTAAATTACATCCGTTTTGAAGAATGCATTTTGTTTCCAAACAAAATGTATTATGTCTTTAGGTTAGCACTAAATTAAGCAGCAAGCAATTATTCTCACAACATTTATTCTCAGAATTAAAAAAAAAAAAGTTTATTGTACAAATAGCATTATATCACAGACATCTTTCTGTGTCAGTATATATAGAACTGCCCCCATTTTTAATGGATTTTAGCTGTTTTGTGTCTTGCTTTTCTGTTTCGTTAAATAATACCTTGCATGTAATTAATTTAGGGCTTTACGATGACTAGAGAGAATCTTGGGTTTAGGTTTTCTGTTTTCTTTACATACCAGTTTTAGTGGTTAAGAGCAGGATTGGTCAGGCCTAGATTTAAATCATGGACAAATTATTTAATCTCTCTGATCTTTAGTTTTCTCATGTATAAAGGTATTAGGCTGGACCTAATGAGGAAAAGAGAAACCATTCTAGGCATGTAAAACAGAGGAATATGTCATACAGGTAGTGAAAGAGCCAAAAGACAAAAAGGGCAGTGAGGCTACCTAGTGATTAGCAACAGCCAAAAGAACCTTTCACCCCTAGACCGGGAGGGCCAAAAGGAAGATAGTACCAGAGCCCATGCATGAGTGGAGGGCACCCAGCAGAATCTGAGACTGAAGGGGCAGTGATCTGGCTGGAGCCATGTAAGAGAAGTCACTGCTTTCAGAGACCAAGTTCTCTGGGCTCCCACCAGTTTCTTCCAGCACAAAGCATATAGGGAAAGGACAAGGAAGTGAACAGGCTCCAGGCAGACGCACTTCTGCAGAGGGTTATTTTAATAATGATATGGCATCATGGGAGTAATATGGTGGTTTTCACATGCAGAGGCTTTAAGCCAAACCATGACTCCATATGTCAAATGAGAGGGATTGGATAAGAGATCTCTATATCTGATTTCCCGGGTAAAACTGTTAAATCTGAGAAATGTATTCCTCGCCGTCCTTCTCCCATTGCATTCTGATAGCACCAGACTTGCTGCTCCAGAGGTCTGTTTGTCTCCTCTAGATAGTACTCATCTTTGTGTCCTTTACATCTGGCCTGTGGGCAGCTACCTAGTAATACATGTTAATACATTGAAAGACAATGTAAAATAAACTTTTTTCCTCCCTCTTGCCCGTTGTGTAGGCAGAAGGTTCGTCCACTGCCTCTTCAGGAAGCCAGATAGCTGAAGGAAAAGGGAGCCACATTGGCACTGTCCAACCAATTCCCTGCCTTCTGTCAATGCCCACCAGAAACCACATGGACATCACCACACCTCCGTTACCCCCGGTTGCACCCGAAGTGTTGAGAGTGGCGGAGCACAGGCACAAGAAGGGACTAATGTATCCCTATATCTTCCATATCCTCACAAAGGTATTGTCCAAGGGGCCAATTGTAATTATTTTCTCTATCTTACTCTTTGAAATAATGTTCATTTTTGCCTTTCTTATACTTTGAGCGAAAGATAAGAATTTGTACCTATAAATACAGTACCAAAAAAAAATAACTTGTGAAAAGTCTCACTTTTCCCTTCATATAAAATATTTTTGAAACTTCTTATTAAGTAATGACATATCACATTATGTTATGACTTATAATTTTATTCTTTTTATTTCCAACTTCAAAATTTCTTACACCATATTTGTACCATCATGTCAGTTTTAATTCTGATGTCAGTTTCACAGTCTAATTTGTCTGTCATTTATCTTTAGAAAATGTGGCCCCTTTTGAGTGGCTAATAGTACCAAATGTATTTTGGCTTGTTCATGTACCTTGTGTGGGATTTTTTTGTATTGCTTAATAGCAAAAAATGGAATACAGGATATTAAAACGTACATAGTCAGAAAATGCAACTACCTTTTTATACAATGTCATAATGTCACTTTATTGGTGCGTTGCTTAAATTTATACACTGAGTGTGGCATTACTTGGTTTTGAATCTTGGTGTCTTGAATACCGCTGTTTGTACCTAAATTTCCTCAATGGTTTGTAGCCTTTATGTTGCTGCTATAATCATAGACTCATAATTTAAAAAATGACCGTAATGACTAGACGTCTCATGCAGAATTGGTTTATTAGGCTCATGTGTTAGCATGCATTCATCAGTATCTGTACCGCCATATATAATCAGACTTTTTTCTTTCTATATTCTGCAATCCACATGTGGTTGGTTAAATGGAGTCAGTCAATGCAAAAGACACTCCTATCCCACAGTTCCCCCAGGCATACTTCTTTAAGTGTCCACTGACTAATCTAGACATGGCTTATTTTTATAAATTAAAGGAAATGACAACTGTTTAGAGAGTACTATTTATTCAGCTCCTCTGATTTATTCCTTTAATTGTAATTGCCTCCAGGTTTCTTGTATTACTTGATATGGGTATGCATGTGTAGTATGCTTTTTCAGATATTTGGTTGTAAGTAAACATTTTATTTTTCACGTTCAACATAAATTATAAAGGGTAAGTGTAAAGTTACTGTTGTGGGAAAAAAGATTTTGCTAAGTTTAATGGGACCAAACTTTTGGGAAGACATCCTTCAAAATAATGTTTAAAGTGTCTGCAAACTTTCCCCATTGAGTTGCTTCAAATGTAAGGTCCCCTGGCCTGACTTGCTTGTATCAGAGTGATCAGTCCTCCTGTACACACTGGATACATCTGATGTGTGGACAGTTGATTAAATCAATATGAGTGATACAAAGCTGTACCGTATGCTTCTACAGTATTTGCTAATTTCAAAAGCAAGTAATGACAAAATGACTGTCATTGAGTAAGGTAAACTTGACAGTCTTCAGATTTAAAATTTTTTCAATATAAATTGTCCAGACTAAGATACTTGCAGTGAAAAAAAGCCTCATAGTAATGTAAAGAATTATCAAAGCATCATAATATTGAAACTAAATATTCCCTGCATGCGTGTTAGAAAATATTAATATTAATGAATATGAAAGTACTTAGGTCATAGAATGATGATCTGTTACCTTAAATTTCAAGTATATTATTAGAAAAATGACCAGTTTCGATTTTAAAATTAAGTGAAAGAGCAAATGTTACAAAATAACTACTAAAGGGCTGCATTGATAAATTTAATAGACAGTGTAGATCATAAATGTATTTTCATGTTACAAATGTACATAAATAAAATTCCTAGCAAAATACCTTGAAATATACCTTGATATTATAAAATACCCAGCATAGGTGACCATGAAATTTTTTGCAACAGTCTCAGTTGCAGAAGGTCACAGTTGGTCACTTTTGTCTCTTGGTGACAATGTTCTTGAGCCAAAACGAAATCCCTGCTGAATTGGTAATGGACCTTGAGCGAAATGGGGCTACTTTCCTTTTCTGCCCCTTGCAGCTATTCATGCCTTTGTGTACTTGCTGCACCAGAACAGAAGCCTTAGCACACATCTAAGACTTTAAAAAAGAAGCAACATTTTAGAGGTCTCTTAGGCAGATCATTATTAATATGTGGTACTTTTTTAAGAAAGAGGGCAAAGAAAATTCGACCATTTTGGTTTCAAGGTACTCAAGTTGGATTTCATATGGATAATTGAAAAATATAAATTTTTAAAAATTGTAAGTTCTCAACTTTTTCTATGCTATGAGTTGTCAGGTGCCATCTGTCTAGGGTATTCCAGAGACTTTGGGATTATCGACATGGTTTTTTGTTCTTGGTTTCAAACTAAAAACAGTGTAGTTCTCTTTTTACCATTTGAGCATATGTTTTGACCACAGCCTACCAAATGAACTCTTCCTATACATCTCAATGTAGGCAAGTTTTTAAATGATTACTTTGGATTAGAATTGTAAAGTTATTAAGTGCCAGTTATACAGTATATTTCTGAGTTTATTGTAAATTCAGCATGAAAAATGTGCAATATTATTCTGCTTTCTTCCATGCAAAGGGTGAAATCAAAATTGCTGTTTCTATTGAAGATGAAGCCAACAAAGACCTGCCTCCTGCTGCTCTGCTCTATAGGCCAGTTCGTCAGTATGTTTACGGAGTCCTGTTTAGTTTGGCAGAAAGCAGAAAGAAAACTGAAAGACTTGCTTTTAGAAAGAACAGACTTCCACCAGAATGTATGTACTGTAAACATCCATTGTTTGTTTTCTTCAGTACCTCGTAATCTCTTATGCATTTTCTAACATGTTAGAAGAATCATTGCTGAGTTAACCCGAGTGCCTCATGTAAAGGAGATGGAACTGTCATCATAGACAGGAGGGCGATGGTAGAGGTTTTTAGAAAAGGAGAAGTCACAAAGTTTTTTCCTCAGTGACATTCCAATAGTGAAGTTGATTCAGCAAGATAATAAAACAGTAGGTTTGTACTTCAAACTCTATGTTGATGTGAAAGCCGTCCTGGTAATTGCCATCACTTTCTGTAATTAGCTTATATTAATAAGGAGAAGGGTAGTGTCTGTACTCTGATTTTGATGAGATATACACATCTGCTCTCCGGAAGGCCAGTGTTTGACTGACTGTCAGTTGGACTGTTCGGGTGCTGTTGGAGTGCCACCGTACACAGCTCTGCAGCTACAGCAACTGCAATGTGAGTCGAGTGTATCACCACAGAATTGTAATCATGTGCCTCACATGTATAGTTCCAGCCAGTGAGCTTTGTGGATGAAAAGTGAAGGGGGAAAGATTGAAAAGTTGCTAAGAGTTGAGGTCAAAAACATTTTCTATCTTCCAATGGGTCAGTGTTATATTTCGGGGAGAAAAAATGACTTTCTGGTCTAGATAATTTTATCTGTTAATATAAGGAAAGTAAACTAACTGTATAATTAGCAGGAAATAGAAATTTCCCAGAACAAAAAATCTAAAATAAGAATATTATGGTGCTGCATGACAAGAATGCAAGCGGACGCAAAAGAAAACACAGCGAATGGACACAGAGCAGACTACAGTGGGGAAGGGGAGAGAAATAAATCTTTTAAAAAAAGAAAAAATATTATGAATTGTAGAAATTGTAAATTACCGAGTCATTCTTTAAATCAAGAATGGTTTAAATGTAAATCTGTTACAAATTATATAGCAAAGGACCTGTCAACTATGTGATATGTTGCTGTAGGTCTTATTAGTTGAGTGAAGCTGATTTTTAGTCATAGAGTATATGAGTGTTTTATTGCTTTGTAATCGTAAAAGATTCCAACAGTCCTTCGAACTAAGTTCAGCAGATTCTTAAATTTTCTATGTTTCCTTCAAAGTATGTTTATAACATAGTTAAGTATTCCTGAACCTTTCATTGAAAGGACATATTTGTGATTTTGTAAAACTTTAAAATGGAGGTGTGTCAATACCTTTACTGAGTGCTGAGCTGAGGGCGTTTTAAAAAAACGTATTGCTAGTTCCATAGTACTTCATATAATTGACCCTTCTACTTCCTCAATGGTTGGAAATAACATTTGAAGTCCCTAGTATTGAACATGACATTTTTTCCAAAGATATGTTCTTAAATATATATTCTGGTTCTTTTCTTATACTCTGATTCATTTTCCCAAAATAAATGACAGTTCCTAATTTTGCATATGGTTAGTTTTCACATGCTGGCATGCCAGGCCACTGCTGCGACTGCTACAAAGCCTCCTTTTGCCTAGTTTGGTTCTCTGTTCCTGACTTTTCCTGACGTTACTCATTCTTCTCATAGGTGTAGAATACTGAACCAGTGTGCTGCCTAGCGGCTTTCCATCTGATTCCATTTCCTTTAGCACTAACAGCTGGTCAGCCCCTTAAGTTTTCAGTTTCACTGCAAGGCATTGGCTTTTGTAGTGTGAAAAAGAAGGCTGTTCTTTTTATTTAATTGCTTATGTGTTCCAAAAACATAATTACCTTTATGTAGTAAACTCCTCAAGGAAACATAAGGTGAATTCCAATACTGGCATGCCATTGTATTGCTTATAGCTTCATAAAAATAAAGGTTGGGTTATATGTCCTGCAGCCTCCATATCCATGATTCGTAACATCAGGCACTGTCATAAAGTTGATTGTCATGTTGTGTCTTAATCACTTCTGATATCCTGTGGTTCTAAAACAAGTTGATGTCTACAAAAACATTGCAGAACATGTGGTTAACAGAACTTAGGAAGTTTATTCCATGGTCATTTGTTGTGTACCTAAGTCATGTCAGATATTGGGAGAGACCATCCTGTTAACAGGCAGTTGGGGAAAAGCTGGAAAGGGTATTCAGCTAAACGGACCAGCATCTTCTGCACACAAAGGCCAGAGCAGTGCTTCTTTGAAGAAAGGCAGATTGTTCTGAAGAGCTGATGTGCTCAGACCATGTGAGGGTAAGAGGGAGTAGCTGGAAGACAGGTTAGGCTGTACTATTAGAAGTATTTAGTTCTACACTTTGTTTTTCACTTGTTTGTTTGCTTGCTTGTTTGAGGCACCGGGGTCAAGGATTGAATCCGGCACCTCCCATGTGAGAAACAGGCACTCAACCACTTGAGCCACATCTGCTCCCCTCCCCATTGTTTTAAGCAGAGAAATGGTAGGGCTGTATTTGCCTTGTACAAGACGAACTCTATGGTGGCTGAAGGAAATGGGCATGAAGTAGGGCAGGGAAGTAAAGAAAAGAAAGGAAGGGCTGGTAGAGCCTCAGAGAACTCACAGGCTATACTGTAGATGGTATTCCATTCACGGCAATTCAAAATGCGTTTAGGAGCAGCTTGTGTCTCTTTGCCTCCTGTCTGCTGCCTGCACCCTCCCCCCACCGCCCCCTGGGAAGAATGAACTCTATACTAGGTGGAGTCAGGCGTCTCATTGTGAACAGTGGAAATGTTTCCTGGGTGCTCAGAAACAAGGAAGTAGGCAGCAGGGGCTGTGTTGTAGGCAGTGGGACTGTTGACGCCATTGTGGGCACTGGAGTTGAGAGAGCAGAGGAATACAGAAGGAAGGGGAGAAGACAGTACAAAGTGTTTTCACATTGGGCTGAGGTGGATAGAATAGGACATAGCTTCAGAGAGTTTAGGCAGAAGTTACCTTTTTTTTCCTTTCCCTCTTTCCCTCCCCTCTTCATTTCCTCCTCTTTCTAAGGATAGGAGATGGAATAGTTTGATTAGTGTTGTATTCTTCTTTGACCAATGGAAAGGATGTAGTGTATTGTGCTATGACAAATAAAAATTTACTCTGAATTGAAATGCATAAATTTTGGCCTATGAGTTTAAAAGTTGAGAAGCCTTCTTGTTTGGTGGGTGAGATTTTTATCAGCAGCTTTAGAATCTAGATGCTTTAGGTTTTTGTGAGGAGCTGATAAAACTGAACATGTTCATGCATTAACTACATTAATGAGGGGAAAACAAGGTTTTATCAAGGTGCGGTTTTTTTTTTGTTTTGTTTTGTTTTTAATTTCACCCCCCCCCCCCTTGTCTGTTCTCTCTGTTCATTCGCTGTGTGTCTGTTGTGTTCTCATTAGGTGGCTCCGGAAACCCATCTTGGGACCTTTCGGAGAGGCGATCATTCTCTTGTGTCATCTCAGCTCTAGTTTGTTGCATCTCATATTGTCTCTCCTCTGTGTCTCTTTTTTTGTGTCATCTTGCTGCATCAGCTCTCTGTGGGCAGCACCACTCCTGGGTGGGCTGCACTCCTGTGCGGGGGGGCACCCCTATGAGGGCAGCACTCTTTGCGTGTGGCAGTGTTCCATGTGGGCCAGCTTGCCACACAGGCCAGGAGGCCCTGGGTATCGGACCCTGGACCTCTTATGTGGTAGGCAGAAGCTCTACCCGTTGAGCCATATCTGCTTCCTGTAAATTGTTTTTTACGTCAGTAATACATCTCCCCTGATGATTTCTGTAGTTGGAACATCACCTCTCGAGAGGAAGATTTTTGTCCAGAGCATCTTTTGTAAAGGTTGAGGCTCAATACTCTCAACATGCTCAAAACAAAGCTTGCGTGACAAAAGAATCTGTGCCCTGCATGCTCTCAACAGCACTCCTTAGCAGTGCACACACTCTAGCTCTCAGCAGCCTCTCAAGCCTGACTCTGGTCATGCCATTCATGTAAGGTCCATTACTTGAAAAAGCTCTTCGTTGACCACATATCTAAGGATCATTAAGGAGAAAATGCTGTCGCTTCTTGAAGCTCTAGTTGCCCACAGTGATGGGCTGCTCCAGTTGGCTCAAAAGGGAATGAAGATGACCCCTCACAGTTTCTCAGAGAGCTTTCGGGTGACTAAATCTGAAAGACAAATACATTCAAATCTTGTTTCTGTTTGCTGTCTCAGGAGTCACTTTTAGACTATATAGAAGACACATAGAAGAAATGAACTTGTCAGCACTCTGGAAGGAATTTCACACACTGATGGCAGTGCCATAACGGCAGATTCTTGTGGAAGGGCTGCTCCTGGAAGCACCCCATGGCCTCTGCTAACTCCCAGTCGCCCCAAACCTTCTGCTGAGCTCCAGAGGGAACGTGCCCATGGCTGATGTGGCTATTTCTGATTGTTACTTTTTTTTTTTTTTTAATCTAAAATAACTCGAGAATTGCACCATTTTGCATACACAGATGTTCCTGTTAAGAGCCATGGTTACAGTGATTTCCCAAGATGTCTTTATTTTCAGCAAAGTCTGTTCATTGGGAATATCGGAGTCTAAGGGGTGATTTTAATATTTGATGCTCACAAGATTTAAGATGTATTTATTTGGTAATCTAGTCTTTTGATTAAGGCATATGATAAAGTGCTCATAATTTACAATTAATGTGACTTACCCGTGTTTCTTTCTTCAAGTCATTATATGGTTAAAAGTAGTTTATCTGATCCTAAGAAAAAGTCTGGCCTTTAAATTTAAAAATACTCGTTTACATAGTTGCAGTTGATTTTCCATTCTTGCGTTCTATAATTTTGTTTTTAAGAAATTCCTCAGAATATCTGTTCATTATTGTAATGTGCTATTGAAGGTCACAGTTCTGGAATTCTAAATCTTACCAGGGGGCCAGCTGAAGAGAACTGTTTACATCCAAGCACAGGATGAGTCACCAGGTGTGATGGATGGCAGCCATAGCGATTGCTGTGGGCGGGGGAGGCATAGCCCCCACAGGGTCCAAAGCCCAGCACCCCTGGCTCACTATGTTTCCTTAGACTCTCTCACCTTACCAGTTACTCTTGCAGTGGAGAGAGGTGTTCTGTGCACCCCATCTTTTCACCTTCACCCCCCAGAGCCTTTTCTCCCTGCCTAACCCACCCTCAACCATCCCCCAAACAGGGCATCATTGAGGCCCAGTTCACTAGTATTCTCTTTCTAGTTTTCTACCATGGGGTAGATGGGAGAGGGTGCCATGACTCAAGGACAAGTAAGAAGGGGTTTACATTCTCTCTCTTTTGTGTGTGTGTGGGGCTCATTTTTTAAAAATTTTTTTTGAAGTATATCATTCATACATGAACACAAACAATACGTGTATAGTAAAGATTGTGAACTTACAAAATAAACATACGTAACATCACACAGGGATCTTGTACATCACCCCTCCACCAATTCTTTGGATTGCTATGAAACATTTGTTACAAACTATGTAAGAGCATTGTCAAAATATTACTCCCAACTATATTCCTTATCTTATATTTGATGTATTTTCCCCAACCCATATTATGTTTTAAAATATATTTTTGTTACAGATATTGTGAACTTGGAAAACAATCATACAGATGTGTAGATTTCCCATACAACTCCACACCCTGTTGGAACATTTGTTACAGATTATGAGATAATATCATCAGACTATTACGACTAATCATGGTCCATAGCATACATTTGGCACACTTTTTCCATACACCTCCATTATCAACACAGTATAGCTTGGCATTGTTGCAAAATATAGTATTGCTATTAACCACAGTCTTTAGGTCACACCAATTATAGTTTTCCCATGTTTCTCCATATTCCCATCACACTGCAGTAATGATGTACATCTGCCCTAGCTCACAGAAGGACTCTCTTACATTTATACCCTTAACCACAATTCTCAACCGCCTCTGGGTTCACTGTGTTATTCAGTTCCTAAATTATTCTTTACCTTTCTTTTTATAAACCAGTTGCCACATTCTCTTTTAAAAATAAATGAAGCCTCAGCTGTAACTGAAAAGATAAGATTCAGAAAGTAAAAGTGAATTATGGTTTTAAAAAGCAGAGGGACATCAATTATAGGCATGAGATAAATTTATGGAAATGGGAAGCGAGTGTATGTATGAATGAATACCACTTTTATAAAGGATTTTCCTATATATATTCTTGTACTTTTTTAAACTGTCAAGTCAGAAGGAATATTGATTTTTTTCTTTTTCTTGGTCCAATTTGCTCTAGAAATGTTGTTTGTGCCAAATAATTGGGGTTGCTTATTTAAAAATAAACTCAGTTTCTTTATTGCGGATTATATTGTGAAATGCAATACCTTAATGTCATCAATATTAGTGTGATTTAATATGTGTGAAAATTGTTTTTTTTCCATGATTTTAAGGGAGGCTGTTTATATATATATTAATCTGAATGTATTTATTCAGCAATGCTCTCAGGCATTAATGGACTGGTTTTTTTCCTTCTCACAAACCTCTGGCACAGGAAACGGTTACTTAGACTAGTAGTGTTATATGACAGGCCAATCTATATTTGCCCTTTTGGGTTAATATTTATTTTATAGGTCCTCAAGAATAATGTAAGTGGAGAAAATGAGAAAGATAAATAGCATTTGTCTACATTCCTCTAATACCATGCTCTTCTACATATTCTGTGGCCTGTTAAGCATCTATATTTTTGTCCACTGTCAGCTGCCTCCAGCCTCAAGTTATCCAAGGTTTAAGGAAAAAAATCTCACAGCTTTTTTTTTGAGAATTGGAGGGTGTTCACAGGTGTGTCAACATTAGGAAATATGGAAATGATTAAAGTCCACCTACCATTTCTACAGAGACTGTTTAGAAGTTAATGAACAGTTTTCATGTGCAAAGGAAATAAAAGGCTTCATTGCACCCATTTGCTTACCTCTCCCTTCCCGAGCCCTTAGCTGGCCTTGCTGACTATAGAAGCCCTTTGGCAAGGAGTTTAGAGACATACTTTTAATAAGGCCTTATAAGCACAGCACCTACCAATAATTGGAATTGGCCTACAAAATGAAAAGTGTTTATTATTCTTGGCCTGGGATGGATCCCCCAATCAGTACTCTTACCAGATTTCCAAGGAGGTTGAGTGTGCACATATTTAAATGTGATACTCACAGAAGATGATTGACTTTTTTTTTCTTTCTTCTTCTCTTTTTTTTTTGTTTTTGTTCATATCTTTTTTTTTAACTTATTTATATTTTTTATTTTTTGTTTCTTGGCTTTTTAATTTTTTTAAAATTTGATGATGATTGACTTCTGACTGAAAATATTGTGATTTTACTGACAGCTCATGTGTGTTTTATGCCCTAAAATGGTATTTTGAAGATATATTTTCAGTTAAAAAAATGCATTGTAAATTTCACCTCTGGTACTGGAGAAATAGCATTGTTTTCACCAGTGTAAAATCAGGAAAACAATCTTATATTTAGTCTTTTAGCAGTAGGCTACTTCCTGAAATAGTGAATTTCCCTGTCAGTAGGAAAGATGAGATTAGATAAATGTTTATTGTGGTGATACACAGATTTCTTCACCGGAGGTAGCAGATAGAGTAGCTGACCTCTGAGGTTCTTTTATTCTTTTATTTGAAGAGGGCAATATGAACATATCTTTCTAAAATAGTACCATACAGAGATAATTTTATACCTTAGTGCTCTTTGCTAAGTCTTAGCTAATGTTCCTTCTTAGGATATCCTGGTCGTCACATTGCTTTGACACTATTGTGGATAATCCATATATGACCAATGATCCTTGTAATACATGCTAAAAACACAGATTACTTACTGTTGGGCTCAGTCCTTAACCTATAAAGTCTTTAATTTCATTTCTAAAATGTTGATTTCACATTTGCAATGGGATACTATTGCAATGGGGTACTAGGTGCCTCATATTTATTTTTTTAAGATTTATTTCTGTCCCCCACCACCCCATTGTTTGTACTTGCTGTCTGCGCTGTGTCTGTTCCTTGTGTGCTCTCTGTGTCTGCTTGTCATCTTTTTAGGAGTCACCAGGAACCAAACCCAGGACCTCCCATGTGGGAGGGAGGCGCCAAATCGTTTGAGCCACCTCCGCTCCTTGCTTGTTGTGTCTCTCGTTGTTTCCTTGTTGTGTCATCTTGTTGCAACATTTTGTTGCATCAGCTTGCCATCATGCTCGTCTTCTTTAGGAAGCACCAGAAACCGAACCCCGGATCTCCCATGTGGTAGGTGGGCACCCAACTGCTTGAGCCACATCCACTTCCCATATATTTAATCATCAGGATTATACTGCAAAGTAAGTTATTATCCCTTAATCTAAGTACTTGGTACCAAGGCCAGGACTAGGATGAGGCAGGTGATGCACCCAGGGTTCAAAATTGTACATGCAGGTTGGCCCCTGAAAGTGAGGGCCTCCATAAATTTGAGTGCTGGGCACCTCACTTACCTCACCCTAGTCCCTGCCCTGCCTTGTTAAATGAATGACCGAAGGTCACAAAGCTATAAAGTGGTGGTACACTCAAAAATGCTACCAAATATTAGATTGTTTCTAAAACAAATTTTAAAAGTAAAGCAAGTGGATAGCAACTTTGCTGTTGGAGCAAAATATTTGGGTTGACTTGCATCTGTTTCTCTACTAAAGACATGTGTTTCCTAAATTAGATTTGAACCATTCTTGTCCTGAATACTGGAGACCAACGTGCTTGGAACTGTGAGAGAAGAAACTAATACTTACCTCATCTTTGCTTCCTATCTACAGTCTTACCGGCACAGTCCTTTGCTCATGGCAGACCTGAGGAAATATGAACTGGTTCCGTTCCGTTTAGTCTTGCTGCTGGTTCCAGGGCCTGTTAACAAGAATCAGGTGGCAGTTCTCAGGCAGTGTTTGCTCATTTGTAATGTCTCTAGTAAATTCAGGCACACCTGGGTCCCTCAGAGCCCTGGCGTGGAAAACTACCCTAGAGCTGGAATGGAGTCTCCTGAGGAGGCCTTGCAGGGAGTCACAGCTAGTGCCACTGACCTGATGGAAGGCCTGGTCTGCAATTAGCTCAGCTATAGTACTTGCAAAAATAAGTGATGCAGAGGTCTGCGTATTCTAAATTTGAGAATGAAGATTCTTTTGACTGTTTATTTCTAGAATGAAAATAGAAAATCACTGTAAAAACAATTCAGGTGAGTCAAGAACAGAGCCAAGTAAATGGACTAAGATAAAGATAGATAAGGTGATAAGGTTTTAGTAAGAATGCCTCTCTTGAGGAAACTCACAGGGGACTCCTAACATATATAATCTGTGCCTTTTGAGGTGCAGCAAACTCAGGCTGTGTGTCTATGTTCCTGAAGCACAATCGTGGCAGCAAAACACATGAGACAAACTGGATTACTCTAACAACCAAAGATAAAATCTGTTGGGTTCCCTGAAATAAATCTTTTGCCAGCAAAATGAAGATGATGCACAGAAAAATTTGGTTTCTGCATTTTTGCTTTTTTATGGCATGAAAGAAATGGTTTCTTTGGTGTACTCTAATAGAAATATAGCACTTTGGTTAATAGCGCCTTCTGTGGCCCCCTTAGCCTGTTTCTCGTCTTGGGGCCCGTGGTGGTGGCAGTCTCCTGAGGTTCCTGTTGGATCACAGGGCAGTGCCCAGCCCTGAGGAACTACATCTGGGCAGTGCGGTGCTGATGAGGGCAGTGAGTCCTTAACATACCTCATGCCGCTGCTGACTTCTTTGAAACTGTTCTGTAGTGCAGCTCGGGGGGAAAAGCGATCTTAGATTGAGAGTTCAAGGGACAGGTTCTGGCTGGGAGGAGTAGATTTCATTGGTTTTATATCCGGCAGTTAAGAATACTGCATTAAATACAAATAAGCATGTATGTATACATACATGTATATCTGTGTTTTGACTGATGGATTTAAAAACAAGCATTTTAAGTGTTTCAAACTTGAACCTGAAGGTATTCAAATGTGAGTGAGTTTTCCTAATGACAAAACTAAATTTCTTATAAAAAGGAAATCTTCGGTAACCTCCTGTGCACCTCATCTCCCCTGTGGCCTGTTCACACAGTGTGGTCAGTGCTGTGTTTGTTGTCACGGGCTGAGCACACATGAGACGCCATTACACTGCTCCATACCTACAACAGCCTGACTCATAGGACCTTGAAATGTGTTTAAACGTTTTTTTTCTTTTCTGTTGGCAACGTGCTATATATACCCAATATCTAACACTTGGCATTTTTTATTACATTTGAAGACACCGTTGTATTGTATAACCATATTTAGACCAGGGGTGGAACTGAAGAACAGCCAGCTATTCGTTCACCAGTCACCCTTTGCCATCATTTTGGATTCCTCAGGATCTCTCAGTTGCCGTGGGCATTACTTAAGGAAAATTAAACCCAGATGGATCAATGCCATTTGGATTTCCCTGCCGGTTTGGGTACTGACATTTCTTGAACTAAGTCGGGTTCTTTGTTAACTCCCTAATAAGTACACGCCCTAATTCTATCCTCAGATTGTGAAATCATTGCAGTTAATATACTGATGTGCAATATGGATTGACATCCTTGTATTTCCTCATCATAGATTATTCCTTAATTTATTTGGAAATGACATGGGAAAAAGTGCATGTTTGTGTGTTTGTGAGTTTCTTGACTATAATAGTGGGAAAACAATTGGGGATATGAGGTCATTGTTTTTGTATTATATCCACCTAGAACATCTTAGTTTTCCTGAGGTGCAATGTTAGAGCATTTCACACTCTGTCTTAGGTTTAGCTGAATATAATTACTGTCTGCAGGCATCACCTGGGATTTCAGAACTTGCAATGTTGCTCCTACTTAGGATTTTATGGGGCATTTTGGATCTCATTTCATGGTGGTTGTCCTTACCAATCTTTCAAATAGAGTTTAGTAGTTATGTTTGTTAAAGTGGGAAGGTCTTTAAGTGGAGTAGCTACCAAATGCAAATTATCTTACATCTAATGAGGGAAGGTATTCATCTGCATAGAAAAAGACATCAGCTACCTAAATTGGATTTTCCATGTTAACAGTAATTAAATACCTCTGTGAATTATATCAGTTGTCATTATTAAAGCTAGTAATAGATTTTAAACATTAAAACATTTTGCCTAATATCCTTGATTTGCACATTAGCCAAAGCAGAAAATCCAGTTGTGCTTTGATTGAGAAGAAACTGTAGCCTAACAAAGTCTGAATAATTCATTAAATTGCATAGAGCAAACAAACATTTTTAAAAAGTTGGACTTTATGACAAATCAGTGGCTTACCAACAAGAGAATGCATTATTATATGAGAAGTGAAATTTTCCTACTGTAATTATTGGAGCTATTTATTTTTGTTAAGACATAGTAGGTAAGTTTGGTGCTTACTGTTTTTTTCTCTGACTTTTTTTCTTTCTGTAGTTTCACCAGTGATAATTAAAGAATGGGCAGCTTACAAAGGGAAGTCTCCCCAAACCCCAGAACTGGTCGAAGCTCTTGCCTTCAGGGAGTGGACCTGCCCCAACCTGAAGAGGCTCTGGCTGGGAAAAGCAGTCGAGGACAAGAACCGCAGGATGAGGGCCTTCCTGGCCTGCATGAGGTCGGATACACCGGCCATGCTCAACCCAGCCAGCGTGCCCACTCACCTCACGGTGCTCTGCTGCGTTTTACGGTGAGAGGCAGTGTGATGGGAGAGGTGGGGAAGCCCAGGACTGTTGACCCGTTTCTAGAGCTAGGCACAGGCCAGCACAGTTGAAATTGCTGTCCTGTGTATTGTGCTGCCTGCCAGACCTTCTCAAAAATGTGTTCTGCTCAAAGAAAAGCTTATATTACATGGAATCACGTTGCTTGTCAAAATTTATATTATAGAAATAGTAGGGGAAACGGACTTGGCCCAGTGGTTAGGGCATCCGTCTACCACATGGGAGGTCCGCGGTTCAAACCCCGGGCCTCCTTGACCCGTGTGGAGCTGGCCCATGTGCAGTGCTGATGCCCGTAAGGAGTGCCGCGCACGCAGGGGTGTCCCCCGCGTAGGGGAGCCCCATGCGCAAGGAGTGCACCCCGTAAGGAGAGCCGCCCAGTGCGAAAGGAAAAGTGCAGCCTGCCCAGGAATGGCGCCGCCCACACTTCCCGTGCCGCTGACGACAACAGGAGTGGACAAAGAAACAAGACGCAGCAAATAGACACAGAGAACAGACAACCAGGGGAGGGGGGGAAATTAAATAAATAAATAAATAAATCTTTAAAAAGAAGAAAAGAAATAGTAGGCCCTTTAACCTATCTCTTCAAAGTGAGAGTGCTTAAACCACCCTGATGTAAGTTTTGTTGAGGAGTTTTCCTAAGTGAAATGTTACTCAAGTAATGCTGGTTAATCAACACAGGGCAACTTTGTGTCATATTTATGGTTTGGGAGAACCACGTGAACTGCTACTGAATGCTAAAGCAGCATAGTGCATCTCCTTTCCTTACAAATCAAGATGTGGTTTGCGCCCTGTGACGGGTGCACCTGCCCAGGGCCAGGCTTTCAGGCTCAGCTACAGCTTCTCTGCTCTTCACTGGAGAACCTGGTGCAAAGTCTTTATTCCTTCTCCCTGAAGTGTGGCCAGTAGTAGTGCCTGCTTCAAAGGAGTGCTGTGAAGATTAGGATGTGAGAAGCTCTCTGAGTGGGGCTAGGCATCTAGTAAGGCCACATTGTTTGCCCTTATTTTTTATCACTAAATTGGTATTTAAATTACATCTTTAGTTGTCTCTGAGCACAAGAAATGTAGCTTGACTCTCTTATTTTAAAGAAGTGAATAAGCAGTATCACCATTAATGTGGCACTGGAAGTTCATGGCATACGTGTATGGAAGTGGATACATGAAGTGCTTATGTGAGTAAGTGATATTTAAGTGCTAATTCTGTGTATAAAATGCATGTGCCCACATCCATGAAAATTTTTTTTCTGATTTTTTATTTTGAAAGAATTGCACAATAATTGCCAAAGTAATGAGTACCCTAATATATTTTAAGCATTTGCACAAATGTTAATATCCTACATAGCTATAGTACAGTTATCAAAACTATGAAGTGAACATTGTATAAAACTTGCAAAAACTTCTGCAATGACTGCAGTAACTCAATTCAATTCAATTCTGACTCGCTGCCCAGAATCAGGCCAGACTTCATGGATTTGAATTGCCCACCAGCCACCAATGGCCAGTTTAGGGACTCGGGCCACCCACACTTCTGACCAATTGGCTATCAATGTGGGGATTCCCAGCACTGCTCGGATTTGATCATTTACTAGAAAGATTTGCAGAACTAGTTAAAGACACTGTATTTGGCTTGTAATTTTTTGCTGATGTCTAGGCATCTGATTAGGATGTGGTTTACTCAGATGTTCAGTTTCTTTCTCTTTTGTAGAGATTCAGTGGTGGGAGGCTGTGTGTTACCACTGCTCTTTGATTCTTGGCTCGATCTGGATTGTTAGGATTGTCTCTACTAGGTGCTCAGAACTAGGCTCTGGACCCATTAATTGGTTACAGACCCATTTCCTAGGGCCTTGGGGAGGGAGGCTATGAAGGTGGGAAAAAGCCTCTCCTACTTAGATTTAATTTTCTTTCCTGCACTTCCTTCATCTGCCAACAGAGGGTGCTCTCTGGCAGCTCTCAGTTCAGTGCTTGGCCGGAGTATATTTGTGGCAACACAGACCTGGGATCAATGTGATAGAGCTTCCTTCCTGGAGGCTAGGAGCCTTGTAATTCAGACTTTTTCAGAGATGGTTCTCCAGCCTTCTCTGACAGCCCCCTCCCTATTCCTGGCTTGAAAATTTTTCCACTCCCCTGAGTCCTCAGCAATCAGTCCTGGTTGGTAGAAAAGGAGATTGAGAGGGTGGTATATCTTTAGCCTCTTGCTGGCTCTCGAGGTAAACAATGGCACAGCCCTACCCGGCCTTGATGGGCTCCTGGGACACAGACCAGATTTGTGAGTCAAAAGCTGAGTCAGTCAGCCTTAGGCTGTGTCCCTCTCTCTCCCCTTTCCTGGGGTGGTGGATCCCTGGAGCCCCCTTTGTCTGTAGTCTCAGATCCAGAACCCCGAGAGCTCTAAAGTGTGGGAGATGGTGCCGGCAGCAGCAGCCACTGTCTTCAACTTGCAGTTCTGTCTTTGGGATTCCCCTCCTTTGTCCCTTCTCCTCTGGGCAGTGCCCAGCCTTTGCCTGGTGTCTTAAACCTTGGAAGATCTTTTTCTAGGCTGTTTTAGCTTGTCCTCAAGCTATTTTTCTGGAGAAGTGTCCCATGTCTTTCTAGTCTGCCATCTTCCTGGAAGTCAGCATCATTTTTAATAATGGCTTCCAATCAGAAACAGTGTATGTATAGGCAATAAAGACATTGTACTTGGTACTGTAGTTTCCTTATAGAAATGGATACAAATAAGAAGCCAAAAGAAGAGACGCATAGGGCGAGGTCTGGGAGGGTCTCAGAAGCGAGCTTCCCTGTCCCCTCCCGGCACAGAGATGCATCTTCTCAGTCATGGCAGCTTACTGCAGTGTCCTGAGTTCATGTGGTGTTCCTTCAGCAGGTGTGGCTGATGGAGTCCATGCCCGCACGATTGAGCTTAGTCTCCAGCTCCTCCCCTCCCAGAGGCTGTGGGTCAGGCCCCCTCATCCCATGCTTGGTCTCTGTCGAGTTGCCACACCTAGCCTAATACAGCGGGTGTGGCTGGGCCCTCTCTGGTCCCCTTAGGGTCATCCCCTTGGCACGTGAGCTCTTAGGTGGTTCCTGGGCGGAGGTGATTATCAGGACACGCTTATCTTGGGAAATTCCGAAGATTCACAGGTTTCTTCCCCAAGAAACCGGAGACAAAGACCAGCTACTAACTATGTTACAAACTTTATTTGGATGTCATCCGTTTTCCCCTAACGTCTGTTTTTGGTCCCAAGAGCCCAGTGCACTAGTTGTCCTGTGTCCTTAGTCTGCTGTGGTCTAGGACAGTCCTCAGTGTTTCCTTATCTCCTGGGGCCTGGACACTTGAGGAGGGACTGGTCAGGGGTTTGGTGGACTGTCCCCAGGTTAGGTTTGGCCGGTGCTGTCTCATGATGAGATCAAGGTTGTGCATTTGGGGGAAGAGGACCCCGGAGGTGAGGTGCCCTTCTCATCACCGGGTCAGGAGGTCGGTGCTCCGAGCCTGACTGCGGGGAACAGGACCCTTCACCTCTTGGTTCAGGTGCTCTGTGAGGTGCCTCTTTCCCCCTTTGCTCTGTTCTTTGGAAGCAGCGGTGGAGTCCAGCCTCACTCGGGTGGGGTGGGCGATTAAATGCCACTTCTTGAAGAGGGTGGTATTTATGTATAGTAACTGGAATTCTTCTGTAAGGAAGAGTCTCTTCTTCCCCTTTTATTTATTCAGCCATTTAGGTATATCAATATTGATACATGTGTATTTATTTTATTCTTTATCATTATATTTTTAAGGAAGTACAGGGGATTGAACCAGAGACCTTGTACGTATGAGGCAGGTGCTCAAGCACTGAGCTATAGATGCTCTGCTTATTACTTGTTGTATTCTTCAAATTGTTCCAGCTCTGGCCATTAGGAGCTTTCTCAGGTTGGCTCATTTGTCCTTTGTACAAGACCCTATTCTCCCCCTGCAGCATTTCCTTATTTCTTATTTCTTAATTTCTCGTTTCTCATCTTGCTGTTGTCATGTCCCAGCCCTGGAATTATCCCTTCTCTAAAGAGCCCTGCTTCTTTTCATTACTGTAGTACTTAGAAACCATTTGATCCCAGTACTAGGAATGCTCATTGCTCCTGGGATGTCACTGCTTTCTTGGCCCTCTGAGCAGACAGAGCTATCAGTGTTTGTGTAGGCACCATGGAAGTTTTGATGTTAGTTTGAATTGGCATGCATACCTGATTGTTCACTTGCTTTTTGAGGGTTTGGTTTTGTTTATTAACAATTTGAAACCTGGGGAAAAGTTGCAAGTATAATGCAAAGAACTTTTTTGCCTGAACCATTCAAGGTTGCTCACATGATGCCCCATCAAATACTTGAATGTGATTTCCAACAAGGAAAATCTCCTGTGGAACCACAATATAGCCATCAGAATCAATTAACATTGATCTGGTTTTCAGAATGTTTCACCAGTTATCCTGGCAACACCCGTTCCAAGAAAAGGAGCCAGCTTGGAGGCTCTCTGTGCATTGGACATCATGTCCCTTTGGTCTCCTTCAGACAGGAAGGAATCCCTCAGTCTTCCCTTGAACCGTCATGACCTTGATGCTTCTGAAGAGGACAGGCCAGCTATTTGGGGACTGTCTCTCAGGCTGGGTTTGCTCTTTCTCCCTGATTAGATTCAGGATGCGTCTTTGGCAGGAATTTCCCAGGATTGGAGCTTTGTTCTCCCCATACCCCACCTCGGGCAAACAGTTCCCTCCTGTTCCGATGCTCAGGATGCTCCCTCTGTGGAGTTACTCCTTGACCTTGTGTAACTAATAGTATTTTATGGTGAGGTACATTGAAACTATGTAAACATTCCATTCCTTTTCATTTGTTCTAGGTAATAATTTACGTATTTATATCAGCACGAACTCAGAGCTCGCTATTTTATTCATTGGCTTATAGTCCATTGCCACCATTGTTTATTTTGATACTTGAATTATCACCCGTTTGACCAGTGAGAGTCTTGTCACACTGGTTTCCTACTTGTTCACTTTCCTGCAGATGTTCTAGCCTCATCTTGTGGGTTCCCTGCCTCAGCTCTGGAATCACTGTTCCTCCAGGCAGCCCAGATTCTTTCTAGAGGAGGATGGTGTTTATCCAGCAGGATCTTGCCTGTGGGTGGGCTCGTTGCTCTTGGAGCACTGCTGCTCCCTGTCCCTGTCGGTGCATTGATATATACTTGCAATCACTTTCAGTTCTGCATTTCTCTTTCTCAGTGAAACAGCAAATGCATACTGCTCCTCCAATCTGGAACCCCAGGTGTCATTCTAGTCGTCCGAATTGCCATAGTGGTAGCCTGCGCCTCTGAAGGAACTCGGGTCCAATTATCCTTCATGCCCATCCTTATTCGATCAAGTTCCCTGTGTGTAATCCAGTCTCCCTTGCCTCCCCTCCTTCTGGCTGCCCTCCTCACCCCACCAAGGCTGAGCCCTGCCTTGGATGAGCTCTGTCACTCATGTCCAGTTGCCCCCCATCTTATGTAGACACTGCTGACTCTCCTCTCTGGGCCACCTAATTGGCTTTGGGAAGGGAGGAAGAGATTTATTCATTTTTTTTCCCCTGAAGTTTCTTAAATTTGTAAACTTTAAGGATGTTAAACTTATTTAGAAAAACCCTCCTTAATTAAGTTGAGGTTGACCAAATACAAATACAGTATGTCAACTTCTTAATTCCCTTGAAGATCAGCTGATGAAAGAGTCGGGGTTTTTTGTTTGTTTTAGAATCTTCTGTTCTCCTCTACTAAACTCTGGAAAGTGTTCAATAATGTTAAATTCGTTTAAGGGCATGTTTTTATCAATAAAAACCTGTGATAGCCAGGAATTTAAGATGAAGGTACTGGACACCCTACGATTAGGCGAACGGTGATGAATCTGTCCCCTTCCAGTATTTCTCTCTTCCAAGCTTAACGTGATGAAAGATTGGCCTTTCATCACTGGAGCCCTAGGCTGGCAACCATGTAACTGATCCAGAGATAACACTGATGTTCATTAAGGACAAGCTGTGCGCCTTGCGCATCCCAGGCTGGAGCAGCTGGCCTGGACCCCTGGCCGACAGACCCAGGACTCCAGAGCAGTAAAAGATGAGCTGCTGCCATATGATGGGAGCCTGACTCTTTAAACTTTGTGTGAATGCCCATATCTCTTGGTACAGTTTAGTCCCGTTTTCACACTTACTTTGCTACTTTACCCCATGTTAATTTATTTGGTTTGCCACTCATTTGGCAAATGCCATTTGGGGTACTTCCTTTGTGCCAAGCCCTGTGAGAGACAGTGGGCAGGGAAGGCAGTGTGGTCCCCATTCTTTGTTACTGACAGCTATATCCTGCATTCTTTTCCCATTTCACCTCTTTCACTCTCCTATTTGCTTATTGTATCCATTCTCTCCAGTCAACCTGAAGTAAACAGGTCAGCTTGTCACCTTCATGAAATCGTCCCAGATTTTAGTACTTGTCCTATTTCTCCATTAACATAGTCTTTGGTGTTGATTTCGTTATTGTTTATTTAAAAAATAATGGTTTTAGAACTTCTGGAAAACACTAGAGTGAAAAGTGCAAAGACTAATAAGTACTACTTATTAACCTCACAAACCAGTAAGTGGATTCACATTTGAGTTAATTTATTCATGTACTTTTTTATTCCACATTTGTGGGATTTGGTAATCAAGAAGCTGGTATTGAGTACCGTTAAGGGTTTCAGCTGAATAATTGGGTGGAAGCCAGATTGGCATCAAGAGAGAGTTTTCTGGTTTGAAAACTTTTTAGAACACTGAAAAAAAAGAAGGAGCTCCTTGAGGGTGAGTTGGTTGGGAAGAGATTTAGGAGAAAGGAAAAATGATTGGAAAGGGTCCCAAGGAAGTAGGAAGGGTATGGAGTCAAAACATAGATAAATGTGCTGACCCCTCTATACAGACGTTTCTCATGCCATACCCAGCTGCTTCCACTGACAGAATACATGCCCACCTTCTATGCTTTGGGCCCTTTGGACAAGACAGTGAAGGAGAACATACTTCATGGCCTGTGTTTTATTGATATGGTGGGAAGCATAAGATACCTGTTAAGAACGTGGGTGACAGATGGAGGAGGGGGTCAGAAGTTTCAGGGTTGATGAGTTGTTGAGGGGACTGGGCAAGGGAGCCAAGTAAGTAAGGAGGAGTAAAAGGGCCAGTGTATGCCTCTGAGAGTCATGCTGGCAACAGGGACATAGGGATGAGATTTGAAGTCAACAACTGAAAGCTTTCTGAGTTAGAGTGGAGACATCAGTTGATTGATCCAGGGTTATATTTTTACTGGGCCAGTGTGATAAGAAGAAACCAGACAACTCAAGGTGCTAGTGGAGGACAGTTTAGAGGGGTCTAAGACTTGGGGAGGGAGGGACTGAGGAAATGGGGCAGTCAAGAATTGTCTGATGCTGAAGAGCCAGGCAAGTGGGGAGGCAGTCTTGGAGGGAAAGTGGATGGGCAGAAGGCTGGGGTCCGGGGTGATGGCAGAACCAGCCTGACCCTTGGTGTAGGTGGCTGGATGGGGGAGGAAGGTCTGGAATTAAAGGGCTAGGCTGTCATCTGCATAGATTTTTCTCTCCTCTCTTTTAACTTTTTGTTTTGGCCTATTTTTAGACTTCAGGAAAACTTGGAAGATCAATACAAAAAGTTCTTGTATATCCTTTACCAAGATTCCCCAAATATTAACATTTTACCACAATTGCTTTGTCCATTTTTCTCTTGTCATGTGTGTGTTGAATTACTTGAAATTAAGTTGCAGGCAGGATACCCGTTTACCCCTAAGTACTTCACTTGGTGTTTCTTGAAATACAAGGACATTATCAATATCAGGAAATTAATATTTGTATATCTGAATTTCAGATCTTATTCTGGTTTTGCCCATTCTCCCAGTAAGGTCCTTTATAGCAAAAGGAACTCTGGATGATGCTTTGCATGTTCAGTTGTCATGTCTTCTTTAATCTGGATCAGTTTCTCAGTCTTTCTCTGAGTTTATGACGTAGATATTTTTGAAGAGTAAAGACTGATTATTTTGTAAACCAAGGATCTGCAAAACGTTTTCATCTTTGTGGGCCATGGGGTCTCTGTTGCAAGTACTCATCTGGCAGTTGTGGGGATGGGTGTGGCTGTGTTCCAATAAAACTTTATTTACAAAACAGCTGTAGTCTGCCAGCCCATTGTAGGCCATTCTCAATTGTGGTTTGCCACTATTAGATTCTGTTGTGCATGTTTGGCAGGAACACCACAAAAGTGATGTGGTTTTAGTGCATCATAAGGCAGTTTTTGCTTTAAGTAAAAATGACATCAACATTAATCACTGGTTATGGCTGTGTTTGCCATCATATGTTTTCAGTGTTGGTTTGTGACAGCAGGTAGGAAGGATTGGGGAAGAGTATCATCAAATTCCTAGAACCCTGGGGAGCACAGACGAAGGGATCGAGCCAAAGTGTGGAGGTTGGTGTGTAAGAGTAGGTTCCATGTGAGGCAAAGGGACATTATATAGAACAGAGAGGAAGATCTTTGTTATAGATACAATTGTGAATAAACTGGACACTGTCCTGATCAAAAAGGAGCTTACATTGTTGTGAGGTGTCAATTGGCAAATAGACATACAAATATGTAGAGATTAGGTTAAGTCCTAGAAGAACTTAAACAGGGGCAGGGGACTGTAATAACTAAAGTAATAGGATTGGAGGCTGCGAGGTCACTGTGGTGACAGTCTCAGGAGCTTGCCTGTGAGCTTGGATTTACAGAATGAGGAAGCATAGAAGAGCACCCCACACTCCTGCCCATGCCAACAGGAGCAACAATGCAGAGGGCACCGGGGGCTGGCCCTCTTGGGAACTGCTGGTGACCAGCCAGAGCCGGGCCAGGGTTGGCAAGGCAGGCAGGAGCCTCTCCCCACAGAGAGGGACACTGGTACTGCTCTTGTCCAGGTTTTTCCCCTGTAGTGCCTTCAGCTGCAGAGGGGTCACTTAACACTTAGCACAGGGGGCTTGTAATTATGACATCACTCTCTCCTGTTTTGACCTAGGATCTGCCTCCTAGGTATCCTGACTCCTGAATTAAGGTAAATAAATCATGTGAATTCATGTTTATCATTTCCTTTCAGGCTTTAAAGATATTACAACAATGAAGTGGTATCAAAGATCATTGACCAACTAGTTTTCAGTATAAACAACCTTTTTGAAAAAAATAGTGTGCTATTTTTAATGACTCTAAAGTAAGATGTTAAGAGTTAGCCCAAATGATAATTAAATATTTGTAATTGGCATTATCATATGAAAAGAGAAAAGCTGGGTGAGCCTTCTGAGGTTGAGTCATCCCTGAATGTATTTAGAACTTAACCAGTGGCTGTTCTCTGTTTCTGTACCTCCCAGGTATATGGTGCAGTGGCCAGGAGTGCGGATATTGCGGCGCCAGGAACTCGATGCCTTCCTGGCTCAGGCGTTATCCCCCAAACTTTATGAGCCGGATCAGCTGCAGGAGCTCAAGGTAATTCACGGGCCTGATTTTCTTGACTGGGGAAGTCCTGCTCTGGATCTCGTGTAACACGGCTAACCTTCACCGGGTGGTGTGGCCCAATGCACTGGACTGACACCACTAATGGCGGGGATGCAGCGCCTTCAGGGCCAAGGGCATATGCCTTCTCAGTTAGGGGTTTGCCTCCTCTACACTGGAAATGTGCCTTTGTAACACACAGATTTTCCCTTCTTTACCAGTGGATGTTTATTCTTGTTTTGCACACATCAGGAAATAAAGTTGCCTTTTTTATTTTAGGAGGCAGTTCCAAACCCTGGGAGGGCTCGATCTTAAGAATTTTCTAACATCCAGCCAGGATTCTTTTTCTTATTTTGTTCCATTGTTCCTAATTACAGCATATGTTTATTCTTTGCCCTTCTACTATTGTAAACCCCTTTTAAAAATATACTTGATAAACATTCCCTCTACCCCTTTTAGTCAGCATTTAACTTCATACTCCTTTTAATTTTCCCTTCTAATAATTCCTTTTGTTCTTTAATTATTTTGACAATATTAATTTTCTCCAAGTTACCTAATTTTTTAGCGTGCGTATAATTTTCAGTACACTTTAATTAGTTACCATGTTCACATAATTGTAACTGCTTTCTGATTTCTGTACCAAAATCTAGAAAGTAGAAGACTTTTTCAGTTAGCTAAATTAGTGGATCTGCCTTTTCTTTTTAATGTACTCCTTTTCTCATTTGCCATCAGTTATTTACTATTTTTTTTTTTTATTACTAAATTTAATTTGTAATCTAATAATCTCTTTTTGGCAAAATGGCCTTCACTTGTAGATCTTTTTGCCCTTCTTTTTGAAGGCATTCTTTCCCTGCCAGAGGATTTCCAGGCTCGCTTTATAGATGTCCAGTATTCTATAATTAGTGCTCAATAAATCCCTGGTTTTCCCTAAATTACTTTGTTAAATTCAGTGATTTGATGTTGAGGGAACCTCCTCAGCGGGTGGGGTTCAAGCCGTTTGTGGTCACCATAGGCTTCCTGATAACTTGGAAACAAACTAAGTTTAAAAATAGAACAAAACTGCAGGGTAAATTTACCCCACATTGTTGTACTCATTATTTTGTAGATCAAGCTTTTCTGTTGATTAGACAAAAATTTTTTTGAATGTTTTGAATTTAAATTTTTGCTTATTGTAAAATGTTTAGTCAGGTTTTTTTCCCCAAGACAGTGTGGCAGATACTAAGTACAGGTTCTCATTCCTTGTGTTCTTACCCAGATTGTTTCATCACCACCGTCTTCATTACCAGAGTGTGCTTCAGGGGTGTTGTAAATACTTTTATTATAGTGTGGTGCCGTCCCTCTACCTCTACTTCCTGTTTCTCTTATATAGATTTTTACATCAGTATTGACATCCCAGTTCTGAAAATCAGACCACCAGGTATCAGGTATGCCCACTAAGCCTTATTCACCATCAAGTTACTTTTTCTCAAAGTTCATCTTATGTCCCATATTCTTTTCATTTTTGGATCGACACGCAGGCTGTAACTTTTGAAAGAGAATCATATTCTAAGCTTTCATTTTGGTTCTTTTGAGATCTTAGTACTTTCATGGTTTTCTCCTGATTCTTCATCTAAGCCAGACATTTCTAGAGATATATTTAGAAAAATACATGTTATGTACAGTGACTTCAGTCTCACTCATCGTTTCTTTGGGTCTTGCTTGTTGGAGGTCTAAGGTTCCCTTTAATAAGGACAGCCTACTCCTGTAAGTGCTTCATTTTCATTATCAGTATAAGTTCGGAAAGAACTATGAGGGAAAATAATGCTCATGAGGGGAAAGACCTAATTTTTTTGTTTGTTTTTTTGTTTGTTTTTCCTTAAGATTGAAAATCCCCTTGGCTCTCAGATGGAGCATTGTTGTAAAAATCATTATTTAATTGCTACAAAAATCCCTTTGCAGAGATGAGGGTTCCAAAATTCAGTGATAGAAAATTGGATTTTAAAATTGCTTTTTCATTTAACCATTACATTTTTTTTTTGTATCATAAGGCAATCAGGATGCTTTTCTATAATATGCCATTTCACTGTTTATGATATAGTCAACTCTTGATTTTTGTTGTTGTTGTTTTAGGGGCCCATTATCCAGTTTGTGGATTGCCCAGACCCTATTTTTCTTCTCCCATTTGTTATCCATTATACGCTTTAAGCACTGCTGTCAGAGAAGGAGCAGAGGAAGAAAAGACCTAGTTCTAACCATTTAGCCTCTTTGGTTATCTTTTCTTATGGAAGGTTTGATGGGGAAAAGTGTTGAAACCATGAGTGAAAATGAATTTTTAGGAATTTCATTTCATCCATACCTTCTCCATCACCGATTTCCCTGAGTGATTGAGACCATGACGGTCGGTGATTGGTGGCCCTTAGCTTTTCCTGTTACTTATTCTAGGAGCTTCTCCTAGGTTACTAGCATGAATGTAATTATTGAGGTAAAGTTAGCACTGACCCTGTTTTGAGGAGGGTGGGTAAAGGTTGAGAAGAAGAACCTTTGTACAATTATAATATTTGTCCACTTTTTTCCTCCCTTGCTCTTGACACCCCTATAATTGCCTTAAATTCTTTTAACAGTTTCACATGCCAAGAGCAGAATATAAAAGATGGAAAAATGAAGAGCTTTAAAGACAGTATTAGGGACGTGCAACATGTCTGTGATACCTGTCAGAATTATTTTGCATATAGGTAAATATAACAAATTCAAGTAAGAGTCTGTTGCCCAGTAATTAGAAGTTAAACAAAGTAAGCTCACTGAAATCTGGTTCTTTAGCTAATTGGGCAGATTACATTCTATACTTGTCTTTCCTGTAAAGTCAGCCTTTTTTGCCTTTGTTTCTCTAGTTGAGGAACATTGGATAATGTTGAATATTTTATCTTAATTGATATAAGAGAATGAGGTTAGAATGTAAAACTGCAGCCATGTCTGTGATCAAAGATTCTGATTCTGGTTCTCTCAGTGACCGGTTTTGTGTCCTTGAGCTCTCTGTGAGTCAGTTTCTCCTTTGGTTAAATGGAATCCTGTTAATAGACCCTAGAATGTAGGGTTGTTGAGAGAAGTAAATGAGTAATGCATGTAAAAATACTTATTTTATTAAACTCTCCATAAGTATTAGATGTATTATTTATATAATTAACACTTGGGGAAAATATTAAAGATTACAAAATACCATGTGATGTAACTTTTTAAAAAATTCTGGAATGAGGAAAAATCTTCACATCAGTTGAGATTTTATTTACACTGTTTAAAATTGCTTTTATTTTGAAGAACTTTCTCTGTTAAATTACTAATGGTTTTATTACTTAAGCTACAAATTGTCTCAAAACTGTAAACATCATTTTCTGCATTCCATAAAAACACAATTCCTCAACTCATGTTGAGGCCATTTAAAACGTGTGTGTGTGCATGTTGTTTTGTGCAGATAATCTAGAATTTTTCCATTCCTCCTGTCAGCAAATTTGGAGCACAATGGTTCTAACTAGGGTGCTCATGTGTTCCAGAGCATCTGCAGTTGTTTCTTAAACTTAGCGTACAGATAGCTCTATTTGCCCCAAAAATGGTTTCGAGTTATATTAATCAAATTCCTGTTATTATATTAATCAAATACTTGTTAGAGTACGAATATAACAAACAATAAACAGGTACAAAGAATAAACAGGATGATGCTTCATATGTTTTAATAGGAGATTGGGGGCATTTTCATGCACATCTGAAGAGCAGCATCTTTAGAGAGCACAGGTTCAGTCCTTTCCTTTCCTTAATTCCTGGCCCTGACTCTGTGCACTGTGGTGCAGGGGACAGTGGGGGCTGGGGCCTGGGGGACCGGGGTTAAGCCTCTGGCTCCGGATCTCTCAGCTTGCCTTTATGTCCTGTCTGCCGGGTGCCATGCCAAGCTCACTGTGTGGTGCGACCACCACGAGATGAAATGTAGGAAAACTCATGGTCAGCAGTGTGTGTCACCTTCCTGAAAGGGATTATTATCCTGCAGAGAGATGATCCAGAAGACGAGTGCAGATAAAAGTTACTTCCTCAGCTCAGGAGTGGAGTGGCACCCTGAGTGGCAACCCGTGTTTATTCTCTGCCCTTTCCGTGAGCTCATATGCTAGTATTTCTGTTCTGCCACTTTAAAATGGGCATTAGAAAGGGTAGAGGGTCAGCTTTGGGGGAGTTAGAGAGACTCCCTCTTTCTGCCTTGAGAATCCTGCAGCTCAGAGACAGGAAAGGGGTACTCTGGATCAAAGTAAATCAATGATTTTATTTTTGTTTTTTATTTTGTTTCAGTTAGACTCTCTCTTTCTCCACTTTTTGCTCATAAATATAAAAATGCATCTAATTCTATCACCCCAACCCCTATCTCCCCTCAACTGAACATTTTAATTTTTTTGGCTAGCTTCCCCACAACTACTGAGGAAAAATACTACCCAGTAGTACAAAATAGAATTGGGAGCTATGGATAAACAGTGTTTATAAAATTGTGAGCAGACTTCTCTAGGTTTGGGAAGTTATTAACTGATAACTGGGACCGTTGACACAGATAGCACAAAACAGCAGATAATCCTGAAATCATTAGTGTTTGGCACTGGGATGATCTTTTTTCTCTTTAATGAAAAGCTGTTTTACCTGCCACAGTTAGGAAATACTTAGATTAATAGCCCATAAAGATTGCATTCCTGAGAAGCCATCTATCTTAGAAAATAGCATGCCAAGTGGGAAGACTTAAACCAGAACATAGTTAAGACTTTGTCCCGGATAATCCACAAACTAGGTCCTTCACATACCGATAATCAAGAGTTGACTGTATTTCTGTTAGCGCTTATTATCCTGCTCATCATATGCTAGAAGAGTGTGATTTAAAAGGAAGGCACCTAGCACTAGTTACTTAAGTAAAAAGGAACTACGAGTTAAAATTTTATGCTGGGTTATAATATTTTGCATGGTTCAAATACAGTATTTTTGTTGTTGTGTTCTTTCATTTATAAGCTATTCATTTCTCCTAAAACATTTTGGCAGTCTCATTAATAAGTTACTCCTTAAAATGTTAATATATAAAATAATGAAATTATAAAGTACAAATTTGTTTTAGTATGAAATTATACCAAATAATATTTTAAATATGACTACTTGAAAAAATGTAAAATCTTAATAGAATACTCGTCTTTACATTTGTGTTAATACATTACCAGTGTTTAGAATCAAAGGTCAGTGTTTATTAGTTTATTCCATCAATGAAATATGATTCTTAACTGCTCAGGAGACTGTTAATGATCTATTACTTTGTCATGTGTCAACCATAAATATAGTTCTAGTTTATATTCATGTGATACTTTGCAGATTCCAAATTTGAAATGTCTGTAAAACATTTTCTTAAATTTAAATTTATTACATGACATGAAAAGAATTTCTGTTCACATAAGGAAGCTAGCTCTATGAAAGGTAATGATAGGACTCCTTAGTGGTGCTGTTTTGTTAAGGAATATTCTCTATTAAACTTGGGGAGTTTTAGTAAAATTTGGAAAATTAAATACTGTAGTGCTCTTATTCCATAGAAATTACTCTTTTCAATTTAAAGATTGAAAACCTAGATCCCCGAGGAATTCAGCTGTCAGCTCTGTTCATGAGTGGAGTAGACATGGCACTGTTTGCAAATGATGCTTGCGGACAGCCAATCCCGTGGGAACACTGTTGTCCTTGGATGTATTTTGATGGCAAGCTCTTCCAATCCAAACTCCTCAAAGCCAGCCGGGAAAAGACCCCGCTCATTGACCTCTGTGATGGTCAGGTAAGTTCTCAGAAATGCAGTGTTCGTGTGAGTTCTTGAACTGTGTTTGGAATTTGGGGTTGTTGGGGATGGGAAGAAGGCAAGTTAGCCACCTGCATTTCCTCTCTTCCTGAAAAGAAAGAAAGCAAGCTTGCTGATTAAATCTGTCATCTTTCAGACAGTATTGGAAATGAAATCTTTGTGACAAGGATTCTCTTTTAGATTGGTCCTAACCAAGTGTGTAACTGTATATCACTTGAGTGCCCACATTTAGGCAGGCCCTGGATTTATAGATATAGATAAAGATATATACATAATCCTGGTTTAAAAAGAAAGCGAAGTAGGTTCTATTGTGTTCACATTGTATTATAAAGGAAGCCCACATTTTCTCGAGTTTTTAAACCTTAGGATTGTGGCTATAAAACATGCATTCTTCCCACTGTGCCATCTTGTTCCTAAGTAAAATTCAGTATAAGGACATATTTTGCTGTGTGAGCAGGCACTCAAATTCTGAGTAGAGACGCTCTGGATTGAATGTTTTAGATAGGTTTTCACAGTGGAATTTGACATGCACTAATTTTATCTTTCATTTATGCAAGATAGATTTCTTTGCGTACTGTACTTTTTTGTTAAGGATGGAATAGTTGAGTCATTTCAAAGGCAGCCTAATGGAGACAGGTTCATGTAAGTTGGCATCTCGTTTCTCTGCGGAAATCTCTAGGCTTTCATGAGTCCACAGTGTCCCTTTAACAGAATTTGATGACTCTGTACCTTGCTTCCTCATTTGTAAACTGCAATAAATACTTATTAGAATTGATTGGAAAACAAAAATTTTAAAATATAGATGTTTTGACAGTAAAATAGTCATCTAAATGTAATGTGTGTTAACAGAGATAAAGGCTACAGAGTTCTAGCTGTCTGGACTTAGCCATTAATTTTTTTTTCCTTCTCAGTGTCATTTGTGTTTTTTTTTCCTTCAGAGAAGTTGTGGGTTTACTGATAAGCCATTACTTTTCGAGAGCCAAATACACATTTTCATATAATAGACTTTTTTATTAAATAGTTCTCACCTAAAGATATCCTGAGAAATTAGGAATTTAGCTTCATATTTGCTTATGATATTAAAATGTATCTGTTAATTTTCTTGGATTTTTAGTTTTCGAGTTATTTTTGCATTCTGTACACAAGTGTTACTGCAGAGATTATGATGATTATTTATGGGTAAATAGATACATGCAAGGAGTGGATATATCTCATTTCTTTAGTGTTTGCTCCAATTAGATTAAAATATTATGAATCAGAGAACAGTTGCAAATCCCATATCTGATAAGGGTTGAAGAACTCCTACAACTCAACAGCAAAAAGACAAACAACCCCATTAAATGGGCAAAGGACTTTAGACATTTCTCCAGAGAAGGTATGCAAATGGTCAATAAGTACCTAAAAAGATGTTCAGCATTGGTAGTTGTAAGGGAAATGCAAATCAAAACCACAGTGAGATACCACTTCATACCCACTAAAATGGCTGTTATTTAAAAAGTAAACAATAACAGTTGCTGGTGAGGATGTGAAGATATTGGAACCCTGTGCGTTGCTGGTGAGAATGTAAAATGGTGGAGCCTCTATGGAAAACAATTTGCCAGTCTCTCAAAAAGTTAAACAGAATTACCAGAGGCTCCTACTTCTAGGTATATACCCCAAAGAATTGAAAACATTGACTCAAACAGATACTTAGACACCAGTGTTCATAGGAGCATTATTCAGGATAGCCAAAAGGTGGAAACAATCCTAGCATCCATTGACAGATGACTAGATAAACAAATTGTGGTATTACATACAGTGCAATAGTATTCAACCATAAAAAGGACTGAAGTTCTGATACATGCTACTACGTGGATGAAATTTGAAAACATGCTCAGTGTGAAAGAAGCCAAACATAAAAGGACAAGTATTGTATGATTCCACTTACCTAAAAATTCTTAGAGACAGAAGGCAGTTTAGAGGTTACGAGGGGTCGGGGGTAGGGGAATGGGGCTTAATGGGTGCAGAGTTTCTGTTTGGGTGATGTTCATGGTTGGTGGTGATGGCACAACATTGTGAATATAATTAATGACATTGAATTGTACACCTATTAAAATGGCAAATTTTATGTTATACATCTGCTACCGTAATATATAAAATACCAAAACAAAAATGTTATGACCAAATTTTTTATATCCTGGGTCCTTGATTTCTAGGCCGAGCAAGCTGCCAAGGTAGAAAAGATGCGTCAGAGCATTCTTGAGGGGTTAAACTTCTCCCGGCAGAACCATCCACTTCCTTTCCCACCGCCTCCTGCTCTGCCTTTCTATCCAGCTTCTATGTATCCTCGACACTTTGGGCCAGTCCCACCATCTCAGGGCAGGGGCAGAGGTTTTGCAGGTAAGTTGTGTCATTGTACTGAATTGTTAATGTGGGAAAAATAGATGATTGAAAGTAGTTTGCAGTACTTTCTAGTTGCTATGTTGAGACCTTGTGATTATCAGTCTTAGTTATGAAAAGTTCGCATCAACAAATTTTTCAAATTCCAGAGGTGCCAACCTGATTTCTCAAGAGAATATGGGAAAGGGAGAGATGGATCTACGAAAGTTATTGCCAGGGCTAGATTTTTTACCTCATCAGTATAGCTGAAAACTCTGCTTGCTCTTTTTGGTTTACCATGTCTTTCTCATGTTTGAGGGAAAACAAGGCCATCAAAGTGAAAGAGAATCCTCTTCCATTCCAAAGAGAGTCATCTTCCAGAGGCCAGTGGTTGAACCCTAAGGTGGTAGTACTTTGTTCAGATGGCCTGTTGCAGGATGGTTGAGGTGACATTTCAGTACTGGTGCAGTCGAAATGCCGGGTGTAGGAGGACAGTGTAGTGAGGCGAGCAGAAGGGCTGGTGAACCTCCTCTGTCTGGCAGCTTGCTGTATAGAAATGGCAACCAAAAGGAAACAAGGGGTCTCTCTGGCCGAAAGCTCAGAGTGACTCTCCCCCTCAGGAGAAACGTACCCCCTGGACCCAGGCCCCTCATGGCTTCTCCCGTCTCTCTCCCTGGGTCTCACAGGACTCTGTGGCTTTGGAGGCCCTTATGGGGAAACTGTAGCAACAGGCGCTTACCGTGCCTTCCGGGTGGCGGCAGCAGCAGGACACTCCGGAGCCTTCCCAGGCAATGACAGCAGCAGGACTAGCAAGTTACAGGGCGGTAATTATACCCAAACCTTTTCCTAGAGCTTCTGCCTGCCAACAGCTTCCTTCACTCCATAATCTGGCTCCTGACTGACTTCCCATTCTTTTCTTCCTTAACTGTCTTTATAAGCCACGTTTTCCAATAAAATATCCTTTCTTCTAGGTCCCTGCTCTGACATGCACTGACTGCTACTCTCCTAGACTCTCTCTGCCCCCAGGTCTCTGCAGCAGCTTTGCTGTGGCCAGTCCTGCCTTTCAATGTAGACCATTGAGTGTCCACATAGAAAAGAGCCTTTCTGTGGACCTAGGTAACTCAACCATTGCCTCATGCCTCATCAGTAGAGTGAGTTGCCGAATAATACTCAGTGGCATTTCTTTCTTGCTATTATATCTAGTAGCCATCTTTTGGTAAAGATTATTATGATTGTATAGAAGATTTTAATGCCATAGTAGAATTGCTGGCATAAAAAATAATTTTGTCACAGTTTCCTTCCTAGAAGCATTGTTTTACAGAAAGTACTAATATCAGATAGATAAGTGAGTTTGTTTTCAATATCATTGTTTCTCTTATGTGTAATAGGCTTGCAAGGAAGGACAATAAAAGCCGAACATTTGGCTTTTAGAATGATGTCATGTGATTTTGCTGTAATTCGAAGCCTTTAACTTGTGGCTTTATCATAATTCAACATTTTGAAACTGCAGATCTAAACCTGGTCATCAAGTTTACATTACGGGAGTTATACTTGCAGAGGCTAGCGAGAGATGCCTTTTGTAGAAAGAAGACTGAAATATTGAGTGATGGGATACAGTCCTCTCTCCATCTGTAGGCTATAGAAGTCATTCCTCCTTTCCCTTTTGCAATTGCATGTCTGTTTTCTTGCCTCTCATTTGTTTTCCTATCCAGCCTACTACGGGGGTACTTTCCTACCTATTAATGTCCGTTGTGCAACTCACTGTGATGAGTACTTTTTACTTTGGTTACTTTTAATGCCTTTCCTTCAAGCTAGAGCAAACCTGTGTTTGGGATAAAAGACCAAGGGGGAGAGGGGGAGACTTTAGTATGGATAGTTTGGGATAAGAAGTGATGTGATTGCTTCGACTGAAATGACAAGAGGAACTTTGCTTCCTCACTTTAACTTTCCTACAATTGTGAAATTCAGATCTGCGCTGTCCAATATAGTAGCTCTTGGCCACAGGTTAAATGTTTGTAATGTGGCTAGTGTGAATACAGATGTGCTGTGAGTGAAGAATACACACCAGCATGTAAAGATTTAGAATGAGAGGAAAATGTAAAATTATCTTGAATAATTTTTTTATCTTGATAGCATGTTGTAGTGATAATATACTGGATGGATTAGGTTAAATAGAATATTATTAAAATTTATTTCCTGTTTCTTTTTACTCTTTTAATGTGGTTACTAGAAAATACAAGGCTAATTTCTGTTGGACAGCATGAACGCAGATGCTGCAATGGCAATTGCTATCGTGACTAACAAGATAGGGCAGAGTTTATCAATACTCTATTCCATTTGCCAAAAATTAAGATGCCTTAGGGTTTGTTTTGCTCTTATCAGAAGTGTATTGTTATCAGTTAATTATTTGAGAATTTTCTTCAGTAGCCAGGCAATGTAGAATATGCTGGCTACCGGTAATCAGTAGAAATAAACAAACAATGGAAATCTGTGACTCTACATGGGGAAATTCTGGTTTATCAAAACAATAGGAAATAACTGGCTAGATTTATGAACTTCGATAGAATTTGATTGGTTAAGGTAGTAACTTTGCAAGTATTTTACCTAAACAGCAAAAAATTCTGAGTTTGCAGAATTACATCTTGGTACTATAGGATGTGTCTTTAGCTGCATCTAGTAGCAACACTTTATTAAATGGATTTCTGTCTAAGCAGACTTGAGCACATTTTTCAGTTGTAACCTAGTTTTAATAGCCAACAAATTTTCTTCTACGTGTATTTTTGACAAGTTTAGAATCAAACAGTGTGCACCTAGACGTTCCACATAATTAAAACAAATGGCTTGCTTGTTTCTCTTTGCTATTCTTATTTCTGTGATTGTAAAAAAAAAAATGTCTTTTTCATGTATTTGTTATGCAGGAGTCCAACCTATACCTTCTCAGGGAGGGAAATTAGAAATCGCTGGTACTGTGGTTGGCCACTGGGCAGGGAGCAGGCGCGGCCGGGGCGGCCGAGGGCCTTGCCCCCTGCAGGTAGTCTCTGTCGGAGGACCAGCACGAGGGTGAGTTCTGAGCAGTGCTTGTGCATTTCGTGTAAATTAGAAACAAACAGGCAAACAGCCTCTTACTTTTTCCACTTTTATTCTACCATTAAATACATTCTTTAACATCATTCTTAATATTTGTGTAGGGTTCCATTATATAGCAACAGCATTGTTTAATTAACCAGGGGTCATTTTTTGTTTGTTTGTTTTTTAATATTGGGTAACATGCTGGGTTTAAAGTGTATCTTTTTCCAATCAAATGCATTGGAATGGAACTAAAAATAAATAATTTCTTGGAATAAATTGTTGGTATGACCTTTATTTAATAAACTCGCTTCTTCACATAGCATGACACACCATATAAATACCATAATATATTATTGTTGTCTCTGACAAGTTTAAGTATGTTTGATATTTGTCCTTGTTTATTCATTTAGACGTCCTAGAGGAGTTATTTCCACCCCAGTGATTAGAACATTTGGAAGAGGTGGAAGGTACTACGGGAGAGGTTATAAAAACCAGGGAGCAATTCAGGTAATAATACAACACATGCTTGTTTTGCCAGTTCACTTTCTTAAATGATCTCACCCTTCTGAGTTAGCATTTTAGTAGCTATGTTCAGACAAAGGGTGTGTTGGGATATTTCTATAATTGTCAAGCGTCTGACACGTAACTGCCACATATCTGCTCGACACGTGTAAATCAAACCCAATTCATTTCAGTGTCTTTATTTATTTAACCAAGATTATATGGAGAGAACATAATGTCATTTTCAAACCTACAACTAGAAATTTAGCAGAGAATAGCCCAGCTGCTTTTAATGAAGTTTATGTTATAAAACATTAAATAGATATCTTTTAGAGTTTAAAAAGAAAATTGTGTGAGAGTGGGTATAGCTCAAGTGGTTGAGTGCCAGCTTTCCACATACAAGGTTCTATACCCGGCCCCTGTACCTCAAAAAAAAGAAATTATAAAGAAAATAGTTACTTTAAACTCTAGGGCATATTTTTTCTCCATCTCCAGTACCTTTTTAAAAAAAGATTTATTTATTTCTCTCCCCTTCCCCCCCCCCCCCCCCATCGTCTGCTGTCTGTGTCCATTCTCTGTGTGTTGTTATGCAGTGCCGGGAAACTGTTGCTTTTTTAGTTGCATCATCATGCTGCATCAGTTCTCTGTGTGTGCGGTGCCATTCCTGGGTGGGCTGCGGTTTTTTTGGTGCAGGGTGGCTCTCCTTGCGGGGCACACTCCTTGCGTGTGGGGCACCCCTACGTGGGGGACACCCCTGCGTGGCATGGCACTCCTTGCACGTGGCAGCACTGTGCATGGGCCAGCTCACCACATGGGTCAGGAGGCCCTAGTTACTGAACCTTGGCCTCTCCAAAAGGTAGGCAGATGCTCCATCAGTTGAGCCACAACTGCTTCCTTCTGGTACCTTTTTGACCACCTCTTCTCTAAAAGAATCAACCCATGAGGAAACAAAAGCATGTGCCTCTCTTAATTAAATAGCATGAGCTTTCTTGTGCTTTGTATATACCATTATAAGTCTGGATTTTGATGAATTTTCTCCTTAAGGATATTCTTAAAATACTAGGCAGCCCTAACACTTCAGTATATTGTCTCAACTTTCTGAATAATAATTAAAATTCTTTCCTTTGTTCTATGTACAAAACATTAAGATGTGTATACTCTTATAGCACATATGTTAATATCCTATATTTGGGGGCTTAATTAGCAAAGAGAAAATAAAAATTCCACCCTTACCAGGTGATCTTAACATCTTGGTCATCTTTAGTGAAATAGGTCAATCAAGTCAAGTGCCCATAATGAGCACCTCTCTTGAAAGCAAGGTCTGGGTTTTCTTTTCTTTGTAATACCAAGTCCAGCAAGTTGTAGGTGTTGAGTGATTTTCTTGCTTTCTCTGAGCTCCACCCTGACCTTCCTCAGCCGTCTACATAGAGACCTCCTTTTAAGTTGAAGGCCCTCTTAGTTCCATGTGAGTTTACCAGAAGGAAGTGAACTCTGAGCTTATTGTCCCTCCAACCAAAAGCCCCATTCCTGTGGTGACATCCCTTGTCTTTTTTTTTTTTTTTAACATCCCTTGTCTTAACTTCATTATGCCTTAGTGTATACCAGGGGACCTTTCCGGAGCTGATCATGGGAAACGTGTGTCCACATTGCTTTAAGAAAGGTATTTTCTTAAAGTATAAAACATAGTAAAAACCACTCAAAGCAAATGTGTAGCTTAATCTGATGTCTTTTAAGTTCATCTTAATCTGTGCATTTACTCCATCCTTTGCTTTTCAGTTTATCTATTGAAAGACCAAGGCCATTTCACCAGCAGACTTCCCATAGTCTGATTTTGCCACCTGCATACTCACAGTGCACTTTACCATGTTACTTTGTCCTCTGTATTTGTTGCAGTTGGGTAGCTGCATCTTGACAGTGCACAGTCACTCAGGTTCAGTCCCTTTTGTAAGACTGTAGGTGCTGGCGTGTTCTTTCATCAGGAGGCACATAGCGTCTAGGCTCTCTTCTAATGTTATCACCTAATTAATGCTCCTTCCAAAGTACACATGAATCTAAGCCCATTATTTATTTTTCTTTTATTTATAAAGAGATTCTTCCCATCATTTACTCTGGTCACCCCGTATGACTGTTCATATCAGAATGGCAAGATAAATGCTGGGTCTGGTTTTTGGCCAGTGTACCTCTTCCCTTTGACATGGCCCTGGTGGCCTTTCCTCTACTATGGTGAGAGATGGTCTAAGCTCATCCTGTGCATGGCCTTGTCCAGACCTGGAGTCGGCCATTTTCCATAAAGCCATAGTTCCTTTTAGTGAGAAGTGGTGCTTAAAGGCCACAGTCTGGGCACAAAGGAATATTTACTGCCGAACACTGTTTTCTGGTGTTTTTCTGTGGACAGAGCTGGGGGCATGGGGCATGTATAGATACATGTGGAGTCATGCTTCCTCACACATAAATATATTCACACAACATGCGTGGTTTTACAAAGAAAAGATAAAATACCTCATAAATTCATATTGATGCTTCCAATTCAAATTGAGGGCGGCAGGGCTTTTATTTCACCTTTTCTAAATTACAACTCTATGTCCTTCTACACTGTATAGTGTTTCTAGACTTTCTGTGGACAGAATACACATGCACATTGTGCATCCATGTATATACTCACAACATATATACATATGTGCTTTTTATAGAAATAAAGTATCTGAGGTTCATATTGATTTCAGTTCAAATTTAGGACTTCAAGATTTTAACTTAATACATATATGTCCTTTCTTCCATCCTGAGACTATTGGTTCTGAAGGATTCAGGGGATGATTTAATTAGATTACCCATAATTAATCATTTACTTATCCAATATTGCACGTTTAACAGGCTCGGAATGACTATTAATACTATAAGCATCAATACTAATTACTGAGAATGATTAAAAGAAAATTTTTGCATATGTTCTCCCCATTCTTCCCCACCATGCTTGCATTTTTTTTAAAAAGTTTATTTTAATGTATCTTATCTGAACACATAGCCATGGCATACTATACTTTTCCTTTTAACCTCATTTAGTTTTTTGTTGTTGTTTCTAAGGAGGTATCATGGATTGAACCCAGGATGTTGTACATGGGAAGCAGGCACTCAGCCACTGAGCTACACCTGCTCCCCTTTCGTTTAGTTTTAGTTCTATAAATAACTATGTTTAATGCCCACTGCTAGTCCTTTTATCTGTGTCTATTCATTTTGGTCATCTGAAACACTTTCTTTAGTAAATTCTTCAGAAGGATTTATGGGCACAATACTGTTAACTCACTTTTTCCCCCTGAGCATCTTAAATATATTATTTCATTTTCTCCTGTCATATAGCATTGCTTTCAAAGACGGACAGTAATCTAATTTTTTCTCCTTTAGAAGTCTCTTGATGTTTTGCCGTAAATGCTCATATGTTTTTTGTTTTTCTTTACAAGTTTAGCAGTTTTGCTAGATTGTGCCTGGGTGTTGGTTTTTCCGTTTCAGAATGCCTTCTTGAGTCAGTACGTTTTAGGTATTTGTTCTCTTTGCTTTGTTTTCATCTTCTGTGCTCCTGTTTACTTGTGTTGTGCCTTCTGTGCCTATCTTAAATATTTGTCATGCTCTTTTTTTTTTTTTTTTTAAGATTTATTTCTTTCTCTCCCCGCCCCCACCCTGGTTGCCTGTCCTCTGTGTCTATTTGCTGCATCTTCTTTGTCCGCTTCTGTTGTCAGTGGCACGGGAATCTGTGTTTCTTTTTGTTTCTCATCTTGTTGTGTCAGCTCTCCATGTGTGCGGCACCATTCCTGGACAGGCTGCACTTTCTTTCACGCTGGGTGGCTCTCCTTACGGGGTGCACTCTTTGCATGTGGGGCTCCCCTACGCGGGGGACACCCCTGCGTGGCAGGGCACTCCTTGCACGCATCAGCACTGTGCATGGGCCAGCTGCACACGCATGAAGGAGGCCCGGGGTTTGAACCATGGAACCTCCCATATGGTAGACAGACGCCCTAACCACTGGACCAAGTCCTCTGCCATGCTCTTTTGATACCTTTTTTTTTTTTTTTTTTTTAACTATTTTCTTTCTTTGATTAGAGCAGTTCTAGGTTTACTGAAAAATCTCTTCATTTCTATTTTTGAGATTTAATTCACATACTGTAAAATTCACCCATTAAAAGTGTATAAATCAGTGGTATTTTAGAATATTCACAAAGTTGTGCAAGCATCATCACCACCTCTTGTTTATTCATCCAGTAATGGATATTTTTGTTCTTTTTTCCTGCCTTTGGCTATTGTGAACAGTTTAGCTTTTTGAGAAACTGATTTTTAAAAATTTTCTTCCTTTTCACCTTCGTTGGGTATTAAAGTATTACTTGTTCTTGTGTTCCTTCTAGTTTAATTTTCATTTCTGGAATGATTTCTTCTTTTTATTTTGAATTCTTTCCTAAATTTGTTTTACCTCATTTCCTAGTTTTTCTTAGCTTGATATGTGTTATTCTTTCATATCTTATTGTATTAGTTCAACTTGAACTCAGTAGATGCAGTCTTAGTCTTTTTTATAAACATGTCTTTCTGGTGTGCTTTCCTTGTCTTAGAGATGTTACTCTATTTCTTACTATCTTTTTGCTTATAAGAGTTTTTGAGATCTGACCTTGGTACTTTGTGTTGCATATTATTATGATAGAAGTTTCCTTACACTTTTAGAAGGATGTTGGGAACAGTTTTGCTAATTTCACAGAGCTCTTCCTTCTCGTTCTCATTTCATATTGTATTTGAAAATTAGGCATCTTGCTTCCTGAGATTGTCCAGCTCCACTCTCTTCTTCTCCCTCACTTGTAAATGGACCTTCTCTTTCCGTGTTCCTGTGTCGTCTTCCATATTTATTCCACTCCCAACATGTTCATATCAGAGTGGGGGACTGGACCTGCTTCCTTCTCTTTGGACCTTCCTTCAGCCCCTTTGCATGCACTCACCAGTTGAGTGCACACAGCCCCTGTCAGTGTCCACTGCTGTGCCCAGTAGTATGTCTGCTTACTACTTCGTTTCGCCTGCCTTTGGGGCTCTCACATGTCCTGTTTCTCTTACAGAAATGCTGATGCCGTGCAGGGTTTGGTGATGGTTTGTGCTTAAATGCTTGTATTTTCTGCTTCATTTCTTTAAAGCAGGGGTCTGCAAACAAAGGTCCCAGGTGTCAAATCCATGGTCCTCCTGTTTTTGTAAGTAAAGATGTATTGGAACACAGCCACACCTGTTTGTTTACATATTTGCGTACGGCAAATATGTATGCAAGCACATATGAGGAGACCAAGCAGCCTGTGAAATCTAAAATATGTGCTATTTGGCCCTTTACAGAAAACATCTGCCACCCCCTGCTGCAGAGCACTCCTGTCTCCAACTGTCCTGAGGACTCAGGCGTCTACTTCCCTGATTCACTTAAGTTCAGTGGCCTCTCTACATTCTCACCATATAAATCAGGAATCGGGGCTCCCCCACGACCCAGGCCTTTTGGCTACTAATAGGGCATCTTTGGTGATGTGTCCTGCCTTTGCTTTATATTCAGCACCACCTCTTCTCCTGCCATTTCTTGTTTTCTTTTAAACTGTTCACCAGATTTACATAGCTTATTTCTTTTAGTGGGGCCACTACCCTTCCATTTTCCCTTTCCTTTCTATTTTTACCCAGGTTGTGCTCTCATGCTATCATCGATCTCACTCCATTATTTCAGTAGCCTTCTGACTTTTCCTTTGTCCTGGCTCTGCCCAGTTGAACTCAGATTAGATGTCCCTGCTGAATGATTGACTTGTGTCATTGTCCTCCCCAATCAAGAGCCAACTGGAGGCTCCTTAATATAGTAAACCTAAGCTCCTGCACCATCTGGAGACTATTTCTAGATATGGTTACTTTGCTGCCCTCCTAAAAGCAGCAACAATTCTTGCCATACGATTCAGATTCTACTGCTCATAGCCTGACATTTAGGAACTGCTGCTCTTGACTTTGTTGAAGTAAGACGATTAAACATTTGCATGTCACTAGTTCCAAGGACTTTTACATACATGGTCTTTCTTATTTTTACTACTACCTGGTGAAGTCAGAACTGCTGCCATTTTTAAGAATGAGGATACTGAGGCCCAGTAAGGTGGCTGACCGAGGAGACCCTGTGGCCATAGTGGCACTGGTCCTTGAGTTTCTTGGCTTTGCGTGTGCTCACATTGTGTTGAGGGCCAAGGCTCTGGCCTTTTGCCACTGGTGTGCTTTGTCTACCTGGTGCCTTCAGGCAACTTACTCATCTTTGTAGCCCACCCAGACCCTATCCATAAACTGCATGTTGCCTTGCACGTGTAACAAGGTGATTTGATTAACTCAGGGGCCCAGAAATATCATTGAAGTAATATAAGTAGAAGCAGTATGGCATCTGTGCCTGTGGGTGCATTTAGTGATTGTTGAAAGAACTGCCTCATTATGACTGAGGCTTAAGGGAAAAGTAGGTTGTAGAGAGAGGAAAAGTCTGTTTCCAAGCAGGTGTCAGCTAGCTTCCTTTCTTATCCATCTCACATCCCTGTGTGTGTGACACAGCCAGCTAGCACATCCACTTCTGGATCTTGCCGAGGCAATGACTGTAGTGGAAAGTTTCCCAAAGTCGTTTCCTGCACCGACTAGGCGACCAGTCAGTCAGTCACTGGAGACACTGCTACGGTTACTTATTTAGCCCCATTAGATTACCCTTTGAGGTTTGAAAGGATGTAGTTGAAATCTTGACTATTTTTCTCCCCTTGGCCCTGCTCCCCCACCCCCTACAAATCAGTTTTATTGATATATATTAATAAAGCAATATATTGATATATATTAATAAAGTTCATCCAAAGTGTACAATCAGTAGTATTTGGCCCTTGTATTAGTCAGCCAAAGGGGTGCTGGTGCAAAATACCAGAAATTGGTTGGTTTTATAAAGGGTATTTATTTGGGGTAGGAGCTTACAAATACCAGGCCATAAAGCGTAAGTTACTTCCCTCACCAAAGTCTTCTTTTCATGTTTTGGAGCACAATGGCTGCCAACGTCTGTGAGGGTTGAACCTTCTGGGTTCTTCCCTTCCAGGGTCTTGCTTCTCTCCTGGTTCAAGTTTCCTCTCTTCCCAGGGCTTGCTTTTCCTGGCCTCAGCGTTCCTTTGTTCCTGGGGCTGGCTTCTCTTTCCTCTGTCAGCTTACTTCCCAGGGCTCCAGCTTAAGGCTTCAGCATCAGAGTCCAACATCAAAAACCCTCAACTCTCTCCTTTGCCATAATGACATGACCCAGTCAAAGCCCTAATCATAACTTAAATCACACCCAGGTACAGATCAGATTACAAACATAATCCAATCTCTACTTTTGGAATTAATAACCATATCAAACTGCTACAGCCCTATTATATTTTTTCTTTTTTTAAAAAATTTATTAAAGTATATCACTCATATATAAACATACATAAACAATAAGTGTGTAGTAATAGTTGTGAACTTAAAAAACAAACATATATAACATCATATGGTACCCTAGCACCTCACCCTACCACTGATAGTTTTGTGTTGTTAAACCATTTTAACTAATGATTAAAGAGCATTGTCAAAATATTACTACTAAGCAAAATATTTTCCGCAACCCTCCCATTATTATTATCTTTATATCATTTATATACGAACATACATAAACAATAAGTATATAGTAAAAGTTGTGAACTTACGAAGCATACATGCATAACATCATATAGGGGTCCCATACTCCCATACCTCAACTCTCCACTAACACCTTGCATTGTTGTCAGATGCTTGTTACAAATTATGAAAGAATATTGTCAAAATCTTACTATAATTATAGTCCTTATCTTATATTTGGTGTATTTTTCTCCCAACTCACTCTATTATTATTTTTAAAATATATTTTTTATGAAAGAAGTTAAACTTCTAAGACAATCACACACATGTGCAGGATTCCCAAACAATCCCTGTATCAACACACCACACTGGGGTGGAACATTTCTTACAGATAAGATATCATCTGATTGTTACCACGTCCATAGTGTACATTTGGCACACATTTTCCATACTGCCCCGTTATCAACACAGTACATCTTTGGCACAGGTGCAAGAATATTATATCATTACTGCTAACCACAGTCCGTATGTCACTCCAGTTGTATTTTTCCCATGCTTCTTCACATTCCCACCACCCTGCAGTAGTGATGTACATTTGCTCTAGCTTACAAAGGACACTCTTGCATCTGTACCATCAACCACAGTTCTTTCTACCTGTTGGTTTATTGTGCTAGTCTGTTCCTAGAATATTCTCTAGCATTCTGTTAATTGGCATTTACATACCTGGACTACCATTATCAGCCACATCCCCATTTATAAACTAGCTGTTACTATGTACATCAACTCTATAGGTTTCCACACTTTAGCTAATTAAAACTGCTACATACATTAAACATCAGTAGTCCATTTCAGTCCTCCTCTTATGTCCTTAAGAATCCACCACCTACCACCAGGTCTTGAAGCTATTTTCCTATAATTTCTTCTAGAAGCTTTATGGTTCTTTTATTTTTAGGTTTTTGATCCATTTTGAGTTAATTTTTGGATAACGTGAGATGGGGGTCCTCTTTCCTTCTTTTGGCTATGGATATCCAGTTCTTGCAGCACCGTTTCTTGAATGGGGACTGTTCTGCCCTATCTGTGTGGGTTTGACGAGCTTGTCAAAAATCACTTGACCATATATGTAAGGGTCTGTTCGTGAGCCATCACTTCGGTTCCATTGGTCTGTGTGTCTGTCTTTATGCCAGTACCATGCTGTTTTTACCACTATATCCATTTTAAGATGTTTCTGGCTACTCTGCACCACATATCCTTCCAAATAAATTTGCTAATAGTGTTTCAATTTTAAAGAAAATGCTGGTGGACTTTTTATTGGGATTGCATTGATCTGTATATCAATTTGAGTAGAATTGACATCTTAAGGATATTTAGTCTTCCAATCCATGAGCATGGAATGTTCTTCCAGTTAGTTAGCCTTTTCAAAATTTCTTTTAACATTGAGTTGCAGTTTTCTGAATACAAGTATTTTACATCATTGGTTAAGTTTATTCCTAACTATTTGAGTTATACCTGCTATATTTTATTTTCACCATTCTTTTTTTTCAATCCCTCCCTTGTGGTTTTTTTGCATGCTGTCTGCTCTGTGTCCATTAGCTGTTATTTCCCCTCCCCCCTTGTAGCTTGCTTCCTGTATGCTCTATGTGTCCATTTGCTGTGTGTTCTTCTGTGTTTTTGCTTGTCTCCCTTTTTTTGTTGCATCACCTTGCTGAGTCAGCTCTCTGTGGTGCTTGCAGTCCGGGCGGTGCATGGCAGCGTCTGGGGATCGGGCGGCACCCCGCAGCATCTACAGGCTGAGCAGTGCTTGCGGGCCGGGCAGCACTCTGCAGTGTGCAGGCGAGCCTGCCTTCACAAGGAGGCCCTGGGATGTGAACCCAGGGCCTCCCCATATGGTAGACGGGAGCCCAACTGATTGAGCCACAGCTGCTTCCCTCACCACTCTTTTTGACACTTTGTTACTTTTATTGATATAATCTTTCTAGACTCTTTTTTATGCCTCTCCTTTTCTTTTCAGGCTCTAACACACCCTTTAGAATTTCCTGAAAATCTGGTCTCTTGCTTAGAAATTCTCAGTTTCTGTTTATCTGTGAATATTCTAAACATACCCTCATTTTCTTTTTTTTTTTTTTTACATTTATTTATTTATCCCCTCCCCTTGCTGCTTGCTTGCTCTGCTCTCCGTGTCCATTCGCTGTGCGTTCTTCTGTGTCTGCTTGTCTCCCTTTGTTGTGTCATCTTGCTGCGCCAGCTCTCCGTGGGTGTGGCCTATCATGGCCCGTCAGCTCTCTGCTGGCATGCATACCCTCATTTTTGAAAGACAGTCTTGATAGATATAAGATTCCTGGCTGGAAGTTTTTCTCTTGTAGTGTCTTAAATATATCATTCCACTGTCTTCTTGCATTCATGGTTTCTGTTGAGAAATCAGCACTTAATCTTATTGGGTATCCGTTATATGTTATGCATTGCTTTTCTCTTGCTGTTCTCAGAATTCTCTCTTTGTCTTTGACATTTGACATTCTGATTAGTATGTGTCTCGGAGTTGGTCTGTTTGGATTTATTTGGATGGGAGTACATTGTGCTGCTTGGACATGGTTATCTATGTCCTTCAATAGGGTTGGGAAATTTTCTACCATTATTTCTTCAAATTTTCCTTCTGCCCCTTTTCCCTTCTCCTTCTGGGACACCCATGACATGTATGTTTGCATGTCTTCTGCTGTCATTTAGTTCCCTGAAACCTTGTTGAATTTTATCCTTTCTTAATCTGTTCTTTTATATGTTCAGAGGCCATTTCTTCAAGTTCAACAATCCTTTCTTCTGCCTCTTCAAATCTGCTATTATATGACTCCAGTGTTTGTTTATTTATTTTTAAGATTTATTTTGTATTTATTTCTCTCCCTTCCTACCCCACCCTGGTTGTCTGCTCTCTGTGTCTGTTCGCTGTGTGTTTTTCTGTGTCTGCTTCTATTCTTGTCAGTGGCACAGGAATCTGTGTCTCTTTTTGTTGTGTCATCTTGTTGTGTCAGCTCTTCGAATATGCGGCACCATTCTTGGGCAGGCTACACTTTCTTTCCCTCTGGGCGGCTCTCATTACGGGGTGCACTCCTTGCACGTGGGGTTCCCATACACAGGGGACACCCCGGCATGGCATGGCATGGCACTCCTTGCACGCATCAGCAGTGCATGTGGGCCAGCTCCACACGGGTCAAGGACGTCCTGGGTTTGAACCGTGGACCTCCCATGTGGTAGGTGGATGCTCTATCCATTGAGCCAAGTCCACTTCCCTGCAGTGTTTTTTAGATTTCATTTATTATGCCTTTCATTCCCATAAGATCTGCTGGTTTTCCTTGTATGCTTTCCAGTTCTTCTTTGTGCTCATCCAGTGTCTTCTTAATATCCTTAATCTCTTTAGTCATCTCATTGAATTTGTTAAGGAGATTTATTTGAACATCTGTAATAAGTTGTTTCAACTCCTTTGTGTCATCTGGAGGCTTGTCTTGTTCCTTTATTTGGGCCATATCTTCCTGTTTCTTGGTGTGGATTGTAATTTTTTCTTGGTGTCTTGGCATCTGGCTTACCAGAGTATTCTGTTAGTTTAGGGATTCCTGCCATTTCTCCCTTGTTGGTTGTGCAGTGGAAGCCAAGGATGTAGTTGATGCTATAAGTTGTGGAGGCTCAAGCTGCCCTCATTGAGCCAGGGACCAGTGAAGCTTCTCCCAACTTTCTCCTTTGCCAGGGGTAGGGACAGAGTCACAGTTGTGTGGAATAATCCAAGTCGTGCAGGCCTAGACTGTAGTTGCCCAGAGACACTGATTAAGCTTAATGCCCCTTTTTCCCCTGCCTGGCAGGGATGGAGCTGCAGGTGTGAGCAGCATTCTGTGCAGTGTGAGTCCAAGATGACCACGGTTGCCCCAAAAGACTTCCGTTTATTCAGTCTGTGCCAGCCAAAGGTACCTGCAGTTACCTGGATAGGCTGGTGCAGGGTCCGCCAGAGGTGGGTCTACGGCTTCAGGCTCATCTGGGTGAAAGAAACCAGTTACTATCATCAGTGTGATTTTCATTCAGCCCAGCTTCCCCTCACGCTGGGGGCGGAGTAAAAATGGCGGCTACGGGTCTATTTCCAATCTGGACAGGTTCAAGCTTTAGCTGTTCTTAGGGTTATACTCTAACTAGCCAAATCCACCAATCAGTAGCTGAAATCGGTGGCCAGCCATCTCCTCCTCCCCTATTTTTGGGAAATGGAGCTTTCAATCCCAGCCACAGAATAGCTTCTGGGGCAGCTTGTGCTGCCAAAGCAGGATGATCACCAGCCTCCACGACTTTGCCAGTTATTTCAATGCAATGGGTGGCGCAGGTCCCCCCAGCTTCCTCCTTGCCAGTGGTGGGGTTGGGGCCTAGGCTAGAGCTGCAAACTGATCTGGATGGAAGGAAGCTGGTCCCTACCAGCACTGTGATTTTCAGTCTGCCCCGCTTCCCCTCATGCCAGGCACAGAGTTAAGTTGGCAGCTGTCGGCCTCTTTCTGGCTTGGACAGGTCCGAACTTTAGCTGTTCTCAGGATTATACTTTGGCCTTCTGAATTTACTTATCAGTAGGTGAACTTGGTGCCCAACCGTCTCTTCGTCCCGTTTTTGGAAAGTAGAGCTTTCAATTCCAGCCACAGAACAGCACCCAAGGCGGCTTGCACCTCCAGTGGAGGATGGGCACCAGCCTCCGTTGTGTGGAGCACTCTACTTATGAATCTTCTCTGCAGATGGGCAGTCTCCTCCTTCCATTCCCTTCAGGTGTGTTGCAGGATGCCCTTCTGATCTCCTGGAGCCCCTAGATCGGTACTTCAGCTAGCTCCAGATACTCCAGGCAGTGTTTACTAACTGCCCTGTAGCAGGAGGTGACTCTAGGAGCTCCTTACTCCGCCGCCATCTTGCTAATTGTCCGCCAGTACTTTTTCTGGCCATGTTATATTTTTATATATTATTTTCCTCAAAATTCCAAGAATATTTTAATAGCATTGATTTCTGGGTAATTGTACATTAGGATCTCTGAAAGTGAGGGTTGGAACTAGAATGAGGAGGCACTGTGGGAAATTGAGATCATAGGGGAGAATGCCAGGTAAGCCCTGATTTATGGGAGGTCAGCCCTAGGGAGAGCAGCAAGGCACACCCCACCTCCACTCAGGGCCGAGCACAGGCTGGGCTCCCCCCCCCCCCTTTTTTTTTTAAATTTTGTTTTTATTTATTTATTCCCCCCCCCCCCCCCCCCGTTGTCTGTTCTGTGTCTATTTGCTGCGTCTTCTTTGTCCGCTTCTGTTGTTGTCAGCGGCACGGGAATCTGTGTTTCTTTTTGTTGCGTCATCTTGTTGTGTCAGCTCACCATGTGTGTGCGGCGCCATTCCTGGGCAGGCTGCACTTTCTTTTGCACTGGGCGGCTCTCCTTATGGGGCGCACTCCTTGTGCGTGGGGCTCCCCTACGCGGGGACACCCCTGTGTGGCAGGGCACTCCTTGCGCGCATCAGCACTGCACATGGGCCAGCTGCACATGGGTCAAGGAGGCCCAGGGTTTGAACTGCAGACCTCCCATGTGGTAGACGGACCCCCTAACCACTGGGCCAAGTCCGCTTCCCTGTGCTTCCTTTTTGACCAAGCAAATATCTTAGTTTTCAGAGTAAGCTCTAGATGCTGCTGCTAGAGGCACTACTGTGTCATATTGAAAAACAGATGTGTTGAGCAGTTGTAACATATGTAACCATCTTTACTTTTCTGGGCCTTAATTTTCTCATATGAAAAATGACAATTTCAAGGTGAAAATTATTTAAGGTTTTCTTCAGCGATCAGGCAGTCTATGACAGCGGTTGTCCACCCCGTTGATGTTGGCATTCAGCAGGTAGAGGCCAGCAATGCTGCTAAACATCTGACAAGTCACAGGACAGTCCCCACAGCAAAGAGTCACCAAGTCCAAAATGCCAGTAGTGCGAAGGCGAGAGGCCCTGGCCTGTGAAATGAGCATGCACAAGACCCACGCTGTCGGAGGGGCTGCTCCCAGAGAGGTCGTGGACTTGCAGAAAATAGCCTGACTCCTTCTCAAGGGCCTACTTTCCAGAGAATGAGTTTTAAATCTGTTGGGTTGGGGGAGAGGGAGCCATTCAGAGGAGAAGTTTCACAACTCCATGAGGTGATTTTCAGTGCAGATTTGGGTTATTGTTGATGTTGCCCAAAGGTGACTTTGCTTTAATTGAATTCTTCATTGTTCAGTAGATATGTGGGGAATGTCTGCTCTAGGTTACAAGCAGATCTCAAAGCGGGTGTTCATTTTGGGCGGTGAGGGGATAATCTGAAATTCCACATTTTCTCATCGAGAGTAATTTTTTCTTTTAAATGATTTATTGCATTATAAAAGGATTAGCTAGAGCTTCTTCAGTAGGGGTCTCCCTCCTAGGACAGCGTTTGCATTCTCAAGACACTACCCCAAAGTTGAGGGAAGGAGCAACAGGAAAGAACTAAACCAACTGAAATGTAGGTTCTGTTAGTGGAGGATCAGATAGAGGCTAAGTGCACGATAGTAGGAGTCAGCAGAAACCCAGCCATTCATTTTCTGGATCCCTGCATTTGTTGTTGAAGCTGCAGGTGGAACCAAGAATCCAGTGTTCCTCCTCTCCTCCTTTTTAATAAAAGCTGTCTTATCATTTGTTTTCCTTCTTTTTCAACAGGGTAAACCTCCTTACGCTGCTTCAGCAGAAGAAGTGGCCAAAGAACTCAAGTCAAAGTCAGGGGTGTCAAAGTGTTCTGCTGTGTCCTTAGAGGGTCCCCTGGCTGAAAATGGTGTGACGGCAGAGGAGAAGCCAGCCTCCCAGGTGAATGGGAGTACAGGAGATGCCAGGGCTTCCAACCAGTCTGAAAGTGCCTTGAATAAGGACTCTAAAATGTGCAATACAAATCCTCACTTAAATGCACTACACACAGACAGTGTTTGCCATAAAGATGATACTCTTGAGGCAGCTGTCTTAAATAAAGAAGAGTAAACTTATTTTTTATAGAGGGTGAAGGATGTTGGAAGGGTAAGGATTTAGGAATATCTGGAAAGAAAGAGAGCCTACAGTTACGTACATTTTTTCCTTTCCGTAAGAGAAAAATGAGGACTTTGGAAATTCGGATCCCTCTTTGATATTAGAGATTTAAACAACACATTTTTAGTTTTAACCAGTTGTAGTCAAAATGCTACAATAAAACAAAAAAAGAGAAAATGAAGAGCATTTGACTCCCGCACTTAAAATGAAGTACACATAAAGTTTAAACTGGTTATGACAAAAGCCTATAGTTGTGTTTCTTGAACTATAAAGAAAACAAATTTTGGCAGTCTTTAAGTATATATAGCTTAAAATATAATTTTTAGCATTTGGCACCATATGTATGCCATTATATTTGATTTTGCATTACTGTTTCACAATAAAGCTTTGTTTAAGGCTTTGATTTTATGATTATGAAAAAAAAGGCACAACCACAATTTTTCTTTCTTAAATTTCATCACTGTTGATGTGGTTCTTTTGTGTTTAAAAAAAAGTGCAACTATCGAAACAAAAAAAAATTATAGAGTAATATTGCCGTTCTGCTGATTTTAAATATACAGTACATCATACATACTTTTCAAGCAAGTTAAATGGAGATAAAGTTGAAATCATAGAAGATGCAAATGACCTTTCAAAATCAATACAATGTGTTCTGAAACTTGTCGTGACTAATACCATGCACCTGTGATCAATGAACTATGTGGTTTTGATCGGACGTAGGCCATTAGTATTACTACTTGAGCTAAACTTCTGCATGGTTCATAATTTTTAAAGTGTGTAGTTAATATTATGCATGTTATTGTCCTTTCTTCCATTCTTACAAGTATGTGCCCATTTGCAAAACAAAAAAGCTAATAATCAGTAATAGTCCTATAAAAGATGTTAACTATGTTTAGTCATTGACTGATCTTGCTCTAACCTTAAAATTTTGTGATTATTGACCTCTGTTGCATTTATTCTAAACCCTCCCCCCCAAATTATCTAGCCGTTTTAAATATCAACATTACCCTGGTGTATTCACTGCTGTATGCATTATTGTTCTTTGTTGCTGTTTTATGCCTTCATATTAGCAAAATATGAAATTCTGTGAAAAAAAAAAACCTTTGATCTTAAAAAAGCCCTCCCCCCCTTCTGTAGCAGGAAACAAATTGCTTGTTCTTGAGAACTTTCCCATCAAGAATTTAATAGAAGCAGGTATACTTATATCATTTTGATGTTTTTGTTAATGTTTCCAAACAATGTACTTTGAAATCAGAATCACTTCTTATTCGTTTTCATATAATTCTCCTGATGCTCTTCATCACACATTAGTGATCAGAAATGAGGTGTAATTCCCCAATCCCTGCCCGCAAGAGCTAAGTAGGATCTTACTGTAAGTTGACGGGAGTTTTGCCCTAACTCATGGATTGTGCAAGAATGAACTGCTGTTGGGTTTGATTGATCGTAGATGGATTGTGGTGTGGTGTATTTGAAGGCTATTGAATGCAACTTACAATGCTTAATAAAAATCTTTATTCTTTTAGTATAAAGTATAGTGTGGCTTTTAAATTCACTTATAAAAACAAAAGTTTTCCTGAGGTTTAATACAAATTGAAATAGCTACTTAAGGACTTGATCAAATAACCAAAATTTAGAAATATTTTGCCCTTTCAAAGTAATTCTTTGTTCCAGCTCTAAAGAAGCATTAGTACATGGTCAGTATGAAAATTTTTTATGCTGACAGTTATGTTTGAATTTCATAGGTAAGTTTAATGCACACAAAGGGCTATAAAAATAATATATTTTATTGCGGGTTTAGAAATAGAATTTTTTTTAAAAAGCCCTGAGGGATAAATAAATTTGATCTTAATAAGAGCTTGTTTTTGAAAGTCAGCGTTAACTTGTGTAGTTACTTCAGCAGAAGTAGTTTTTTCATGCCACCACCTTTAATTTAGAGTTCATCTCTGCAACCTGGAATCGAGATGCCGCTTTATTCACGTTGCGCGGTTGTAGAAACCCCGTGAACGTGTCACAGACTTCCGTTCCCTTGATATGCTCGCCTCCCTGGTCAGTGGCATGTGTAGGGTGTGTGCAGGACTATCAGCAGTGCAGGCCGTGGGAGAGCAAAGGCCTTCCCAGGCGAAGAGTGCTGGGTTCTTTCACCACCAACGCCGGGAAAGGAGGCGCGGGGAGGCAGACCCCGAACCGCAGAGGAGTTGGGTGTTTGAGTAGAGAAGCCGGGACGGGGCAACTCGGAGACTCGTATAAGTCAAAGGATATCGGCGTGACGTCTGCGACCTTCTGGAAGGCCGGCCCTGGCACAGAACCTTCCCTGATGGCACGCCCCGGGGCCTGAGTGGAAGCGCTGGGAACCTGCCCGGCCCTTCGCCGCGCACCTGCGAGAAAGCCCGCACCGCTGCGCGAGGAGCGCGGCCGCAGGTCGGGGATGAGAGCAGCCGGAGGTGCCGGGCGCACCCGAGCCTGCCCGGCGGGAGGGGGCGGGGCCTCGCCTGGCGAGCCTGCCCGGCGGGAGGGGGCGGGGCCTCGGCCTGGCCCGCCCCCGCCGGCTCGAGTGCGCGCGCGGCCTGCCCCGGACGCTCCGCCTCCCGGGCCGCGGGACGCGCGGGGGTCGGCCTCGCGCGGCCAGCGCCCGCCGGATGCGGGGCCTGCGGGCGGCGGAAGGCGGCCCGCGCCCTCAGGGTCGGGCCGCAGGGCAGTTGCCCTGCTCGGGAGGCGCCCTCCCCGCGTTCCGTACGTGGAGACGGAGCCTCAGGCGGGGGAGGCCGCCGGCTCGCGGTGCCCGCCGAGCCCGAGCTGCCTGGGAGGCGCCTGCGAGCCCGCGCCCTTACCCACTTCGGCGCGCGCCGCGCGTCCAGAGTTGTGCGCGCCCTCGACCCTGCAGCCCCCGCGGTCCCCGCCGCCGTCCTGACCTGGGCGCAGGCGAGGAGCCCGCGCGGGACGGAGCCGGGGCTTCCGCGGGAACCGAGGCGCGGGGCTGGGCCTGGGCAGGGCCGGAACCCGCCTGAGGCGCCGCCTGCCTCCAGGCTGCGAGAGTGCGGCCGGGCGGGTGCCGGGAGGCGGGCCTCTTCACCCGGACCTGGGAAAACAAGCTCCTCCCACGTGTCCGGAACGCTCACGTCCACCACCCCGCTGCTGGGCGAGGGGAGCGCTGCCCCCTTCTGCCCCTGGCCGCCCCGCGCCTGGGGTTCCGCGGGCCCCTTCCTGCGGCCCACGGAGGGAGGCGACCGCGCGCGGAGTCGCAGCTTTCGTCCTTACCCTTCAGTCTTCACAGCCACGCTCTCAGAAGACATCAGGGCAGCGCGTCCCCTCTCCTGAGGGCGAGTGTTCTCTCCAGTGTGCCAGCACGTCCCCGGGTGCCATTTCTTAATCCTTTCAGCCCGCTTTAAAGCTGAACAAGCTTTGAGTGTCCGGGGGAGTTGGGACACTTGTCTGAGGCCACAGCCCAGAAAGGCCGCTTCCTTGCCCAAGGCATCTCCCAGCCCAGAAGGGTGGCCTAGTACTGACCCAGGTCTTGCTTGGAGCCCGGGGCCATTTCCATGTGACCTCTTTAAAGCTTTCCTACACTGTCCTGTGTGAGACACAAAATACCTCTAAACCCTCTCTCTGGGCGGGATATGGCTTTAGACTTTTAGAGAGGAACAAAACAAAACCACCCTCACCCTCGTGCCTCTTTTTTCCGCTCCCCGAATCTTCTCTGGTAGGCCACTTTGGTTTCCAACCCTCTTTAGTACCAAGGGGCTTGAGGCCCCTTTGCCTTCCTGGTCTCCCTGGAGCAAACACCCTGGGCTCCGTGGCGGGTCCAGCCGGGATCCAGCTGGTGTGAGAGCCAGGTGTGACCACACCCTCCAGTCCCCTGCTGAGCTGTGTACCCACCTCACAGAAAAGCCGGCAGAAGCTGCTTAAGATGGTTCACATCTTACAAAAACCACATTTCCAGGAAGGACTGGCTAAAAAGCTAACATGTGGCGTAAAGGGAGCAACTCCAACACCTGACAGACTTCTCAGCAGGACAGTTCTTCTTGGAAGAGGACTGTGTTTAGCACCACTGGCCTCTGCCCACCAGAGTGCCTCCCCCTTCGTAAAAACCTACAATACCCCTTTCCTGCACCGCCACCTGCTCTCCAGGGGGCAGGCGCACGCCCTACTTAAGAACCAGCTCGCCCATCAGAACAGGCGTCTGGCTTGGGGAGGGGAGAGGGAATGACTTTCTGGAGAAACCAAGCCCCAGCCGGGTGGAGTGCCTTCCACGCTGGTGGGAGGGTGCTCCCAGGGACCTCGGCTAGAATGGGGAGGCTGAGGACAGCACCCTGCTGGTCACACCTGGCCATTCCTCCCCCAGAATCTCAGGGCAACATCTGAAAGGTAATCATGAGATTAACCGGGGCCGGGGGGGGGGGGGGGGGGGCTACGCCGCCCACCCGAGCTCTGGTGGGGAGGCTTGCCCCTCCCAAACACTTGCACTTTCCACACCACCGCAGCTCCACACACCTTCTCAGGCTGCCCACCTTGTCTCTTCCTCCTGAAAAAGCTTGTATTTGGCGTTTCCCATTTAAAAAGGCATACGTGTTTATTGTGGTAAGTTTCACAAATATAAACAAAGAGGAACAGAAAACTCACTGCTAATTCCATCCATCCTGAGACACCTGTTGCCAACATTTACTTGGCCTTTGTCTTGCCCTTTTTTAAAAATGTTTTTTATTTATTTTTAAAAGATACATAGATCACACAAAATATCTTGCCCTTTTTGATGCCAGATGCACACATTTTTCTTTTATAGGAAACAGCCATGCTGAGCATACCTATCTTGTCATTTTATTTTGCCTAACAGGGAATATCTTTCCCTGTCCTTACATATTCAACCTGAGCCCACAGAATCCATCGTGTGTGTCTGTACCGTCATTTATTTACCCACCCACTCTTTTTTGGACATTTAGATTTACTCAGCCATTCAACAAACACTCACTGAGTGTCAAGCCTGTTCCAGGCCTGATGGGACAGACAGAAAGGACCCTGCCTTCATGGCCTCTATGCTCTAGTGGGAAAGAAAAGCAACATAGCTGTATACACATAAGGACACTTGAGACAAGAAAATGCAGGAGATAAAATGGGGTGATGTGATGGTTAATTTCCTGTGACAGCTTGGCTAGATTGTGGCACCCAGCTGTTGGGTCAGCAAGCACTGGCCTGGCAATTATCGTGATGGTATTTTTTACTTTTTTTTTTAAGTACCAGGGATTGAACCTTGGACCTCGTCCATGGGAAGCGGGTGCTCAACCACTGAAACATCCGCTCCCCAATGGTTTTGTGGCTTGTTTGTTTTTAGGAGGTAGCGGGGAACAAACCCGGGACCTTGTACATGGGAAGCAGGTGCTCAACCACTTAAGCTAAAATACCCCCCATGTTGGTATTTTGTAGGTGGATTTGTATCTATTATCAGTCCATTTTATCTACAATCAACAAAGGTCATCGCCCTCATCAATGAGGGGGAGTCTCTGCTTCCAAACATTTGGAGATTTTGAAGCTAGAACTGAGGATTTCAGAAGTCAGAGGAAAATCCCTGCCTCGACTCCAGCCAGTCAGCTTCTCCTGGGGAATTCAGCCTCACCTTCTGGGGATTTCTGACTTGTGGAATTTGAACTTGCCAATCTCCACAGTTGCGTGAGCCCATTTCTTTAATGAATCTCTTGATGTTTATGTGTGTGTGTATATATGTATATATCCCATTTCTCTGGGAAACTGCACAGAACCGGAGGGAGGGGGTTATGGCAACAGTCCTCTGGGCCTCCGGGTGGAGCCCCCTCCTGACTGAGATGAAATGAGGAGGTGCTGGTCTGTGAAGAAGGATGCATCCAGGACCTGAGGTGGGGACAGGAAGACGGAGCACCTGGTATCTGTGGGGGGGGTGGGGAGGCAAAGCGTGAGCAGAAGCAGAGATCTGGAGGGCGCGGGTCCTGCTGGCTGGGCCAGGGCTCCGAACCGTGTCCTTGGGAGGATCTGGCTTATAGTTTTCTAAACTCATTGTGCTGTGCGGAGGGGAGAGGGGCTGCTGGTAGTCTCCTGTCCTTCACACAGCCACGAGAGGACGTGCATCCTGTAGGTGAGTTATTGTGGACACCCGTTGTAGGTGTGTCTGAATAGCATCGCAAGAGAACTAAGAAGCCGGGGAGGAAAGGAGGAGGATCCCAGCCTCCTCCCACCACTCTAAGGGGGCAGGGGCTGAGGGCTGCTTGGTCTGCTGTGCACCTGGCACACCCGGGCACAATCATCAGGTCGGTCTGAGCCAGGCTAGCAGGTAAAAACTGAGTTTCTCATTTTGATTTGCGTTATTTTTACTTCTAGTGAACGTTTTTCCTCCGATGCTTAATTGGCTCTTAATTTCTTTATCTTACAGTTTACAGAGTTTCTAGTGCCACTTTCGGTTCCTTTAAGATTCCAAAACCTTTTTATTTTTAGATAACTTCAAACTTACAAGAAGTTGCAGGAAAAAAAAAGAAGTTGCAGAAAGTAATACAGAAACAACACATAGAAGTCTGACCTGTCTCCCCACCCAGATTTATCAAGGTTTAGCATTTTACCACATTTGTTATATCATTCTTTATCTATCTATCTATCTATCTATCTATCTATCTATCTATCTATCTATCTATCTATGTATCTATCTATCTATCTGAGAGTAGGTTGTATGTCATGCTCCTCAAATGCTTAATACTTCCATACACATTTCCTGAGAACAAGGATACTCACTTATGTAAAAACCTTCCATCCTGTATCCAGCCAGCTAGGCACCCACCCACATCACTCATCCATTCACCCATGAATGCACCCACCTACCTATTTATCCATCCATATACCCACCCACCCAATCCACCATCTACGCACTCATCCATGCATCCATCATCTATCCATCTATTCATCTTCTCTACACCCACACACCCACCCCATCAATCTGTCCATCCATCCTCCTATCCACCCACCCCATCCATCCATCCATCCTATCTACACCCACCCTACTAATCCATTCATCCTTCTATCCACACAACCCTCAATCCATCTATCCATCCATCCTTCCACCCACCCCATCTATCCATTCATCCATCTATCCAACAATCCATCTATCCATCCTTCTATCCATCCACTCGCCCCATTGACCTGTACATCCATCCATCTTTATATCCACCCACCCCAACTATCCATCCATCATCTATCCACACACCCACCCCATCAATCCATCTATTCATCCATCCCATCTGTCCACCCATCCCATCCATCTATTCATCCATTATTCTGTTCATTCAGTCATCAGTTCCTTCCTCACAGGGTCTCCATGGACCAGGAGCTGTTCTTGGTGCTGAGGATAGTCATGAATAAAAGAAAGTCCCTCCCTGCATATGTAACTTCCCTCTAGTCGGGAAAGGACATTGAAGTAAAAATACATGCAAGAAAAAATAAATCCAAGTGAAAATGCAGTGGCAATTGTAATAAGTCTTAGGAAGCAAAAAATGCAGAGCAGATGAGGAAATTCCTATACATGGAGAGTGGAGGGGAAAAGTGTCAAGGGAAGTGTGTCTGAAGAAGTGACATTTAATCTAAGACCCAAAAGAGCCAAGCACAGAGTGAGAGGCAGCTCAGCAGGGTTGACTCGTATGTACTCTGCAGGCAGACCTTTCCAGAGCTCCTCATGGGCAGGTGCATTCCTTGCATTTGTGCACATCTGGCCCTGCAGGCCTTACTGACCCCTCGGCGGTGGCATCACCTGGCCCTGGTGCGTCCTGATTAGGCCCTGTTCTGAGGCTCTATGGACAGCATCCTTTTCACTCTTTAAAGTGTCCCTATTTGGACAGTGAATGATACGGTCACTCAGCTATGAGGCTCTTGTCTACAAACTCACTGTATCCAAACATCAGTGGAAACAGTCAAGAAGATGGCACACTTTTGTACCCATCAGAAAAATCTGGATGGTTCTTTAAAAAAGTTCCTGCAGGACATCTGGGCTGGGAAAGATCAGCTTGGTCCAGGTACCCCAAGAAGGAACCCACTCTTAGAACTCTCTTTACACCCACCAAGTGGATTATCTTCACAAAGACACAGAAATCACATGTATTATGATTCTTCAGAAAAACAGAACCAAAAGGAAAATAGGTATGTTGATTATGAATTTTATCATGAGGAATTGGCTCATGTGTCCATGGGAGCTGGCAAGCCTGAACTCCATGGGGCAGGCTGCAAGTTGGACACTCTGATAAAGTTGATGCTGAAAGCCTTTGACTGAATTCCCCAGGGGAAGCTGGCTGGCTGGAAATGCCAGTGAGAGTCATTGCTGATGCTGAGTCCCATTCCTCTTCTGATCTGAGAAACCCTCAGTTCTGGCTTTTAAGATCTCCAACTGTTTGGGTGAGGAGATTCCCCACACTGCTGAGGGCAAGCACCTTTGTTGATGGTAGATGCAATCAACTGATTGTAGATGTAATCATCTGACTATAGATGCAAATCTATCTGCAAACTATCCTCATAGTAACCATCACGCTATGGCTTGCTTGACCAAACTGGACACCATAACCCAGTTGACACATGAACTTGACCATCACACCAAACCTTGAACTAGTATCTCCTTTCTGACAGCCTCTCAACCAAGACCAGTGGGCACCTCTGCTTCAAACCACTCAGACGTCACCTTTTACTCTATCTCATCCCAGGTGATCTGTCCGCTACCAGCTGTGCATCTTACTCCCACCATTGTCCGGCCCCATTGCACACACCATCACTCCCTTGGTAATTACTACAAGGAATGCCATGAGCCTTTCTGCTAAAGACCAAAGCAGGGCAAGAGAAGCAAATGGACCTCCTTTTCCCTAAAGGAACAGACTCTTTCCCATACGAGGCACAGTGTGGTGGTGGTGGGGCTACAGTCATTTCCAGGCACACCTCCCAGAAAGAAAGAAAGAAAGAAAGAAAGAAGCAAGTCAAGCCACTTGGCCACTCAAGCTTGGTTGTCCTGTACTATGTGCTTGGATTCCATCTCTGATCACGACCAGCTGCCTTCTATCCTGCCTTTCGTTTGTCATCCCCCCTCTGCCCTCCCAAAACCACTTGGTGTCCAGAGGTGGCCATGGTTGGGCCAGAAGCCTGGGGAGGCCCCCAGCACCTTTATCCAGGCCAGTTCAGTTCAGCTCTGGAACTTTCATTCATTATCATTCTCCTTTCAGAGCTCTTTGGTTTTGTTCCTCAATCAGGCTGTCCTTGACCTTTTTATCCCCCCCATTACACGCTTCCTCCTGTGTCACTGGGTTTTCCCTGCAGCATTGTACATGAACTTCAAGTCTGTTATTGTGTTACCGGTCCCCTGCTCTGGCATAAGAGTTCCCTGGAAGCTGGAACGTGTCTGCTGTGCTCGCCACCATGCAACCTGCGCCCAGACGATCTTAATGAACAAATGAATGAGAGAATGAAGGGAGGCATGGACAGGCACATATGGAAAAATGCTACATTGACTGCACTCGCGGCCGGTGTGTTGCTGCCATAGGAGCTCTAGGACTGAGAGGCATCTTGGGGAAAGTCCTGTTGCTTGCAGAGACCTGTGGGTGCTGAATTTAAGAGGAGTCCCCAAGGCATGAGGAGGATGGGGCTAGCAGATATTGAGGTGAAGGGCAGCACTAGAAGGGGAAGCCACTGAGCAAGAGTTTAGGACTGGAGAGTTCCCAGAACGTGGGGACTCGGATGACGCCACACGGTGGGCGGGGCGCCTGGCCCCCGGCTGGCCTTGGAGGCCTCCGCTGCCCTCTATTCTGGGCCTAGCTGCCAGGCAGGAGGCCCCTTTACAATCCTTGCGAGCACCCCATGCTGCCTCAGGCCCTCCAGGCTTGGGCTACCAGGCCCCTTGCTGGGGTGCATCCCCTGGCTCTCTGTGCCACCCAACCCACTAGGTCTTTCTGTATTGGCCATCCATCCCCTTTATTAGAAAATCAACTCCGCAAGCTTCTCACCGAGTCTTCCGTGTCGAGTCATACTGCTTGGCACGCAGCGGGCTCTGCGAATAGATTTGTTAAGTACGTGAGTGAAAGAACGAAGGGTGGGGTTGAGGAGAGGGAGAGGGAGACCGAGAGGTGGCAGGCAGGAGATTTAGGCCTTGCTGCTGGGAGATAAAACCCCAATCACAGGGAGAGGCCCAGCAGAAGATGTGCTGGCAGTGCATCAGGGGACTTCTTCCTTAGTTTATTCTGTAGCTGATGGGAGGAAGGTGTTTGAAGAACAGGGAAGGAGCCCAGGACAGAAGCAATGCAGTGGGCCTGGCTGGAGACTGCAGGTGCATCCAGAGGGTGGAAGGGGCAGGCGGAGGGGGCAGGGCGGACCAAGAGGCTCTGTCTTGGGGTGGTCGGGAGGGCTTTCCCTGGCCTGGCCTGTGCCCTCATGGCATCCAGCGCAGGCTCAGACCTGAGAGAAGGGCAGGTGCCTCGCTCATTCCTCTCCCCCGCTGCCCCAGGCCAGGCAGCCTCCATTTTCACATCTGTAAAATGGCGCCAAGAACACCGACCCACCAGCACAGTGGGGGTGTTGAGCTCGGTATAGTAGGTACTAATCACCAGCACGGCTCAGGGAACGGCTCAGTGCCTCACGGACATCTGGCTGAATGCTTGCGAATCCTCATCAAGAACGGAGGGCAGCGCAGGGGACCTGGGAAGCACTGGGCAAACGCCGGGGAGGGGAACTACGACCCTTAGTTTACACAAGAACATGGACGCCTTCGGAGACTGAGGACTTCACAGGGTGACCTCACAAGGTGATGTGGCAGAGGCTGGACCCAAAGCCCAGGGCTCCTTCCCAGCAACACGGGGCTTCCCGAAGTTTCTAGCATCGGTAACCGAACAGACGAATCTGTGGGATTTGAACTCTGCTCGTTCAATTGCTTTGCTATCACTAGAAAGGTAGAGGCGACGGGTGGATATGAGGGAACTCAGCAGTGCCCACCCCAGCCTGAGCCGCTGGACCACGGTTCAGACACTAGGCTTAATCCCACTGGCTCTGGGCTGGGCACTAGTTATCTGCACTAATTCACACTAAAGTGTTAATGGCCAACTTTGCCTTAACGGTATTCCTTTCCCAGACCTTTTGTATTTAAAGAAACATCCAGATTTTCACCCAGGAGGAAAAGTGAAACTGGGAGGGTGACAAGCAGAATTAAAGCTGGAAGGCCTTGCCAGCCTTAGACAGCTCTCTGAGGTGTGACAGGGGTGGGGGAGGAAATTTATTTTCCCTCCTCCCCTCTGGCCCATTTTCCCCTCTCCAGCTTCTCTCACCCTGGCCTTCCTCAGGCTTGGTCTTCACAGGCGAGGCTCTGTGGGAGGCAGTGCCCTGAGCAGTTGGGGAGGGGTTACCTTGTCCTGCTGGGTGGCCGAATACGGACGGCAGATTTGGATGCAGTGCTTGGAGCGCAGTCAGTACCTGAGAGGCCTGCGATGGAGCACTGCTGGCCAAGGACCCTGTGAGGCGGGGCTGGGCCAGGTGGCCTGCAAGGCCCTTTCGCGCCTGGAGAGTCTGGCAACCTGCTTGTCACAGCGCGATGCAGATTCTGCTGGTGTAGGACGAAGACTGGACAGAGTGACAGTGCAGCTCGGTCACCGCAGGCTCCTTGCTCTGCACCCCTGGAAACCCTCTGCAACTGGGGTCTCCTCAGCACCAGCTCCAAGGGTGCAGCAGCAGGCGGAGGGGGCCTGTGGGCTGGCCTGGACCCTGAGGTGGCCCGGAGGCAACACCTTAGCGCCTCACAGCCGCACCCCACACCTTTTGGCCACCAGCTAGGACAGTTCTCTGGGAGACAGAAAGGGAGGTCCCGGGGCCTGTTGTCCTACCCGCCCCCCCCCTCTTGTAGGTCACCTCGGCGGGGGGGGGGTGGGTGGTGGTGGGCTCTAAGCAGAGTTCCCATCCCGGGAGCTCTGCAGAGACCCAGACTCCAGGTCCTCGCTCTCCAGGCTTACAGAGCTCACCTGGAGCGAACGCGCCCCCCGGGGGGCTCCGCTTTTCTCCTCCTCCCTCTCTCGGAGCGGAATAGCGGGAAAGGCGGCGCGGAGCCGAGGCCTGCGCCCCCCAGCCCACCCCAGGAGATGCCCACCTCGGGCAGGCAGCCTGGAGGGCGAGTCATCTTCCACCGGGAATGAGAGCCGGAAAAGGGGGAATTCGTCCTGGAGCCCGAAACTCCGTCGGGGGAGGCGGGATGCAAGCGGGGCGGAGGCACGAGGCGCGGGAAGAGGGGGAGTCCCCCTAACTCCCCCCACTACCCCGCCGCGGGGTCGAAAACCCAGCCTGGAAGAAAGTTAGGGCCAAGTGCTCGGCGGAGCCGGAGCGTCCCGCGAGCTCTCTCCCCCGCGCCCCGGGGTCCCCCGGGCCCCCCTCCAGCGCGGGCCCGGCCCCCGCCCCGGCCGCTTCCCGCCTCCCACTCGCGGCCCGGGGCCGAGAGCAGCGCGGGCGGAGCCGCCCCGGGCGCGGCGGGCCAGGCCTGGCCGGGGCGCGGGCCGGCGGCGGGGGCGGCGCCACCCGGGGCCGCTGACGTAGAGGCCGCGCGGCGGCCGGGGGTCCCTTCGGTGGGGCCGCGGCTCCCCGCCGCCGCCGCCTTGGCCCCGCCGCCCCCGCGCGTCCATTTCCCTTTTGTGTCCCCGCGCGCCGCCCGGGTTCCGCCCGCCGCCCCGCGCGCCCCGAGAGCCCGGGCCGGCCGGGCGGCGCCTGCCGCGGCGACTCGCACGGCGCCGGCCGGGCCAGGGCGGCCTCCGCGCGCGGCCAATCGCGCGGGCGGCATTGTGTGGCCGCGGCCCGGGCGGCCGGCGTGCGCGCAGGCGGGGGCCTGTTTGTTTGCGCGGGGCCGGCGCCCTCCCCCTCCCGAGGCGCGGCGGCGGCGGCACCCGCCTGACCCGCGGCAGCGGCGGCGGCGGCGGAGGCGGCGCCCCGGCCCTCGCCCCCGCCCGCCCGCCGCGGCCCGACCGGGCCCGGAGCCCCGCGGCCCGCGGGCCCGAGCGCAGCGCGGCGGCCGGAGCGCGGGAGGCGGCGGCGCGGGGAGGCGGCGCGGCGGCGCAGCTAACATGGCGACGGTGCCTGTGTACTGCATCTGCCGGCTCCCCTACGACGTTACCCGCTTCATGATCGAGTGCGACGCCTGCAAGGACTGGTTCCACGGCAGGTGAGCGCGCGCCCCGCCGCCCCGGGCCCCCGCGGCCCGCCGCATTGTCCGCCGCCCGCCCCGGCCCGGGCCCCGACTCCGCGGCGACCCGCGCGGACCGAGCGCTCTGCGCGCCCGGGCGGCCCGCGCCTCCCGCAGGCCCTGCTCGGGGGCCCGGCGGGCCGGCGGCTCGGCCGGGGGGCCCTTCTCGGGGGTCGCCCGGGGTCGGGGGTGGCCGCGGTCCGGGGCTTTGTGCCGCGGGGCGGGGGCGCCGGGCCCGGGGCTCTAACCCCGCGCGGTGGGCGACTGTCGCCGGCCGCGCACAAAAGCCGAGGCCCGGCGGGGCAAGAAGGTGGGTTTCGAGCGCGGGGCGGCCGCTGCGCGCCAGGAGGCCGGCTCGGGCCGCGCGGCGGGGACCGCTTCCCCGGGAAGCCGCCCCGGGGGAAAGTTGGGGGGCGCCGCGGGCCGGGGCCGGGCCCGGGCCCAGGCGCCGCCTGACAGCGCAGGACGCGGCGTCCGGGGCGCCCAGGCTGGGGCCGGGCGCTGGGCGGCCCGGGAGGCCCAGGCCCGGCCGCCCCCCACGCCCGTCTCCTCCCCCTGCGAAGTTGCAGGAACTTTCCCCGCGCGGGCTCCGGGCCGGCCAGGCCCGGGAGCAGCGGGCGCGCAGCCCGGCGCGGGTCCCTGGAGAGGCGCAAGTGGCGGGCTCCGACGCTGGCCGGGCTGGGGCGGAGGTGGGGGCTCGAGCGAGGGCGAGGTGGCGGGAATGCCGGCGCGCCCACCCTCCGCGGCGCCCGGGAGCTCCCGGGACCGGGTCTCGGCCTGTCGTACTCCTCCCCCGCCCTCTCCGGTGGCCCTGCGGGCTCCCTGGCCGGGGTGTCGGTGACAGAATAGTGTGTGTCGACAGAATAGTGTGTGTCGCGCGTGCGGTGCGGGGGGTGGGGGGGGGGGGCGCGGTGTTGTGGCTTCGCTGCCTCCTCCGCTGGCCTTCGGTTTTCCTCATTCCTCTCCTGTCTGTTGCACAGAGGGACTCTGAGGTTTTGACACGACCTTTTTCTCCGTAGGGGAGTTGGGGGGCAGGGGAAGCCAGGGAAAGCTGGGAGAGACTCAAAAGTTTCCAGCCCTCTTGGCCTCGCCCGTGGCCATGACCGGGCCCTGTGCCTAATTTGCAAAGGCCTTGGTCCATTCCCACCCAGAAGTCAACGGACGAGGAAGAGGAGGTGACACTGGGTGCCCGAACTGCTCCGACAGGTTCTCTTGCATCTGACTTTACCCGTGGGATGTTTGGGCTGGGAGGACACCCGGGCGGGGGTGGGGGGACATGCTGGCCAGGGCTGGGTGACCTCCGTGCCTCCAACGACCTGGAGCAAGGTGGGGGGGGGGGAGCGGAGAGGAGCTTCTGTGGTGGTGGGTGGTCCCAGAGCCTGCAGACAGGAGGACTTCCTGCTGGTATCAGTGAGGTTTTCGGGATGGGCCAGTGCTGTGGCCTCAAGTTCAGTCCTGCTCGTTCCCACGTGGGGGCAGGAAGAGTCCAGGATGGGGGCCGGCGCCCCTTGGTCAGTGCCGGTCTGAGCCCCACCTGGTGGGACACACCTGTGAAGGGGGCGGGGCCACCCTTGCACCGCTTGACCTGAGAATCCCATCCTCCCCGGCTGCCGTCCTGGGAATACACCGTAACTGTGGGGGTCCCCCCAAAGAACCAAAGCTGAGGTGTGAACCCCCAGAACAGGGCGTCCCCGTGCACTCCACCTGGCGTACACTGTGAAGCCGCTCCTGAGCCCCCCACGTGGGTCAGGCCCTTTATCTGCTCTTCCAGGGCTGCTCGGGCCCCGAGATGCCGCCTGGCAGCCCCTCATGGCCCTGGAGGGGGGCCCAGGGGCTGGGCCTGGCCAGCAGGCACCGTTGCAGAGCTTCTGTCCAGGGCTCCGGCGTGGTGCCCAGGCTGGGGAGGGGGAGGTGGGGGGACCCTTTTGTCTCGTCGCCCCCTCTCTCCTGCGTTGGGAAGGGAAGGCCAGTTCTGAGTCACATCACCCAAGGCCAGACACGGAGGCGGGGGGAAGGCCAGGGCTGAGAGCAGGGGCGGGCAGGGCCTAGATTTGACCTGCTGTCCTGGAACAAGAGGAGCTGGGGGCGGGAGACTGACAGTCGTGACACCTTAGAGGTCATGATTTGGGGGGAGTCCTTATCTACTTTAAAAAATGTGTTTTGTTTTTTTTTTTGAGGTACCGGGGCCGGGGAATGAACCTGGGACCTCCTTTGTGGGAAGCCGGTGCTCAGCGACTGAGCCACGTTGACTCCCCTGGGTTGGTTTTCCCGTTCCTTTGCTTGTTGTTTTTCTGTTTTTAGGAGGTACCAGGAACTGAACCCGGGACCTCCCATGTGGGAAGCGGGCGTTCCACTGCTTGAGCCGCATGCGCTCCCCCTTATCTGCTTCTGAATTTAGTCGAGGGCTTTGATTTGATGCCAAGCAGGCGTTGGATCCACTGCAGGTTCTCTTCCCCCTTTCGGGGCCCCGGTGTCTGAAGGGGCTTGTGTTCCCCCCTCTGCTGTGGGGGGCGTTTTCTCCGGCATCTAATCAAGAGTGAGCCCTGAGGTCGGGAGGTTGTCCCCAGCCCTTTGGGTGGCTCAGGGCAGGTGCCCCAATAGGGGGAAGGGGAGTCGGGGGTGTGGACCCCGTGGGCGAGGCTGGGCAGATCCTTTGACAGATCGGGCATTGCCTTTTCTCATCTGTAGAACCGTGCGCTGCCCGAGCTGTGTGTCTCTCCATCCTCAGACGGTGGTGGGATGACCCCTGTGATTTTTGTCCCATCAGCGTAGCACCTGTATTGTTACTTACTTTGTATATTTTAACATTTCAACTCATTGAAAAAAAAACCTTTAAATTTAGAGCAGGTATAGGTTTATAGAAAAATTGAGCAGAAAGCTGAGAATTCCTGTAATTCCCCCCTCCCCAACACCCATCCACGCAGTTCTCGCTGTTGTTACTGTGCGGCGGTAGTGCGGTGCATTTGTTACGGTCGATGAATCAGTATTGACACATCTAGTACCTAAAGTCCACAGCAGACACTGGGGTTTGCTTTCCGTGTGTCCAGGTGTGTGTACAGTTCCATGGGTTTCAACAAATGCGTAATGTTCTGTGTCCACCTATACGGGTATTAGCTTTTTATTTGGGGATAATTTTAGACTTACAGAAGAGTTACAAAAATAGTACAGTTTCCCTTGTAGCTTGTTAAGGGTGGCCTTCACCCCGCTTTGCCAAATGTTAACATCTTACATAACCATGGTGCAGCTTTCAAAGCTAAGACATTAATGCCGGTAGAATACTATCAGTTAAACTCCAGGCTTTCTTCTGATTTATTGAACCTGCGCCCCCCCCCTCCCCCCACGTCCTTGTTCCGTTCCGGGATCCCATATTGCATTTCGTCATCCTATCCCCTAATACTCATGAAGGATTTTTTTTTTTTTTTCTAAAAGGAAACTTCCTACCGTTCCCCAAAATAGAATATTAGTGTAAGTTGCCGTAGACATAAGCTGTAGAAAAAACAAAAACGGAAAAACCACAACACACAACTGTTAAAGCAGAACCACCTACGTTTCTTCAGCACACCCTATTTTAGGGCGGATGGGAAAAGAGGGGCTTGGAGGTCACCCACTGCCCTGGTGCCTGAGTCGCAGCTAGAGACGGCGCTTGGCGGCATTGCCAGCCGGGAGCGTGGTTAGAAATGCCCCTTCCTTGGGGCTGAGCTTGCTTTGAGGGTGCGTTGGCCTTAGCAGGAAGTCCGAGCCCCAGCCCCCCGTGTTCGTCGTGGGAGCCCCTCTAGTGGTCTGGGGGAGGCAGGAGCCCCGGGGACCACCCATTCTGCATTCCCTGAAGTGGGCGCTTCCGGGGTGAGGGGCCCAGGTGAGGCGAGCTGGCCACCTGCTGCCGTGCCACACTCCTCCCCAAACCCCATCTCTAGCCTGGGGCCGGGCTGCGCCTCACGCTGGCGGTGTGACACTCCTGCCTGAACCCCATCTCTAGCCTGGGGCCGGGTGCGCATCTGGCCGCTCGACCTTCGCCTAGGAGTGGGGATTTGGTGTGGAAGGGGCTGGCGCAGGGCCCCCGCAGGAGGAGGCTGGAGGGAGGCGACCCTGCAAGGTGCCACACTGCAGGGCGCCTCATCTGCTCGGGTGGGGAAGTGTGGCACCCAGCAGGGTTTGGGGGCCCTTCCCCCTGGGGGGGCACTCTCACAGAGCCGCCGGGCCAAGCATGCGGTCACTTCTTGGGCCTCCTCGGTCCACCTGGACAGTGGAGGCGCGACCCCGAGCCCTCCAGTCGGCCGGAGGGGCGTCTCACCCCCACCCCAACTTAGCGGGAAGAATTTCTGTCCCTGGGAAACAGGAGGGACTCTGCGAAAGCGTCAGCCATCCCTCAGCCAGAGCTCCCTGGTTCCTGTTCGGGCGTGAGTTCGAGTTCCGTTGGGCCTTCTGGGTTGTTGGAGGCATAATCAGTAACACCGACGCTGAAGGAGCTGAAGGCAGAAGGGGCTGTGCGAGTAATTTCAGCGACATAAGCTGCGTTTATTTCTCAGCAGGTGTTCGTCGAGAGCCTCTCCCGTGTGAGGCTGAGGGGGCCCCAGGGGTGGCAGAGCCGAGCCGTGCCTCTCCCAGGGCCCTGAGGTGTGCTGCCCGGGACCTGGGCTTCTCTCTGAGGGGTGGTGGGAGCCACGGAAGGCTCTGGGCAGAGGAAGGATGTGATTTGACCGAGGTTTTGCCAGGGTCCCTCTGGCCGCTGTGGGGAGGGTTAGGAATGGGAGTGCATTCAGGGAGGCCTGCCTGGAGGCAGCTGCACCGTGCTGGTGAGAGGCGCAGAGGAGGCGGCGCTGACCCCGCCTTGCCTGTCATGGAGCCCTCCAATTGCTGTGTGTCTGCTGGGCACGGTGTCTCTGCACTTTTGTTGTGCCCCCCCCAAGCTCCTTGGGGCTCCAGGGGGCAGGAGTCGGCCCCCCTCGCTGGTCCTGGTGATACCGTGCTGGGAAGGAGCTGGAGCTAGCAAAGGAAGGAGGGGTGGCCAGAGGCAGAACTCTCCAAGTTGAAACTTGGGTGGTCGGAGCTGACCCTTAGGTCCCGGAACCTCAGATCCCTGGACACATCTGGGGCCATCGACGTGGGAACAGAGCTGTGACGCGTGGAGGAATAGCGTTCATTTTTAAACGAGGGACTCTCACCATTTGAGAGAGAAAGTGTGCCTTTAAGATGTCCAGGAGGAGGTGGAGAGAGGTGCTCCCTCTTCTGCTGGAGCCCCCTGATCCCCAACACATGAGGTGTGGTTTGTTGTTTTTTAAACAAATTAATTTTGATCCACAATAAAGCATATAACCCATCTAAAGTGTACAGTCAATGGTACTTGGTATAATCGCATAGTTGTGCATTCATTGCTTCATTCATTTTTAGAACATTTTCATTATTTCAATAATGATAACAATAATAAAAAACGACAAAGAAAATTCTTCACCTCTCAGTCTCTCTCGAGATGTGCAAGTGAGCGATTTGGTGTGAGTCTCATCTTCCTCGCCAGAATGTTCGATGTTATTACTGAAAATATTTGGCTAGAAGCGTGCTCGGTGTGAAACCCCTGGGCCAAAGCACGTTTCGTTTGGGGCCGTTCGGGCACCGAGCGTGCCTCCAGATGTCGCCAGCTCGCCCTCTTGCCTGAAATCTGGGCTAAGGGGTGTGTGAGGTGGACACTTAGCACCGGGCAGCCTCTTCTCCCTGGCGGTCCCCTCGCAGCCGTGCTCACGTGTGCTAGGTTCTTATTCCAAAAGAACGAGGAGAATTGCCCTTGGCGGTGAGCGTCGGCCAGAAAACGTGACGCGATGGCACGTGCTGCCTCACCCCCTGGAACTCAGGGTGGACGGAGAGCAGTCCATCCCTCGGCGGTGATTGCTAGTGCCACGGTGGGTCACGTTTGTGCTTCACACTCACCCTCCTGTTTGGGGCCCACGCTGCCCGAGGTTGGCAGGCTGGGCAGGTCGACCCTCAGCGCCGACTCACGGGCGCAGGCAGGAGGGCGGAGATGTGGCATCTCAGAGCTGCGTCACGACGGGAGGTCCCCTGTGTGCAGGACGGGGATGCGCTCGCCTTGGGGTCCAGGAGGCGGTGTTTGGTTTAAATTCTCTGGCTCGAGGGCCTGAACAGGTCCAAGCCCTGAGAAGGCCGCCTGTGCCCGCGGTTGTGAAAACGCAGTGTGGTTGGGTAGCCGACGGCAGTGAGGCGGACGTCGGGGCTCTCTCCTGCGTTTGGGGCTGTCTTCTCAGCTGTTTGAAGCGGTCTCCCCCCCGGATGCAGCCCTGCCTCCCTCGGCTCTGCTCCATCTCGGCCTCTCTCGTTCTCGGCCTCTCTATCGTCATCCCCCCCACTTCTCCCAGCCGTGGCTCTCTGTGCCGGGTGGTGGGTGGGGAACCCCACTGAATGGGGTTAGAATGCAGGGTCTGTTGACGTTTTCCCTGGACCGCCCAAAGTGCTGGCTCATCTGTGGATAAACATTTAGAATTCTGGCCAGTGACTGGCTTTGACCTCAAAGCACAAGAACTCAAGGTCTTTGTGGTGTTTGGCCGAGCAAGTGGAGAAACCAGCCTTTTGTTGTTATTTTTTATTAAAAAAATCGAAGCGCGATTCACGTAACATAAAAATTAACCATTTTGAAGTGTACAATGCAGTGGCATTGAATACATTGACAGTGTTGTGTTGCCATCACCACCATCTCATTCCTGAGGTTTCATCCTGTGTCTGTGAAGCAGTCGCTCCCCTGACACCCCCAGCCCCTAGAAACCGTCAGTCTGCTTTCTGTCTATGGATTTGCCTCTTCTGGATGTTCCATCTAAATGGAATCACACACTATGTGCCCTTTTGTGCCAGGCTCCTTTCACCTAGCATACATAGTGTACTGGGGGTTGGGCCATGCTGCAGCATGTATCAATACCCATTCCTCTTTATGGCTGAATAATATTCCATTGTATGGGGAAGCAGATGTGGCTCAACTGTTAGAGTGTCCGCCTACCACATGGGAGGTCCAGGGTTCAAATCCAGGGCCTCCTGATCCATGTGATGAGCTGGCCTATGCGCAGTGCTGATGCACGCAAGGAGTGCCGTGCCACGCAGGGATGCCCCCCGCATGGGGGTGCCCCACGTGCAAGGAGTGCACCCTGCAAGGAGAGCCACCCCGCGCAGAAAGTGCAACCCACCCAGGAGTGGCACCACACACATGGAGAGCTGACGCAGCAAGATGACGCAACAAAAAGAGACACGGATTCCTGGTGCTACCGAGAATGCAAGCGGACACAGAACACACAGCAAGTGAACACGTGAGCAGACAACGGGGGCGGGGCGGGGAATGGGAGGGAGAGAAATAAAATAAATCTTAAAAAAAAAATTCCATTGTATGGATGGATGTATCTCATTTTGTTCATCTGTTCACCTGCTGAGGGACCCTTGGGCTGCTTCCACCTTTTGGCAATTGTGAATAATGCTGCTGTGAACATTGGTGTACAAGTGTCCATTTGAGTCCCTGCTTTCAATTCTCTTGTGTTTATATATATCTAGGAGTGGAATTGTCAGATCATACGGTAATCCTGTTTCACTTTTTGAGGAGCCACCAAACTGTTGTCCAGAATGGTTGCACCATTTTAGTTCCCAACAGCAATGTGTGAGGGCTCCGATTTCTCCACGTCCTTGTCAACACTTGTTATTTTCTGATTTTTAAATAATGGACATTCTAATGAGTGTGAAGTGATATCTCATTTTGGTTTTGATTTGCATTTCCCCAGTGGCTAATGATGTTGAACACCCTTTTGTATGCTTATTGGCCATTTGTGTATATGTATATTTTGGAGATATAGTTACTCAAGTCCGTTGTTCATTTTTAAATTGGGTTGTCTTTTTTTGTTGAGTTGTAGGAGTTCTTTATATATTCTGAGTAGCTAACCCTTAGCAGACACATGGTTTGCAACTGTTTTCTCCCTTTCGGTGGGTTTCTTTTCACTTTCTTGATAGTGTCCTTTGATGCGCTGCAGTTTGAAATTTGAAGTTGAATTTATCTTTTTTTATCTTTTGTTGCCCATGCTTTTGGTGTAAAGTCTAAGAATCTATCACCTAATAGAAGGTCACCAGGTGTCATCTTTATGTTTTCTTTTAAAAGTTTTAGGGTTTTGGCTCTTATATTTAGGTCTTTGATCCATTATGAGCTAATTTTTGTATGTGGCGTGATGTAGACGTCCAACTTCCTTCTTTGGCATGTGGCTATCAGCTGTCCCTGCACTGTGTTTTTTTTTCCTTCTTCTACCTGGTTGAATCATTGTCTTTTTGGTGTATCGCTTCACCGTGCGGGGGCCTGCGTCTCTCCACACCATGCAGGACTGGGATGCCTTTATTTATTTATTTTTACCCGGAGGTCCCGGGGTTTGAACCCAAGGCCCTCCATATGGTAAGCGGGAAATTGAACCACAGCCGCTCCCCCTGCGCTGTTTTTTGAAGAGACTGTTCTTTTCCTATTCAATAGTCCTAGCACCCTTGTTGGACACCATTGGCCATAGATGTAAGGGTTGCTTTCTGAACTATCAGTTCTACTCCATTGGTCTCTAGATCTCTTTTTATGCCAGTATCATGCCACTGTGATTTTTGTAGCTTTGTAGTAAGTTTTGAAATTGGCATGAATGAGTCTTCCAGCTTTGTTCTTCTTTTTCAACATTGTTCTGGCTATTTTAGGACCCCTTGCAATTCCATATGAATTCGATGATTGGTTTTTCCATTAATGTGCAAATAAAGGTCCTTCAAATTGATAGGGATTGCATCGAGTCTGTAAATAGCTTTGAGTGGTATTGACACTTAACAATGTTACATCTTCCAGTCCATGGTGACGGGACGTCTTTCCGTTTATTTAGATCTTCTTTTATTTCTTTCAGCCGTGCTTTGTCATTTTCGGTATACACAACTTTCACCTCCTTGGGTCAATTTACTCCTAGGTATTTTATTCTCCGGGTGTTATTATAAATGTAATTGCTTTCTTAATTTCCTTTTTGGGTTGTTCATTGTCGGTGACTTTTTTATTTGTGTTGACACTGAATCGGCATAGCCACACACAAGCAGGTCCACTGCCAGGTCACCCAGCAGACACACTGACGTCCACAACTACGCGAGTGCAGATGCCGCGTGCCCAGGGCGCACTTGCACACCATGTTTATTCTCCTTTTTGTGGCCGTTGTGTTTCTCGAGCCTTGCCTCTGGGTCAGCCCCTGGGCGTGGAGCCCATTCTTGTGCTGCAGGTGGCAGGTCCCGGGTGGGTCTCCACCTCTAATGGCAGACCCCCGGGGCAAGCACCTTATGGCCACACCCGTGACCCCCGAGGAAGCCCTGGTGGAGTGTGGGGTGGGATGGCGAGCGCACTCGCCTGGTAGCCTGGGGTCCCTGGGAAGGTGGTGGGACACAGTCCCACTGGATGGAGGGGGAAACCGAGGCTCGGAGAGATCAGCTTGCCTGAGGTCAGCACGGTGAGGCCATGAGGCTAGGATACACAGCCAGGTCTGTCTGTTCCAGTGCTCCTCCTCTGAGCACTGGACACCCGTGGTCAAGCAGGCGTCCGGGGGACACGAGCCGGGGCCGGGTGACTCAGCCCTGCCTGAGCTGAGCGGGGCAGCCCCCCCAGGACAGGGAGCTCCGGAGCTGGCAGGGGCTCCCCGGGATCCCGAGAGGACACTGTCTATGTTTTGGGGTGGGGAACCCTGGAGCTCAAGCAATGTGGTTTGGGGAGAACAACATCCAGAGATGGTTTTAATCTAAGGGGCAGCTGCGGCGCTCAAAGGGGAGTGGGGTCTGGCCGTGGGGGGGCTCTCCTTCGTGCCCCGGGATCAGGGTGGGCAGTGGGGGGCCTCGGAGGGAGGATGCTGTCACTCAGGGCAGCAGCCTGGGGCCGGGTGACGGGCCCTGTCCTTCCCCACCACTCCCACAGTCCTCCAAGGGTGCAGGAAGGCGGAAGTGGGAAGCAAGGAATCCAACCCGGGCTGCCCACCGAGGGGGGACCCGCAGAGGCAGTGCAGGAGTCAGCGGCTCAGAGGCTGGGGGGTGCTGGCGGGGGAGACCGGAGGCCCAGGGCGGCCCCGGGCAGCGGGAAGGAGACTCGCCCATCTGCGCACCTGCACGCCCCGGCGCCCGCCTCCCCACCCCGCCGCGGGGGGCTGCGCCTCAGGAAGCTCTGGACGCAGAGCCGGGGGTGGCTCTCCCAGCCCGGGTCAGGAACCACTGGCGAGCACACGCAGGTGCCTGGGGCCGGCAGGGGCGCCGGGAGAGAGCGTCAAAGGTCCGCCCCTCGTCCATTCTCCGCTGAGCAAACGACGGGTGGGCGTGTGGGGATCTCGGGGATGAGCGCCTTCGCTGGGACCTGTGGACCCCCACGTGGGGCCCCGTGGACCCCGGCCCGGAAGGGCTGCCCGGCTGTTGCAGGCCAGTCCAGGCAAGCCAAAGAGCAAGCGGCAACTACCTGGAGGCCTTCTTGGGATGCCGTGACTTGGCCCCTTGTTAGTCTGTGCCCTTAGAAAGCCGCCCAGGCAGGTTCTGGGTCTGCCGGGGACCGGGCGCACACGGGAGGAGCAGCTGGAGCGCTTCTGGGAGCGGTGCAGGGCTCCGGGTCAGCCTGCCCAACTCGGCCTGTCTCACCATCTTCACCTGCCCTGAGCTGCAGGAGGAACACAGGTTGATGCGGGGGTGCAGGCCCCACTTCCCCACGCGAGACCTGCAGTGCTGGTGCAGTGTGATCCCGGGCATCAGAAGGAGCTGGAAACTGCAGCCTGATGGAGCCTCCCGTCCAGATAGCCGGGGCCTGCGGGAGGGGCTCGGGGGGGCTCTGGGAGAAGGTTCTCGACTCTGGGAGGAGGCGTGGAGTGACACGTACGGGCAGGCTTGTGTCGGAAGCAGGAGTCGGATTTTCACGGGCGCCTCCTGTTGCTGGCATTGTTCAGCGTGAGAATTAGTCGCCACTGGCGCTGGTGAAATTTCCTCCCCTGGAAGTGCAGTGTGCACGGCCAGCCTCTGCCCGGCCCTTTGGGAGCTGCAGCACGCTTCAAAACAAGGTGCTGGTTGAACCTGGTTGTTTTAAACCCTAGGGTGCCGGGGGACACCCTGTGAGTTTCCCTCCCCTGGGTCTTGCCCAGTGCTGGGCCAGGCGCGGTCTGGCCGTCCCGGTGCCCTCGCTGCGGCTGTCCTCTGGGCGCTGGGCCCGAGTCTGCACCTGAGGGGCAGGCCCCCAGCCGGTCCGCGGGCGCCCAGGCCGCTTGGCCTGTCACTGTGTGTGTGTGTGTGTGGGGGGCGTGTGGGGAAGCGGAGCAGCCGTGGTGCGCTTGGAACGCCTCGTGACGGCCCCCGCGAGGTGGGGCTAGTCCCACGGGGCCCAGGCAGTCTCGGGGGTCACTGAGCGTCAGACTCGGCGAGGCCTTGGCGTGCTGAGGGCACGGTGTGGGGGTGACAAGCCTGCTGAGCTGTAGGCTTGCCGGGGCGTGGCCCGTTTCCGCCTCTGTCAGGGAAGGGGTCTGTGGGCGCAGCAGGGGGCGTTTCCCAAGGCCCTGGGAGAGCCAGGCTCTGTTCTAGGCACTGGCACGTGCCAGCGAGCACGAGAGGCTGTGACTTGTGTCCATGCCAGGGGCTTACACCTAAAGGGGGCCTGTGGGCAGTGTCAAGTGCCAAGGGGACATAGAGCCCTGGGTGAGGGGTGACGGAACCCAGGGTGAGGGGTGACAGAGCCCAGGGTGAGGGGTGATGGAGCCTGGGGTGAGGGTGGTGGAGCTCTGAGGTGAGGGTGGTGGAGCCTGGGGTGAGGGGTGGTGGAGCCTGGGGTGAGGGGTGGTGGAGCTCTGAGGTGAGGGGTGATGGAGCCTGGGGTGAGGGGGGTGGAGCTCTGAGGTGAGGGTGGTGGAGCTCTGAGGTGAGGGGTGATGGATCTCTGAGGTGAGGGTGGTGGAGCTCTGAGGTGAGGGGTGATGGAGCCTGGGGTGAGGGTGGTGGAGCTCTGAGGTGAGGGGTGATGGAGCTCTGAGGTGAGGGTGGTGGAGCTCTGAGGTGAGGGGTGATGGATCTCTGAGGTGAGGGGTGATGGATCTCTGAGGTGAGGGTGGTGGAGCTCTGAGGTGAGGGGTGATGGATCTCTGAGGTGAGGGTGGTGGAGCTCTGAGGTGAGGGGTGATGGAGCCTGGGGTGAGGGTGGTGGAGCTCTGAGGTGAGGGGTGATGGAGCTCTGAGGTGAGGGTGGTGGAGCTCTGAGGTGAGGGGTGATGGAGCCTGGGGTGAGGGGGGTGGAGCTCTGAGGTGAGGGGTGGTGGAGCCTGGGGTGAGGGGGGTGGAGCTCTGAGGTGAGGGGTGATGGAGCTCTGAGGTGAGGGTGGTGGAGCTCTGAGGTGAGGGGTGGTGGAGCTCTGAGGTGAGGGGTGGTGGAGCCTGGGGTGAGGGTGGTGGAGCTCTGAGGTGAGGGGTGATGGATCTCTGAGGTGAGGGTGGTGGAGCTCTGAGGTGAGGGGTGATGGATCTCTGAGGTGAGGGTGGTGGAGCTCTGAGGTGAGGGGTGATGGATCTCTGAGGTGAGGGTGGTGGAGCTCTGAGGTGAGGGGTGATGGAGCCTGGGGTGAGGGTGGTGGAGCTCTGAGGTGAGGGGTGATGGAGCTCTGGGGTGAGGGTAGTGGAGCTCTGAGGTGAGGGGTGATGGAGCCTGGGGTGAGGGGGGTGGAGCTCTGAGGTGAGGGGTGATGGAGCTCTGAGGTGAGGGTGGTGGAGCTCTGAGGTGAGGGGTGATGGAGCCTGGGGTGAGGAGGGTGGAGCTCTGAGGTGAGGGGTGATGGAGCTCTGAGGTGAGGGTGGTGGAGCTCTGAGGTGAGGGGTGATGGAGCCTGGGGTGAGGGTGGTGGAGCTCTGAGGTGAGGGGTGATGGAGCTCTGAGGTGAGGGTGGTGGAGCTCTGAGGTGAGGGGTGATGGAGCCTGGGGTGAGGGTGGTGGAGCTCTGAGGTGAGGGGTGATGGAGCTCTGAGGTGAGGGGGGTGGAGCTCTGAGGTGAGGGGGGGTGGAGCTCTGAGGTGAGGGGTGGTGGAGCTCTGAGGTGAGGGTGGTGGAGCTCTGAGGTGAGGGTGGTGGAGCCTGGGGTGAGGGGGGTGGAGCTCTGAGGTGAGGGGTGATGGAGCCTGGGGTGAGGGGGGTGGAGCTCTGAGGTGAGGGGTGATGGAGCCTGGGGTGAGGGTGGTGGAGCTCTGAGGTGAGGGGTGATGGATCTCTGAGGTGAGGGTGGTGGAGCTCTGAGGTGAGGGGTGGTGGAGCTCTGAGGTGAGGGTGATGGAGCCTGGGGTGAGGGGTGATGGAGCCTGGGGTGAGGGTGGTGGAGCTCTGAGGTGAGGGGTGATGGAGCTCTGAGGTGAGGGTGGTGGAGCTCTGAGGTGAGGGGTGATAGAGCCTGGGGTGAGGGGGGTGGAGCTCTGAGGTGAGGGTGGTGGAGCTCTGAGGTGAGGGTGGTGGAGCTCTGAGGTGAGGGGTGATGGAGCCTGGGGTGAGGGGGGTGGAGCTCTGAGGTGAGGGGTGATGGAGCCTGGGGTGAGGGTGGTGGAGCTCTGAGGTGAGGGGTGATGGAGCTCTGAGGTGAGGGTGGTGGAGCTCTGAGGTGAGGGGTGATGGAGCCTGGGGTGAGGGGGGTGGAGCTCTGAGGTGAGGGGTGATGGAGCCTGGGGTGAGGGGTGATGAGGTCCCACCAGCAATGCATGAGGCTTCCCATTTCTCCACATCCTTGCCAACATATGTTTTTCTGTGTGTTTTTAATAAAGCATCCTTGTGGGTGCGTCGTCGTATCTCATTGTGGTTTTGATTTGCATTTCCCTGATGGCTAATGATATCGAGCATCTTTTCACATGCTTGTTGGCCATTCCTTTATTTTCTTTGGAGAAATGTTGGTTCAAGTCCTTTGCCCTTTTAAAAATTGGATTGGTTCTCTTTTTGTTGTTGAGTTGTAGGAGTTCTTTATATATTCTAGATATTAAATCCTTAAGGAGCTAACATTTAAACTGTGAGATTTTACCTGGGTGGACGTACCAGTGTGAGGGCTGGGCCCACGGGCGTTCGTGGGTTTGAGAGTCTGTGGGGGCCGCAGCGCACAGGCCGCCCCTCCCTCCCTGACCATAGCTCCCCGCCTGCTGGGGTGGGGTTACTGGCCTTAGAAAGGGGTGAGCTGGCTGTCACCCTCACATGCCAGGGCCAGGTGCTTTCCCTCTTCTCAGTGTCTGACCGACTGGGTGGTCCCAGGAGGACCCCTGGGCCTGCAGGCAGGAGTCCGTGGCCTCAGCCCTGCACTGCCCCACGTCAGCCGTGGGGCCCTGGAGGAGAACCTTCCTCTCTTTGTAAAACGGGGGTCGTACCTGTCTCTCACTTTCTGCTGGCCGGCGCTGCTGAGAGGATCAGGAGAGCTGCGGGTAAGGAGAGGGGCACTGCTGTGTGTATTAAAGTCAGCAGGACCGAGAGGTTAGCGCTGGGGATGTATGTGTCTCAGTTTGCCTGTGCTGCTAGGACAAACACCCCACAATGGGTTGGCTTAAACAATAGTAATTCATTGTGGATTTGAGGCTGGACGAAGTCCACAGTGTGCGTGCCAGCAGGGCTTGCTTTCTCCTTGAGGACGGTGGCATCCTGGTGCTGGCCGCCAGCAGCCCTGGGGACTCCTTACCCTCGACCCGTCGAGCCACACTCTAGCTAGAAATAACGTCTTCAAGAGAGCCTGTTCACCCACACCCACAGGAGTGCAGATTAAAATTAGGAACAGTCTAAATCGGGGTACACAGTTCAACCCATCACAGCATGGGTGCCTCGGATTTTTGGAAATGATTTTCTGACAATGGTGCAAAACCATGCCCAAAGGTGAGCACCTCGCGATGAGAACGACTCTCTTTGGGTGTCACAAAGAGCGGCTTGAAGGAGCCCTTTAGTGGAGAGGCTCCAGCCTTCGGACAGCAGAACTCAGGAGCCGCGCTCTGCGGCCCGCCCCCTCGTCTTCACGTCTACCCCACCCCCAGCCTCACCCCTGCAGGCTCTATACGCGACTTCCTGAAGGCAGTGCTGCCGGGCCCCTGGGATGGGGTTGTGTTTAGGGAGCACGCCCTTGGAGGATGGCCTGGAGGGGTGACCTTGGCTGCAGTGGGACGGAAGCCACTTGCTTCGAAGCCCCGCAGACCCCTGCTGCAGGCATGACATGCATTTTGTCAATGACCCAATTCCATTTCCTTTCTCTGGTTCGGAAGTGCATTGTGGTTTTGCCTTTTTCCTTGTCCTCCCCCGATGCCGTCGCTCTCTAATGGAGGACGTGGACAGGCCTGGGGCACCCGGGAGCGCGAACGGCTGTGCGCTGTGCGTCCCCCGGCCATGCCTGCCCCTCGCTGACCTCCGCCCCCCAGTCGCCAGTCCCAGTCTCTGAAGGTCGGGAGCAAAGTGCTGACTTACAGCTTGGGAGAAGGAGAGTTTATAAGCAGACAGATTTGGGTTTGGTCTAAGAGGAAACCTTCGAATAATTGAAACTGGCCCAAACCGGACACTGTCGAGGGTGGGCCTTTGCACCAGAGGAGGGCTCCCCCCCCCCCCACCCTTTGGACACGTGGCCAGACCGCTCTTAGCCTGGGGCCCTCTTGTGCGTTGTAGGATGTTTAGCTGCGTCTCTGGCCTCGACCTTATAGATGCCAGGAGCACCCCCCGAGTTGTGACAGCCGAAAATGTCACCAGACCCTGTCTAATGTCCCCTGGGGGCCAAAGTCACATCCAGTCGAGGCGATTTCCGAAGCTGTGTTATATATGACACACACGTTATCAGGCGGAAAATTGAGCTCCACCATATGTCTTTCTTTTCGTATTTATTTTGATAAGGAATAACCGTGTCTATTCACGAAAATTTAACTGGATTATTTTGCAAATGGTACACTAGCATGTTAAGGTAAAAAAAGACTAGAAGGACATGGAGGGAGCGAAAGCACGTTTCATCTCCTGGTCTCCCTGTCGTCCTGCCCGGGCCCAGCGGATTCCAGGTCCCTAGGAAAACTCCCGGAGATGTTTCATGTTTATGCAACATGTATTTTCGTTTTCCGCATACCAGCGGTCGTATACCCCAGACGCTGCTCGGCAGGTGAAGCCTCGAGCTCCTTGGCAGCTGCTTTTCTGCCTGCAAAGGCTCCTGCATTTGGACACCGCGGGTTGCACGTTACCCGTCTCCTCTCGCTTGGCTTTTAGCTTGTTTCTGATCTCAGCTATTAGCGCCTTGCACTCCGGATGTCCTGGTGTGGACATTTTTGTGCATGCATACAAGCGTATCTGTTGGATAAATTCCCAGAAGCAAAGTTCCTGGGTCAAAGGGCACAGCATTTCAGATTGCATATCCCCCGATTAAGATGTACTGAGTTCTCTCTACTTTGGGTGACAATTTTTTAAAGAACTTTTTGCTCTTTGTCAGTCTGCCAAATGAACAATGCTCCCTCACTATAGTTTGCATTTAGCTAATTGTTGAGCTTGTGTACTCTGAATTCCTTTGCTCCTCCATGATTGTAGGATTTTACAAACGGCTCCAATGCTTTCTAATGAAGACAGGACGCTCAGGTCAAATCTGAGAAGTCAAGTGAGGTGGCATCTTTCACAGAGGGCATCACCTGGGCCACTGTTCTCTGCCCAGTCTTTCCCAGCAGGTGTTAAAAAACCCCAGCAACCCCCCAGGCTGCAGCTCCTCACCTCCTGCCCCATACAGCTCTCGTAGCTCACAGTTTCAGCAGAAGTTGAAACTTACCTGTTTGCTAAATATCCTTCTCCCCTCTTAAAAAATTTTTTTCTAAAAACTTTTCATTGTAATAACCTATATACAAAGCAGAATTGCCCATGTTAACGACTGTCAATTGTACAATTCAGGATTTTAATTTCATTCACAGTATTGTGCTCCCATCACCAACGTCCATTACCCAAACTTATTCGTTACATCAAACAGAAACTCTGCCCCTAATAAGAATTAACTCGGGAGTGGATGTGGCTCAAGTGGTTGAGCACCCACCTCCCACATGGGAGGTCCTGGGTTCAGTTTCCGGTGCCTCCTGTAAAAACAGAAACAAACAACAAACAAAAAAACCAGCTCAGGGAAGCCAGTGTGGCTCAGTGGTTGAGCGTCAGCTTCCCACATACAATTCCTGGCCCCCAGTACCTAAAATAATAACCAAATTAACTACCCACTCCCCTCTTCCCTCTCTCCCCCAAGCCCTGGTAACCTAGAGTTCTATTTTCTGTCTCAATGAATTTGCTTATTCTAGATCTTTCATATAAATGAGATTATATAATATTTGTCTTTTTGTGTTATCTTCAAGGTTCTTCCATGTTTTCGCATGCATCAGTACTTCATTCCTTTTTTATAGCCAAATACTAGCTCATTGTGTGGATATGCCGTACCACGTTTTATCCATTCTTCCATTGGTGGACACTTGGGCTGCTTCCACCTTTCAGCTGCTGGAAGTAAGCTTGCTGTGAACATTGCTGTACAAGGACCTCTTTGAGTCCCTGCTTTCAGTTCTGTGGGGGATAGACTTAGGAACGTGTTGGCTGGCCACACGGTAATTCTGTGTTCAGTTTTTCTGAGGAACCGCCAAACTGATTTCCGCAGTGGCTGCACCGTTTCACAATCCTCCAGCAATGTGTAAGGGTTCTGATTTCTCCACATCTACGTCAACACTTGCATTTTCTTTCTTTCCTTCTTTTTAAATAATAGCCATCCCAGTGGGTGTGTCTCACTGTGGCTTTGATTTGTATTTCCCTGACCTCCCTTTTTTTAGTCCTACTAGGTCAAGCCTTATTTGCCCCCCCCCATAAACTTTTAACCTTAGAATCATTTTAGTTATATATAAAATTGCAACAAATAAATAAACACACAGGCAGCGTCTCCGCGTGCTCCTTGCCCAGGTTCCCCTCTTGCTGACCCCTGACGTCACCGTGGGCTGCTTGGGTGCAGGTATCATCCCCCGCTCTCCTGCAGTGTCCTTTCTCTGGGCCAGGTCTCACGCCGCAGACCCCATCAGTGGTCACTCACCCAGCCGCCTCCGGTCCTCAGGGCAGCTGTGCCCACTTCGCTTTGTCCCTGATGATCCGGGTGGGCTGAGGAGCCCCCGGCCACCTACTGGGCATCCCTGTTGGGTTTGTTTCTCTCCGAGGAGCCACTTATCACCCAAGTGCCCCTTTCCCCCAGACTCTGCACAGGCTTGGGGGCCGGTCTCCCAGGCAGTGGGCGGCCCAAGGGTGGGCGTCCCAAGCAGCTCCGGTGCTCCCTGGTTCTGGCAGCGGGACGGCTGGATGCCCAGTGAGCAGGCCCTCCCTGGGCAGGGGCCGCGATGGGGGCTGGAAGGGGCCCTTCCGGGGGTGGTACCCACAGCCTGTGGTCCCGCCGTCCCCCGTGCAGCTCTCGAGGTCCTGCTGTCCTGGAAGTGGCAGTGATCACAAGGAAAACCGTTCACGGCCACTGTGCTTTTTTCTGGTCACGCTTTCTTCTACCCCTCAAACAATTTTTCAGATTTTAAACTGCCCTTTGGGAAGGAAAGCATTAGCAGAGTCCATCTTTTGCATCCCATCTCTTTTAAAAGCCGACACTTAGCAAACCAGTTTGGGATTCATCCCACCTCTATTTCCGGTGTAGGGGCCTCTGCCTCTCCACAACGCCCAGGCCTGGGACTTTTTTCTTTTTCACCAGGAGGTCCTGGGGATTGAACCCGGGTCCTCCGTATGGTAAATGGGAGCCACAGCCGCTTCCCTCAGGGGTAGAGTTTTTTCTTTAAAGATTTATTTTTTTATTTATTTCTCTCCCCTCCCCCCAGTTGTCTGCTCTCTGTTCATTCGCTGTGTGTTCTTCTGTGTCCACTTGTATTCTTGTCAGCAGCACTGGAATCTGTTTCTTTTTGTTGCGTCATCTTGCTGTGTCAGCTCTCTGTGTGTGCAGCACTACTCCTGAGCGGGCTGTACTTTTTTTTTTTGCGCAGTGCGGCTCTCCTTGTGGGGTACCTCCTTGCTCACTCCCCTACGTGGGGGACACCCCCGCGTGGCAGGGCACTCCTTGCGCGCATCAGCACTGCGCATGGGCCAGCTCCACACGGGTCAGGAGGCCCTGGGGTTTGAACCCTGGACCTCCTATGTGGTAGGCGGAAGCCACAACTGCTTCCGTCAGGTGTAGGTTTTAACATGGCACTGCCCTAAGTGACTGCCGCCCTCTGGACATGGCCTCTGAATAGGATGTGAGCTGGGAGGAGTCTCAGGAGCATTCGGACCCAGCCCCTCTTTTCACAAATGGGGGAACTGAGGCCATGCCACTCATGAGGGTCAGAACAGGGACCAGAGACCCCGTGTCCTCTCTTAGCCTAGTGCTCTTTGCATCTTTTTCCCCCTGAAGGAAATCATTTGAACAAAACTCAGTTTGGTGGGGCGGCAGGCTTGTCTCCTGAGGAGTACCCCCTGGAGGCTTGAGCCAGCCCGACCCCTCCCTGCAGAAGGAACTGGTTGCCCGAGTCCTGAGCAACACACGTTGGCGTGCGGGAAAAGCCCCCCGCCCTCCCTGATGTCTGTGGGCCACGCCAGCAGGCCGCACTGGGGATTCCCAGCCCGGGGCTGGCCTGGTGGTGCCAGGGGCTCAGAGCGGAGAAGCCCCGCAGGCAGGCGGCCGAGCCTCGCAGTGTGACCCCCATGCCCCCAGCCGCCGGCCGTGCCCGGGGCCCGCTGCCTCGCCACCTGGATGCCGGGCAGCGTGACGACCCGGGAGCCGAGCACGGGGGCCTCTCGCTGTGGCCCCTTGCCACGTCCCTGCCCCAAGGGCGTTTTAGAAGACTCCCCGGGGCGCTCTCCATCCCAGGTGTCCTGCCTTCCTCCGCCCCTCTGGCCTTCCGCGTTTGACGCTTTGTAACCCTCCTTTGTGTCTTGAGCACTGCCTCTCTTTCTCCAGGCAAAGCGTACACCCAGGTCTCTTCGTTTTAAGTCCAGCTCCCGCTCTTGACCTTCTGGGTCACGGGAGGAAGCTCGTGCTGTGCAGCCCTCCCTCCGAGTCAGTCGTCTCCTGGCCCACGGCGGGTGGGAGGAGAGGGGGCTCTCGACGGGTCCTGCACGGCCCCTGGGGCTGCAGCTTCCCCCCTCCTGGCTGGAGCTGGCTGGTCCCCAGCTCCCTGCGCTGCCCCGTCTCACATGCTCTAATCCCGGGAGTTTGGGGTGTTACTGCTTAAAGTCATGGGGTGTTCCCTGGGAGAACAGGGGCCTCTGCAGGGACTCCTGTCCCCCCGCCGCCAGCCGTGGGAGCAGGTGGCGAGGCCGCCAGGCTGCGAGCCGCGGCGCGTCTGGGTGTCGGCTCCGGGGCGGGCCGCGGCAGCCCGCCTGCCTCCCCGTCACTCACCCGGGGAAGGCATTGGCACGTGCTGCTTCATTTGTCAAGGGACGGGCTGTTGGCAACACTTGGCAGCCTGCGGTTCCTCCCCGTGGCCTGGTAAGGGGGTTCTTGAAGCCGTTTCCTGACATGCCCGGCCAATCGGCTGCGGCGGTGTGGACCCGCGCGCCAGGCTGTGGCTACTTCGCCCATCCAGGCTTCTGTGTCCTGAGCTTTGCTTTCCTTGTCTTTTATGATTAAAAAAAAAAAAAAATCAAAAGCAAAGAACAAATACTAGAACATTCCAGCCGCACGGGACCTTGGAGCTCACCTGCCACTCCTTCCTCCAGACACAGCGGCATGGCGGGGACCGATTCCCGAGCGCGTTGCCGAGGGAGGGCCACAGAACGAGCACTACCTCTCCACAGAGCAGCCGCCCAGGTGCTTTGTCTTCTGGCTACAACCTCCTCAGAGCCCATCCCCAGAGCCACTCCCTACTCCCCAGTCAGGGGCCTGCTGGCCCCAAAGCCACTTTGGGGTGCTCAGAGCAGCCTATGGGCTGAGAACGGGAACGCGTCACCTCCCTGGTTCATAGTCCTTATCTCTGTTAATGTGACCATGGGCGACATTTGATCGGATATGTCTTCACAGCCACCTGACAGCATCTCTGAGGTCTTCATCCAGGAGGCTGCAATTCCCAGAGCTTCCTCTACCCAGGACTGATGCTTCACATCTGCATATGCTTGGTTTCCTTAGAAACCACTGGTGTAGCCTCTCCTAAACCTGCTTAGGATTTTTAAAGGGACCATACTCCTTATCTGGAATGTCTGTTAAAAATCCGTGGTAACAGGTTTTAGAAAGTAGCTATCAAGAGACCTTTTGAATATTCATTTAGTATATAAAAATTCCTAGACTCTTAGATAATAGAGTTACAGAGATGATTAAATAAATTATGTATTCACACAATAGAAAATTATGTAGTCACCAACAATGATGTTTATCACAGGGATTTAATGATACAGGAAAATATTTATAATGTGCAATGAAAAGAGGGCAAGCTTTAATGGTGTGTATATAGTGTAAGAGTTGAATTAGTTGAAACAGAAAGCATACTGGGAGGAAATGTGCCAGAATGTCCATAGGTTAATATAGAAATATTTTTCCTGTTGCTTTTATACCTCTCTAAGCTTTCCAACTTGTTTTTCAAGAGCATAATGTTACTTTTGTAGTCAGAAATGAAAACAGCAAGAAAGTAAGAGGGCCAGAGTTTAGAGATCCCATTGTCCTGGCCTTCTGCTTTCTGTAATAGATTCCGCACAGGGTGGATTTTATAGATGTAGGGTTTGGATCACCCTTCCCCCAAACCGCACAACCTCGGGTGGCAGAGGCGGGGCCTGCGCTCCAGGCTGGGGGCGTCTTGCTGTCGTCAGCCAGCCTGGGGCAGGCGCTTCCCCGGGGGCCCATTGGGCAGGCAGGTGGGGCTCTAGGCTCATAGGGCCATCCCTGGACTCCAGTGTGATGCTGCCGCACGCAGGGGGTGTGCCCACCGCGCTGCCGAGCAGCCTGTGCCGCCCGCTGACCTCCCTCCGCGCCCCCAGAGGGGGCAGACGCCCCCGTGCTGCTTGAGCCAAGCCCTCCCTGCCGCGCTTGCTGTTTCTCAGTGTGGACCTGCAGCCGGGTTCCCGGTGACAGCGCCAGAGCCGCTCTCTCGGTGAGGACGGGAGCTCGGGCTTTGTGACCCAGCGGACACTGCTCTCCCTCCAGCTGAGCTGCACAGTGACAGCGTGAGGTTTTCCAGGCGGGAGATGCTGCTCAAGTCCGCTTCCTCCCGCTCAGGCTTAAGTCATTTCTCCCAGAGCCGGGGTACTTACAGATACTAATAGTTACTCAGAGATAATCCGTTACTTAACATCTCCTCACTACTTGCCAACAGGAAGTGATTACTTGCACATACGTGATACTTATGGATACTAAATAACTACCTAGAATTGGATACTTATGGATACTAAAATTTACTTTCAGGTACTCAGATACTGATACTAAATGGTTATTTACAGAGTAAAAAATTTGTTGTAGACTCCACCTGGAGGTAAAGGAGAGGGTGACCTAAAGCCAAAATAGGAAGACCCACTTTCAGTTGGATCTACTTTAGGATAGTGGTAAAGAACTTCTCAAAGTGCAACAGAAGCCTTGAGAAATTTAGGATTTAGAGTATAGGAAATATTTTCTTTTTAAATTGTGGTAACATCTATAACAAAAAATTCTCCATTTTAACCATTCACTGGTTTTAATTCCATTCACAAAGTTGTGCTACCATCACCACTATCCATTACTAAAATTTTTTCTTCACTCAAAATAGAAACTTTCCAACCATTAAGCAATAACTCCCCATTTCCCCTCCCCCCACCCCGACCTAGTAACCTCTAATCTACTTTCTGTTTCTGTGAATTTGCTTTTTCTAGATATTGCATGTAAGTGTCTGGCTTATTTCAGGGTTCGTCTTCAGGGTTTGTCCATGTTGTTGCTTATATCACCACTTCATCCTTTTTTTCGGTTCAGCTGTATTTCATCTATTTTCCATTGCATTGCATTCCACATTTTGCTTATCCATTAATCTGTTGATGGACACTTGGATTGTTTCCACCTTTTGGTAATTGGGAATAATACTGCTGTGAACATTGGTGTGCAAGTATACGTTTGAGTCCCAGCTTTCAGTTCTTTGGGGGTATATATCTAAAAGTGGAATTGGTGAGTCTTACGGTAATGCTGTTTACTTTTCCGAGGAACTGCCAAGCAGTTTTCCACAGCGGCTGCACCATTTTACTTGCCCAACAGCAGTGCACGATGATTCCAGATTATTTCTCTGCATCCTCTCTAACACTTGCTATTTTCTGTTTTTTAAATAATAACCATCCTTGTGGGTGTGAAGTGATAGCTCCTTTTGGTTTTGATTTGCATTTCCCTGATGGCTAATGATGTTGAGCATCCTTTCATGTGCTTATTGGCTATTTGTATATGTATTTTTGGAGAAATGTCTATTTAAGTCCTTTGCTCACTTTTAAATTGGGTTGTCTGTTTTTTTGTTGTTGAGTTGTACGAGTTCCTTATATATTCTGGGTATCTAACCCTTATCAGATATATGGTTTGCAACGGTTTTCTCCCATTCTGTGGTTTGTCTTTCTACTTTCTTGATGCTGTCCTTTGAGGTGCTAAAGCTTTACATTTGAAGTCCAGTTTATCTTTTTTCATCTCTTGTGGCTGCCCATGCTTTTGGTGTAAAGTCTAAGAATCTATTATCTAATACAAGGTCAAGAGTCACTTCTATGTTTTCTTCTAAAAGTTTCATGGTTTTAACTCTTGGATTTAGGTCTTTCATCCATTTTGAATTAATTTTTGTGTACGGTTTGACATAGGGGTCCAGCTTCAATCTTTTGCATCCAGCTTTCCCTAAGAAAGCTAGACCTGGGTTTCTTAAAATGGATTTCATTAAAAAAAAAAAAAGTCAACAGTCCAGTGTTAATCCAGCTTCTGTATTTCACCCAGCAGATTAATTTATAAGCATGGTATTAATGTGTTAGTTTTCCTCCCGTCTCACAGGCACTGGGTAATGCTGTACTCTTTCAGTCTGATAGTTAATTTTTGTTTGAATTGTTATGCCCTCGGCAGCCAGTGGGATAGAATGGTTTCCCAGTTGCTTATTTACCCACCGTCCGTCCTCTTGGGTGACCTGGCCATGCTGGCTCTCTCCTTTCCTGGCCGTTCCTTGTAAATTGGCCCCCCCTCCTCTTTTCTGGCTGGGAGAGCTGTGTCCTTGCGAAGAAGGCGGAGCCTGTGGCTGTGAGGGAAGCCAGCTTCAGCCCTGGAAAACGGTGTTTGCACAAGTGCTGGGGTGGGAGGGCACACCGTGGGGGGCTTTCTCCTTTCTCTCAGGATCCCCCTTGTCTGCGAGCAGGAGGGAAGACGCTGCAGATGTGACCTGGCCCACGGCCAGAACAGGGTCTGGCACTGACTGTGCTGAAAAGGGATGCAAGGAAATGCACCGTCAAGATTCTCCGCTCTCGATGGGGGCCGCTGCATGCCTCACCTGGCCCAGACGCCCCCGCGCGGGACTGGCTGAAGGCTTGGCGGGTACCCGCTGAGCGAGTGGAAGGAGGAAGAACACAGCATGCTCACGCAGCCTGGCTGGCCCGGATGGGGGCGTTCTCCCGGCAGCCTTAGACCAGGGGATGCCAAGGGTTTGCCCATCCCCAAACACCTGCACTTGTTTCCAAGGGTCTGATGTCCTCTGCGGGATCATGTGCTATCCTGGTGAGAGAGCTGGCCCCTGGAGCCTTCGGTGGGGGGAAGGGTTGGGGCGCTCTCACCCCCTTTTCCGGGCAGAAGTGAGAGCCTGGGTCCCTGGGTGCTGGAGGGCTGGCCCCCTCCCATGTGTAGATCTTGCATCCCTGGCTTCTTGGTACCCAGTGGCGCTTGCCCTCCCAGGGCCGTATGATGCTGAGATTTTCCTGCACACTCTGCCCGGAATTAGGGAAATTGTACCTTTGACCTGTAGTATTTCTTCCACATCTTAAAAAAAGAGGAAAGAGTCTCTACATAGGGGGTCTGGAGAGAGATGCTGCCAGAGTGGCAGGTGCTTGAGGACTTTTGTTTCCTTTTCTCTGCTCCTGGCGGCCCAGCGAGCCCTCTGGCCGTGGTGGTGGCAGAGTGGACCCCCCCAGCCATCTGGTGGCCTGGTGGCAGCGCTCGGGGGCGGGGGGAGGGAGACGCTGGTGCTGGAATTCCCCAGCCAGCCTGGGAGGGAAGCAGGGGGAGGGGCGTGAGGGGAGCTGTGCGAGGGGAGGGGGTGCCCAGCACGGGAGACCACGACGCAGACCCCTCCCCTGCCGGGTGTGCACTGGTGCCCGGGAGGGGACCTGGCCTCTCCGGCGGCCCCTTAGGGGATCGCACCTTAGGGGATGGCGGGGAGGGGAGCATTTGGGGATCTGGTGGTATCCCCGGGGCAGCTCACTCGGCCTGTCGGCGCCACGTGGCAGTCTCCTCTCATCTTGCTGCTGACGTGCTTTTCACCTGCTCCTCCCATGGGAGGATTTTTTTCCAACCGCCCTTTCTGGAATAGTCTGGGGACGTATACACTTAGCCATGATTTGGGGATTTTTTTTTTTTACACTTTTAATTTAATTACATAAACATGAGTTTACAGTTTCCATTATTCTAAAGATTCAACACATACAATATTAACTTATCAACCTGGTATTTTATAAACCTAAGAGATAATACTTAAGCCAAACAGTTGAAATTGTTATTGATTAAATATGATTTGGGGATTTTTAACGCACTCCCCTCTTTTCTGCCTCTCTGCTGCTGTTCCTCTTTAAACAAAATTTCGCTGTGTACACAGAACATAAAACACCCCCTCGTAACCGTCTTCAGGTGTCCGGTGCTCCCCGTGTCCTCTCCCAGGGCACAGCGCCTGCAGCCCGCGCCACGCTGCCTCTGGGGTTTCGAGTGCCCCCTCTTGGTTTCGCGCCCCCCAGGACGCGCGGGGCACTCTCGCCCTCCAGCCGCCCGGCCCCACCAGCCTCCTGCTTCGCCCTCTTCGGGAGCGTTGCGCTCCCGGGCTTGGAGGCTGGGCCGGCAGGTCCCCCTGCCGCCGCACAGCTGCGTCCCCCTTTTGGGGGCAGGAGGGTAAACACCAGCCAGCAGGAAACGCTTCAGAAGGCCGGGTGCCTCTAAGGAGACACGGCAGGCAAACCCGGCCACCCCGGCCCCGGGCGAGTAGGAGCCGGGGACACCGTGCGCTCTGCTTTGACAGTGGAAAACGAGACTGGCCGTTTAGTTATCTCCTGCTGCCTCCTGACCAAGGACGTGGCAGCACGTTGTGCAAGGGCCCTGACTCCCTAACGGTCCTTGAGGCTCCGTCCCCAGAGGGCACAGGGTTGGGACCGCCGGTGCCATGGGGTGGCCGGGCTGGGTGTCTGTTTCCTGAAGAGGCAGTCAGGAAGAGATGGGGCTGGCACCCCAGGTCAGGAGGTGCTGTGCCGTCCTCGCCCACACTGCCCCGGAAGCCTCGGCACACCTGCTGGGTTAGGACGTGGTGCTTTGCATTGGGTCGCCTGGGGGGGGGGCCTGGGACCGCTGTCACGGAGGCGCGAGGCCGTGTCCAGAGCCCGAGGCAGGCGGTCACTCACCGGGGAGGCCTTGGTGGGCGTCGCTCAGGAGGGGAGGGGGCTCGGATCCTGGCCTCGGGGTGCTGGTTGTCCTTGTCCTCTAGCCTCTGGGAGCCTGGCCCCCCACCCTCGCTTGCTGGCCCGGGGTCCACCCAGGACGGGGCAGAGCCCAGGCGGCATCCCCAGTGGGCAGCTAGTCTCGTGGCCTCCGGCCCGTCGGGATCACCCTGCAGGTGCGTGCGGGCACAGGCAGTGGGTGCTCTCGGATGCCGGGTGCGGGTCCAGACCCCGGTTCTCGCCTTGGGGCTTCTCGTGCAGGGGCCGGGGGAGCCTGTGGGGAGGGTGATGACCCACACGGCAGCGCACATGTGCAGCGCCGGCTGCGTGCAGGTGCGTGGCCGGGTGCGCTCGCACCCCTCGGGGACAGTCTTGCCAGGCCTGAGCGGGGCCACCCTGGGGTGCACAACGGCTGCTCCCAGGCCGCCGGCAGCGGGTGGGCCGGACCCGGTCCTTCTTGCTAAACTTTAAATTTCAATCTCCAAGTGACACAGGAACTGGTGTCCCTAAAAATAAACGCCGCAGCATCCTATCCGTCCTGCCCCCTCATCCCCCAGCCACATTAGGGGTTGGACGTGGACCCCCAGGCCTCTTCCAGTGGCCTCACCTTGAGGGGGGTGCTGTTTTGTGTTGCACGTGGGCTTCTCATAAATAAGCCTCTCGTGTCAAGCCCATGCTCCTGCTCGTCTTCCTTCCGGGGCTGCGACGACAGATCTCATGCCCGGGTTGGCTCAGGCAGCCGTGGCTTATTGGCTCACGGTTTGCAGCCCGAAGTCCACAGTCGACAGGCTGTGCTCTCCGCTAAGTCTAGCGCCCTGGCGCCGGCACACCAGCGGTCCTCGGGGCTCCTCGGCTGCCTCGCTCCCGGGGCGAGCTCCTTCTCCGGCTTCTACACTGTCCGATTTCCCCTGCTTCTAAGGACGTCGGCCCTGCTGGGTGAAAGCCCACCTCGTTTGGTTTGAGCCCAGCCTAACTAACGGCATCTTCAAGGGTCCTGTTGACAAGGGGCTCACACGCCCAGGGCCAGGGGTCCCCTTTTTCCTCCCTCTCTCTGTCTTCCTATTTTATCTATTTTCTGAATGCTTGAGTGTAGTTGTATATATCATGCTCCTTGAACACGTCATGCTATCATATCTTTTTTAAGAACAAAGGTATTCACTAAAGTAACCACCTTAAGTACAGCTAATAAGTTCTTGAAATTTAACACTGACATAAAGCTTATAGTGCAGTTTTTTAAGAAAAGATTTTTTTATTCCACCCCCACCCCCACCCCCCCGTTGTTTGCACTTGCTGTCTGCTCTCTGTGTCTGTTCATTATGTGCTTTCTGTGTCTTACTCAACTTCTTTAGGAGGCACTGGGAATCAAACCTGGGACGTCCTGTGTGGGAGGGAAGCCCCCAATTGCTTGGGCCACATCTACTCCCTGCTTGTTGTGTTTCTTGTTGTGTCTTCTCATTGCATCATCTTGTTACGACTTCTTGTTGCGTCATCTCATTGCATGAGCTTGCTGCACCAGCCCTTCGTGTCAACCTGCTGTCTTGGTCGTCTACTCTAGGAGGCACTGGGAACCAAACCCAGGGCCTCCCATGTGGGAGGTGGGCACCCAATTGCTGGAGCCACATCGGCTCCCCTACAGTTTTTTCATATGTCCCAATAATGTCCTTTAGGGCATTATTAGCTTCAGTTGTTACTGTCTCTTTAATCCTGCCAAGTGTCTTTTGACCCCATGAGACAATAACAGTACACAGGTTATATTGCATTTGACAGGGCCGGAGATTGGATGTGTTCACACTTTTGCAGCAACTGCAGCCTCTCTGGGGTGGGAGGAGCATCCCCTCGGCCACACTGGGACACCCACCTCCCCTACCCGTACTGCGCCATGTTCCTGCCTCTGTCCAGCAAATCCAAGAAGGGGGCCGACTGCTTTTTGGGCAGCCCAGTGGAACCAAAGGAGCACATTTCACATAGCAGAGGCCGTGCGCGGAGATTGCCGAAACTGCAACGGGGTCTTTGGAATTTGGAAAAGGCAGATTTAAAAAACGATTCAAAGAGGTTGCTGCATTCCTTGTCTGAATGCCAGCATTTCAAAAACATGAGCAGGCTCCATTAAACCAGCTGGTAGATGAACCGTCCTACTGTTTGGAGACGTCTGCTGATTGCTGGTGAAGTCTACCTTTCTTGGACTTCGCTTTATTACCACGTAAAATGTGACAGCCGGGACTGATCTGATCCACTTTACCGATGAAGTGCTTGTATGTAGCACAGTGGGATTCAGAGCTGAAAGGGAGGTAGAGGTACCAGAGAAAAAACAGGACCCCAGGCTAGCGAGAATTCCTGTGTGCCTGAAATTCAAATTTAGCTGGGCAGCCTGTGTTTTCATTTGCTAATTCTGGCCATCCTTGGTGTAGACCAACCCTTTGATTTCATCCAGGAAGACTCTGAAGCTGAGAAGGGTGACCTCTTCCCAGGGTCCCACCTACCCGTTCTAAATCTCAGTCCATTCCTGTGGGCGTGACCCTGTTGTCCAGAGGACTTTCGGAAGACGTTATTTTTAGTTAAGGTGGGTCTTAATCCACATTCCTGGAGGCCTGATAGACAGAAAGCCATGGAGAGGAGCCAGAATCTGGCAGTCTGCGAAAGGGAACGTGGAAGAGAAAGGAGAGGCCCTTGCACGTGCCCGCAAGGCGGAGGGAGCCAAGGCTCGCCTGGCCAAGGCTTGCCCTCCAGCCAGGCACTACCAACCCTGGAAGGAAGCCAGCCTTTAGCCTCTGAAACCATGAGTCACAAGATGCCTGTTGTTAAAGAAAGTAAAAGATAAAAAAAACCAACCAAGCCAAGAGACAAGAGATTCCTGTTTAAGTCAGCCCACCGTGGAGTCTTTGTCATAGTAACTGGCATACTAAGACATGCTGCTTCTCTAGGGTGAAATCTCGCCATTGGATTCCCTATGCCCTGAGCGCTATACTCCCCTCTTGGCAGGTGGCAGGAGAACCTACAATGGGTGTGTGTTGGGGGAGGAGGGGCTGGACATGGGCAGTGCCACAGCCACATTGGTCAGGGCTGTGGGGAAGGCTGAGCCCTGGACGGTGCCTCGGCGAGCTGCAGGTGTCCCTCTGTGCCCTCACCCTGCCGCCCAGCCTGGCGGAATTCTCTGCTCCTCGGGGATGGGGCACGCCACTCCTTGCCCCTGACGCTTCTCCGGTCGGAGGAGGGGGGATGCAGCGGAGCTCTGGGCTGTGGGCGCACAGGCCTGGGTCAGGCTCTGGCTCTCCTTCGTCCCCCTGGGTGGCTTGGGAGGTCCCGGGACTTCTTCAGGCCTGGCTGAGACTCGTCATGGGTGGGGGTCCCCTCCGTGGGCCTGCCCGTGTCTGTGCATCCTGGGCAGGGCTGCCTCCCTCCAGCACGCCAGGCTCCGGCCATGGGGCTGCCCTACTCTGCCACCAGACAGAAGCAAACGGGGCAGGGGCGCAGGCGGACGGGCTCTGGGCCCTTCCCCACCTCTCCCACTGCACAGTCCACAGACACGAGGAGGGTACATAACGGCAGAGGCGGGTTGGGGAGCGCCTGGCAGGTGCTGGCTGCGTTGGGGGGCGCCTGGCAGGTGTTGGCCGCTGGCTTAGTCTGTCCTCCAGCCTGAGCCAGGCCTGGGCAGCGCACCCGCACCCACCCTGTCTCCTCCTCCATACGGGCACAGAGCCTGCTTGAGAAGGTGGCCGCGAGGTCACTGCGGTGCTGCTTCTGTTCCTTTCACAAGTGCCTGCCTGCTGCTGCCCTGAGCCCACGGCGAGGAGCCCGCGTTCGTAAAAGGCGCACATGCACAGGGCCGCCCCAGCTGTCTCTGTCTGCTGGGGCTGCTATGACAAACAGCACGCTGTGGGCGGGCTGAAAAGGGGAGTGTGTTGGCTCTGGAGACCACGCCCCACACCCAGGCAGGCGGAGGCCGCTTTCCCCGAGGCTGGAGGCGGCTTGCCAGCCACTCTCCGGCGCGGCCACTCTCCGGCGCACGGACCATCTCTCTCCCACGTCCGCTGACTCCACCTTCTCCTTCCCATCCAACGTCTTTTGCTGACAAGGCCTCCGGCCCTGGGGATTGAGGCCCACCCTCATTCGATCTGGCCTCGTTCCTATAAGGCTCCTCGAAGATCCAGTTCTCAAACGAGCCCACCTTTAACTCCTAAGAACGCCCTCGTAGGTCCTGGGCACAAATGGGCTCATAGTCATGGGAAGGCAGACGAGCCCCGAGGATGTCTTTGTGGGGACAGGATTCAAGCCCCAACACCAGGCTCTGGGAAGACCCCTCCGGGGGAGCTTGCTCAGGTCCTGGGAAGGATGACCCTGGCCCTCTGGGCCTCAGTCTCCCCGGCTGCCCAGGGCATCGTGGACGAGGTGGGGCCTGCAGACCATGCATGGGGCTCTGTGGCCGGTGAGGGGCCCTGAGGCCCCCGGGAGGCAGCAGAGAGAACTGAGGAGACCCAGGAGGCGTGGCGAGATCAGGACACCTGGGGGTCAGCCTGCAGCCGCACCAGGAGCTGCGGGAGAGGTTGGCCGCCAGCCGCAGGTCACGTGGCTCTGGGAGGCGCTGCCGGGCGTCCCATGTGGGTCGGGGCCAGGGTTGCCACTGGCATGGGCCATTTCCTGGGCACGGCTGTCCAGCAGGTTCCACCGTCCAGGGCTCCACGCTCACGGGGCGGCACTTGGCCGGGTCCTTGCCCTGCGTGCCCTGTGTGCCCTGCGTCCCTGGGCGGGGGCTCTGCGTCCCGGGCGGGGGCTGTGCGTCCCCGGGCAGGGGCTCTGCGTGAGGACAGCCGGGGCCAGTGCCCGGTGCACCAGGGAGGGCCAGCCCAGGTGGTGGGCAGGGTCAGCATGAGGTAGAAAGGTGGCCCTGTGCTCACGGCCTGGGAAGAGGGCCTGAAAGGTGCTGAAGTGGGAAGCCAGCCCCAAGCCCTCCCTTTCTTCCTTGGTCTCTCTCTTGCCCTGGCACAGTGGATTTTGCTTTTTTGTTTTGTTTTTCCCACTGCGGTATGTTTATTATAATCCATGAAAGAATATTTTTCTCATTGCGTTATTAACTAGAGGCCCTTGTTTACAATAGAGTTCACTGTGTTGTGCGGTTTTGTTTTTAAACAATGTTTAGTCTTTTCAGGGCTGTAGTAGGTTTACAGGAACATCATGCAAAAAGCTACAGGGTTCCCTCTGTTCCCCCAGCCCCAGTTTTCCCCATTTGCTTCAGGGTGTCACGGCACTTTATATTTCCTATTTAACGTTACTTTAAGTGAAGACGAATTAGACTTTGAAGTATCAGCGTGCACTTGACGCTGCACCTCTGTGCTGTGGAACGCCTCTCGTAAATGCAGGCTCAAGCGTGATGGCTGCGCAGAACCGCTGAGATCCCCAGGCGTCTTTCTAGCTCGCGCACACCTGTGCATTTCATTCTTCACCCAACAGCGGAAACCTGCAACAACCAGCAGCTCGTGTCTGTTCCCCTTTTCGACGTGTGCACGTTCTCCCGGACTCTTCACCGTCGGCTCCCTGAGGAGCTGGGAAGGACGGAAGGGAAGAGGAGCCGTGGGCTGCCCCATCTTCCGCTGTCCTTCCCCATCATCATTTTCAGGGCGAGCGATTAGTCGGGGAAGTGACGTGAGTAAGAGGATCCGATGGGCTTCCTCGGCCACCGCTGCTGCTTGCACGGTCACTGCCGCCTTTCTGAGATCCAAAGAAACTGGTTCCAGCAGAAGGCCCGGTGTCAGCTGTCAGGGGCCTCTTGTTGGGTCTTAGACGTAACACGCTTCCCGTGCTCTCATTTTGGGTCTCAGGATGCCCTGGGAACCCTGGAATTCTGTGCTCGCAGGGCACTGCCATTGCTCCATGGCAAGAGGGCGCGAGGGCCACCGCGTATCAGGCATGTCTCCCCTGCTCACACGCATGTGCTTTGTTCCGTGGGACTTCTCTTCAGGACACACGTGCAAAGGTGAAATTACTACGTCCGTTGAAACGCCAAGAGCAGGGCACGGAGCCCAGCTGGGCTTGTGCCCCGGTGCGCCTGCTAGGGCTGGGCCTGAGGCTGGCGGGCTCTGGTCTGGAGTGGGTGGAGGGAAGGAGCTGGGCACGGGGCAGCGGCCTTCGCAGCGCAGCCTGCCCCTGGGGATAGCAGTGGCCGAGGCTCGTGCTGTGTGGGTGACAGCCCCAGATGGTGGCGCTGGGCAAGGCCAGGCTGCCTCCAGCACCCTGTGATTTGGGAGGAGACCCTGGGTGGGCCCTCAAGGCTGTGGGCACCTCTGGCCTCCTCCTGGAGGCTAAGCGTCCCTCTGCCCATTCTTGATCTGCAGTTGTAGGAGTCAGCCAAAGGGGTGCTGATGCAGAGTACCAGAGATCTGTTGGCTCCTCTAAAGGGTGTTCATCTGGGGTGAAAGCTCACAGTTACCCTGAGGAGCCCGACTCACGGCTGCTTTCTCACCAGTCGGCTGCCGCGCGTTGAAGCAAGAAGGCGGGAGATCTCTCCCAGTCTCGCCTGCCTTCCTCTTCTTAGGGCTCCGTGGGCCCAGCTTCTGATCTCAGCTGGAGGCTGGCAGAGGGCTCTCGGGGCTTCCCATACCAGGCTGGCACAGGGCTGGTTTCTCTCCAGGCTTTGCTCAGCTGTTCAGCTGCAGACTATCAGGCGAATGACCCATCTCTCCCTGGGGCTCCTGGATCAAAACCACCGAAGTCCTCTCTCTCTTCTTGTGGCTTTCTGAGTGAGTGCCTGGTTATATCAGCCCACCGGGGCCGGGGACTTAACCTGAGTCACTGACATCGTCAAGCAAAGGCCCCAAAATTGATTCAACCAAGTAAACGTGAAACCTTTGAATGTAATGCAGTCAAAGGGTATCACACCCAGAGGAACAGGCTGATTTACAGACATAATCCTTCTCTTTTTTGGGGTTCATAAATAATTTCAAACTGCCAGAGCAGTCGATCCCTGCTTGACGGAACCCTCTCTGCCCTTGGGGAGCCGAACCCGCCGGCTGGAGGCCTCCTTGGCACCCTGTCCCGCAGGGTGGGCCCACCTCCCGGGGGCGCCTTGCCAGCCCCCTGCACTCAGAGCCCCCTTTGCCCCACCTTCTTGCCTTTCTGGAGGAAATCCATAGGGAGCGCCTCCTGACACTTGGAAGCAGCTGCGGGAGCTGGGGTGCTGGCCATGGGCCCCCAGCTCCTAGGGGCCGGGGGCTCCCGGATCACCGTCCAACCCGCCTTGAGGAGTGAGGGGCTCCCCCACCTCCTGCCCTGTGGGAGGAGGGGAGAGGGGCCATATGCCCCTCCCACGGCCGCCAGGCCCAGCCTCCCGCGCCCCTCATCCCGCCCTCCTGCCTGGGTGAGGGGGACCCGGCGAGGACCCCGGGCTCCTGGGGTGAGGAGAGGGCTCTGAGGTAGGGGGCCGGGGAGGGGGCACAGGCAGCTGGCCCTGTTGGGGTACAGCTGGCTCAGGCCACTCCAACCAGCCTCCTGCGGTCTCTGTTGTCCTAGTAGACTTTTTTCCTTAAATAGTTTCATTTAAAAAGGAATCTCTGTCACTCTTGTCCGAAACAAAAGATTTGTGGACGCGGGAGTCTGAGGCGGTAGTTCAGCGCTCTTACAGTAGAAGCTGAATCCTGATGGATGATTTGAAGCTGTTCCTTTCCGTGCCTCTCCACTCACCCAGGGCCGCCTGTGGGGTGCAGGGGTGCCCTCTGGGAAAGCCGGATCCCCAGGGGTGCTGCGGGGCCAGGCCGCATCCCCCCACCTCGCAGGCGCGTGGGGCGGGCCTCCTTGGACTCTACACCCAGGGCCCGTGGCTTGGGCCACGCAGCCTTCCTTGGCCCAAGCTCCCGGCTGACAGAGGTGTGACTTCCCGAGACCCCGAGCCATGTACCTCTCCGTCTTGGAAGCCGCGAGGGCCAGGCCTGCTCTGGTCCCGCTGGGAGGCCTGGGTCCCCCGTTCTCCTTCCCTCCCGCCCCTGCCAGGCTTGCGGCTGTCTGAGCAGGTGCTTTTGTGGAACCTGGAGCTCCCACGTGGAGGTGGGCAGGCGCGCGCTGGCTGGCCAGCTCCGGGAAGAAAGAAAGGGGGGTGCGAGGCGGCTTACCTCTTCAGGCCTGCCCCCTCTGGCTCTGCTTCCAACCGCTGGGCCCGAACAGACAAGCCCTGGAAGGCGGCAGGCTGTGCTGCTGTGGGGCTGCCAGGCCCAGCTCTCGGGCCGCCCCTTCACGGGGAGGGGCAGGAGACCGGCCGGCTGAGCCCGGGGCTGGGCTGGAGGGGGAGCCTCCCAGGAACCCGGGCTGTGCGGTGGCAGGGAGCACAGGGCCCTGGTTGGACCGGTCTCGGCCCTCCGTCCCTCAGCCCTGGAGGGACTTTGAGGAGGAGATGGCACCAGGCCTGGGCAAGGTGGGACGCAGGCCGTGACCCAGCTGGGGACTGCGGGCTCCCGCAGGCCGAGCCGAACCCTCGGAGAAATCCAGAGAATGCACTACTTTTCCTATAGTAACTGGACAACTTTCTGAAGTGTCGATTGAAGGGCCTCCCACGGCAGTTTTTATGAACTAGCGCAGGTAATAACTTTGTCCCTTGAATACGTACCTGACTTAGGAGAAAAACAAAAGGCAGTTTATTCTTCGTGCCGTTCCTGACTGTTCACACTCAGGTGCTTGGGGAGTGTAGCACTGTCAGCAGGAACTATTGCACACGTCTGGCCCAGGGCCTCCAGGCCTGGGTGGGGTTAGGTGGGGGGCTGCTCGAGGCCCCCCGGCCCCTTAGCCCCATTTGGGAACGTTGTAAGTAAGTTCACTTCATAAAGTAGAAGGTGTTTTGCTCAGGCCCTGATATTGCTCAGGGAGAGAACATCGGGGTACCCCAGCAGCATCTGTGAGGTGAGCGGCCGTGAGCAGATAGGTCCTGACTGGAACTTACCAACCCAAAGGGAGCCGGCCTATTATTCCTCCCAGTGCCTTCATTTGGGGAAGGAAAGAGGAGAAATTAGCCCACTGTTGTCGAAAGTCAGCGTTTGGATTGCCCTCGCTGTTTCTTGGTGTTCTGGCAGGGAGCCTTGTGTGTTGGGCAGGATGGCTGGCGTCCCGCCCGTTGTTGCCAGGAGTGTCTCCACGGTGCCAGGGAGGACCAACAGCACTTCCGTCCCCACCCAGTCAGTGTCCAGTGAGAGCCCAGGACCTTCTGGATCTCAGAGGAGTGCTCGTTCAAAGCCCCGCGGATATGGAGGGCTCACCTCTTTACTCAGAGGAGTGAAGGGATTTTTTTGTTCCCCAGAACTTTCTGAGTACCCCACATTCCTGGGTGGAGCCGAATGGCAGCCCTGGTTTTGGTGAGCAGAGGTGAAGTGATGGGAGCAGGGCCAGGGGGAGTAAGAAGGACCCCTGGTAGTGCAGCAGTGTCCCCCTTGGAGGACTGCACAGTGGCGGTGAGGCAGGGGATGCGCTTCTCCAGCTATTTGTTGCCGTCTGCCTGGGACTTGTACTTCTGGAAGCTGAGGATTCAAGTCTCATCAGTTCGGAACAATCCTCAGCCATCATCCCTTGGTCTTTCTTCCATTCTCTCTCTCCCCTCACCTCTAGAACCCTTTTTACTTGTGTTGGACCTTCTCATTCTCTTCTATGGCTTTTAACATCTCTTTCACATCATCCCATCTCTTTATCTCTCGGTGTTAAATTTTGGGTGATTTCTTCGGCTTTCTCGTCCACTTTACCAGTTCTCTGAACTTGTTGGAAGTATTGAACAAATGTGTCTAATTTGTTGTTTGAAGTGTTCACTGAGTTTTACATTTTAATGCCGTTTTTTGTTTCTAGAAGTCCTTGTTTCCTTTTGAAGTTTCTCTGTTTTTTTTTCCTAGTGTTTACGAGTGTGTGTTTCACATTTTTGAATCTCTGTATATCTTCAATCATTTAAAACAGATTTTATAGCCGCTGTTACATTATGCTAACTTTTGCTCATGGTAGATTTCCTCCTTGAGTTTGGAAACGTGGGACTGTTGGCTCCCCTTCCGTGCAGCTTCAGCTGTGGGCATTTGGTGCTGCCTGAGTGGAGCCTGTGGCGTTCCAGCGCTGCAGTGTGTGTGCCTGGCAGCTGGGGACTGTTTCAGTTACTTTTTAAACTTACGTTTTCCTGGACTGAGTGGATGGTGCTAACGTGTACCCTACATCCTTGAAGGAGCAGGCTCAGCAGGAGAGCTTTCTTGTCATCTCCTTGGTGGAATTTTCACTGAGGGCACAGTCCTTTGAACGTGCTGGCTTCACTTGTGTGGAGGTCTGGAGAGTGTCTCATATTCACTGCCTCTTCTTCTGACCCAAGCCTTTGGCTCTGAGACTGGCAGCCTCAGCCCCACGTGCCCCAGTGGAGCCCCGAGGACCTTGCCTGCTGCTCTGGTTTCAACACTCTCTTGGTTTTCTCCCTTAGGATCTTCCCCTCCCTTCTGAGAACTCAGCTGTGTGTTTAGCAGGATGCTTCCCACTTCTCTCCTGAGTCTTGCCTGAGGGTTCTACAGTAGGAGCCGGGCGGCTTGCTTGGAGAGAGAAGCCCATTTGAACCTGTGTGGCTGGAGAGAGAGGCCCATTTGAACCTGTGTGGCGGGTTGGTGGGACTCAGTGTTTGGAATTCCTCTCCAGGTGCTCTAGGCTGGTGCCACAGCCTGAGCGCTCCCAGGCTGGCCTTGGGCCTGCTTTCCTGAGGCCAGTGTGAGGCAGATCTGTCTAGGACACACAGGCCCTCGGGGCTGGTTTCCAGTCAGCCGGCAGGAGGCACAGCTTGTACCTGTCCACGAGGGTCACTGGGGCATTGGAGCCCCTGGGACAGGCCACCCTGAACTGAGCCCCCACCTCCCTGCCCTGCACCCTGAAAGCCCCGTCTCTGTGGGGGGCGCCTGGCTTTCAGCGAGGCCCCATCTGCTCTGAGGCCCTAGCTGCTGGCCAACCCCGGGCCAGGGCCTTTGCCTCTTTGACAAGGTCTTTCAGCTGCTTAACAGCAAGGACTGAGCAGTAGCGAGTGTTTATTTCTTTTTAAGTTTCTATTTTGAAAAAATTTCAAACTTTCAGGACAGTTGCAAAAATAATCCAAAATTCATACAGAAAACTCCAGCACACCTCTCCCTGCCGACCCCCACCCAGGTCATTGTTCTTTGCCCGGTTGCGGTGACCACAAATATTCATTCCCGAAGGGTCTGGGCCATTAGTCCTGCTTGCGCTAGATTGTAGGCATTTTCTGTTGACTTTGATCACAGGGCAAGGTAGTGGAAAAGACACGCCAAGGAAACTACTGTATTTTGAGACATACTTCTGTCACTTCCTTTGTGTAGGAGCAGTTCAGTGTCCCTTGATAATCTGGATCAATCTCTCAAGCCAGTACAGTCACTCCCTCCTTTGCCTGTTGATTCAGAGGCATGAGGAGCCCAAGTGGCCAAGTGGCTGTCTTAACTTCTGGTTTAGTGGAATAGTCGTGTTCCCTGGTGGCAGCACTCCTGCTTTTGGAGCTAAGACCTGTAGACCAGCAGAGCCTAAGGTGACAGGGACAGGAAGTGAAAGGTGTGCTAGTGGATCACCAGGAGTAATAGCGAGTGGTGGCACTGGCTGGTTTTAAGAAGTCACTGATGATTGAACCAACTCTGCACCATTTGTATTAGGAAATGAGCACTCAGTAGCATTTCCATCCGCAGTCTCACCCTCCTACCACCACCAGGGCCCCTGTCCGTCGGCTTTGGGGAACGTGCCGTTTTTGCAAACCTGAAAACATGCTTAACGTGTCGTGAACGTTTCCCCCCCGTTTTGCACGGCCACAGCCACCCTAAGCCCTCATTGAGCAGGCGGCCTCAACTCAGGCCTCCCTGGTGGGGAGGGAGCTTCTTTTTATCTTCTTTTGAATCAGTTCTTTGGGGCAGATTCCTAGGCGTGCAGTCATCTGGTCAAAGGGTAAGCATGTAGTTTTATGGCCCATTTGCTCTGTCTCCCCTGAGGATCACTTAGTGTGGCTTTAGCACTGGGACAGCCTGGGGAGGGGGCAGGGAGAAGGCTGGTAAGGCTAGACCCCCACCCTAATACTGCAGGCACAGCCCACCCCACCATGTCCTCTCCTTAACCAGGAGGGGTGGGCCTTGGCCCATCATAAAGAGCAACAATCACTCTCATTATGGGAAGTCCCAAAGATTTGAAGGTTATCTCCCAGGAACTGAAGACAAACACCAGCCAAGTTCTTACCTTCAGGTCCTTCCGGTGAGGCTGGCCCCTGCCTCATCTCCCCAGAATGCGGCCCAGTGCTCACCAGTGTCCGGAGCAGCGCGGGGTGTGCTCTCTGGACTCAGTCTGGCTGCCTGCAGATGACCAGGCGGCCTGCTGGCACAGAGAGGCTGCCCGCTGAGTCCCGCAGAGACTGGGTCCTGCAGAGCCGCAGGTGCTGACCCGGGGAGCGGATGCCGGGACAGGCAGGCCTGGAGGGGAGGCGCCTCTGGGATGAGGAGCTTGCTCGCCTGGAGGGGAGGCGCCTCTGGGATGAGGAGCTTGCTCGGAGTTAGAAGAAAGCAGGTTGGCATGCCTGGGAGTTGCAGACCAAGAGGTGGTGGGAGGCTGTCCGGGTCCAAGTGAAGGGAGGGAAGGTGGTCAGGGCAGGACTGCCAGGCTGGGGTGCAGTGGAGGCCAGGGAGGCCCTTTGCCTGGAGAAGTGGGCCCTAGGGGTCAGCTGTGGCCTTGCTTTAAATTTAGAGGGCCAATAATGCCTTACATTTGTATAGGATGCTAAAATTAAATAACAACAGCCTTCAGAACTCCATGAGCCAAAAAATTAGTATTTCATATATGCTAGGCCTTGCCCATTTGTTGGCTCTTTCTTGTTTTCAGGAGTGTCTGAGGTAGAATCAGCGTGTTCTAAGTTTTCACTTAGTGGCTGCTCCAGGAGGTTTTCTCGATTACCCAGCAGCTTGTCCCCCTGGCCCCACGTAACTTCAGGATCTCCGTTTGTGAGCTGGTGGTGGACACACGTTCAGAACTTTTCCTTTGTAATTTGTTTTTCAGAATGTGGGATCACAATACACTTTTCCATCGTTTGCTTTTTGCTTTTAAGAACATGTCATGATCTTTTTTTTTTTTTTTCGGTCAGTGCATCCACCTCTAGCACCTCTCCCCCCAGCATTTTATGAAAACTTGCAAACATACAACCAACTGAAAGAATTTTCTAGTGAGCACCTAGATTCTCCCACTTGCATTTTACTGTGTTTGCTTCATTTTTGATGTATTTCAAAGTAAATTGCATCCTTTAATCTATTTCTCCCTAATTCAGCGGAACACATTCTTGTTCATGGATCAGTTTATTTTTCAGTCTTTCCACTTTTGGTGGTATTTTAGTGGTTTTCAATTTTTGCTGCTACAAATAAAGTTGAGGAGAACGATTATGTATATGAATTGCACATACTGGTGTTATTTCTATTGGATAGATTCCCAGGAAGGGGTCAAATTTTGATGATATTTCCAGATTTTCTCCTTCCCATGAGCTATGATGTTTGTATGTTTTTTTCCTGATTATAAAACTAGTCCATACACATTTCAGATATTTTGGAAAGTACAAAAAAACAAGTAAAAGAGACTAAGTAAAATACTCCCCTTATGCCACCACCCAGGGGTACCAGCTCACCTCTGCATGTTTACAACCTCCAGTCCTTCTTTCCTGAGTAGATGTTGAAATGGTTCTGTGTGCGCTGTTTTTCAACATAAACAGATGACTCTTTACCTAACAGCTCTGCTGCCTTTGGACTTGGTTGTCTGTGAGTTCTTACAGTTGGGACTCTGCCGGCCCTGGCAGGCAGGTGGATGGGTTTCTTGCTGTAGTTTACCAGCCAGTAGGCTGAGGGAGGCCTGGCCATCCTAGTGCTGCCGGCCTGGGGCGGACCAGGAGTTTTCAGGGGAGTCATAGCCCAGCATCCTGTACCCTACATTGTGATGCTCTCAGAGCAGGGTCACCCCATCCAATGATGTCCCCCGAGAGGGGCAACCCTGTCCCATGACGCTGAGTGGGGCAACCCCATCTTCCGAGATGGGTGACCCTGTCCCATGATGCCGAGCAGGGTGCCCTCGTCCCACAATGCTCCCTGAGAGGGCCGACCCAGTCCCATGATGCTCCCTGAGAGGGGCAACCCAGTCCCATGATGCTCCCTGAGAGGGCCGACCCAGTCCCATGATGCTCCCTGAGAGGGGTGGCCCTGTCCCAGGATGCTCCCTGAGTGGGGTGACCCTGTCCCATGATGCTGAGTGGGGTGGCCCTATCCCATGATGCTCCCTGAGAGGGGCGACCCTGTCCCAGGATGCTGAGCGGGGCGACCCTGTCCCATGATGCTCCCTGAGTGGGGTGACCCTGTCCCATAATGCTGGGAGGGGTGACCCTGTCCCATGATGCTGAGCGGGGCGACCCTGTCCCAGGATGCTGGCTGAGCTGGGTGTGCCATCCCACGATGCCCACTGAGCAGGACAACCCCGTGTCCCTTGCTCAGAACAGCCTAAACGACTTGTGTTAACAGCAGCCTGTGTCGCGGGCAGCTTGTCCTCCACTCCTGGCTTCAGTGTCTTCCTCGAAAAAGCAAGAGACTTGGACGTGGTAGGTTTCTGCTGAGTCATTTCACTTCTGGGCCTCTTAAGATCCTTGGATTCTTGCACGCTCCAGGCGGCTTTCTCTGAAAGTTCTGAACATGATCATAATCACTCTTGCTTTCAATTTGTGTTCCTTACAGTCTTAGTTTTGAGTTAGAGGAGTACTTTTTAAAAAGGTTTATTTATAAACATAGTAGGATGTTACTTTACTAGACTAATATGTTCCAAGACCCTTTGCCTGAGTTGAAAATCATGCAAATAGTGAACTCCATTATTTAATGAGTATTTCTTACATGAACATACCTATCACATTTTTTATAAATAAGGCAAACACTCTAGTAACAATAAGTAAACAAAATGAATCATAGAAATAATTTTTAAAAATTTAAATTTCAAACTTTTATTATACACTTATTCTTTATGTATGTTTGTATATGAATGATATACTTCAATAAATTTTTTAATGAAAAAATTTTAACTCTTTCTCTGCCCTTATTTTTTTTTTATTGCCACATGTGTACACTTGAATTTGTGTGTGTTGAGTTTGTGGAAAATGAGGTCCTACTCTATTTTTAAATCCACATAGCTCTGATTTGAGTCAGATGAGCTTATTGAGAGAAAAAATACTAAATTTTGGGGGGGTGGCAGTTTAATATATATGTGTAGGAAAAAATTCAACAGTCAAAAATTTGTCTCTAGTAAAAAGCCTGTTCCCTTCCCCCCTACCATAATCACTAGCCCTTTCCAGAGGCAGCCATGGGAATCAGGTTTCTGTGTGTCTTTCTAGAACATTCTTTCTGAACACTCATGAGCGTATTTTATGCGTTTCTTTCAATAGCAGTCTACACTGTTTTGTAACTTGGGTTCTTCATTGAACACTTCATCTTGGGGATTGTTCCAGATCAGGAAGTATAAAGTTTGTACTTCTCCTTGGCCTTCTGAAATATTTAACTAGCTTGTCATGGATAGACTCTTGAATTTAGTTCTTATCTTTTGCAGCTGTAGTAAATACCAATGCACACAGCTGCCATGTACCTATAGACAGGTTCTTAGATGAGGACTACATAAAAAAGGTGTCTGCATTTTAAATATCAGTAGCTACCACCCCAGAGGTTGCACTGCACCAATTTATGCTTCTGCTGAGAATATATGAGGATGCTTGTTTGACTGCAGCATCACCAACACAAAGTGCTCTACAAACTTTTTGATCTTTGCCAGTCTGATAGCTGAAAAATCTTATTGCAGTTTTAGTTTACACTTCTTTATTACAAGTGTTGCTGGGCATTTTTTCTCTGTTTAAGAGCCATTTGCGCAATCTTAAAGTCATGATTTAAATCACGGGTCAGACAAATGTAATTTCAGTTCTTCCCCCTATGAAAGAGTGTCCTCTGATTGTTTGCTATACTCTTTATATACGTTTCGGAAAGAGAGTAGGGTTGCCCTTGGGAGTATAGGGCTCATTGGGAAGCAGCCATTTATCTTGATACTTGGTATTTGACATTTTTCAGGTTAATGGCATAGCTGTTCCAGTCCCTTGAATTACTTTAGGTTTTGGATTCACAAGGTTGGTGGCAGCAGATGTGGTCTGCATCTCTGTGGTAGGTGTGGAAGGGCCCATACAAACCCGGGCATGACTCAGTTTACTTAAAGCCATAAGCCCTGGCGCACTGCTTATTTCTCCTGTCCAACAACACCTATTTTAAATAATCCTGCTCAAGTTATTTTGTGCTTTTCAGTACTTCAGAAGTAAGATTTTAAAGAGACACCCTGTAGCAATTGCATTATTTCAGCTCAGTCCTTGCTGGGCTTTTTTGTCCTTTGGGTTTCCACCTTCCTTTTTTCGTTTGCTCACAGTTGGGAGGCAAGAGCCTCTTTTCCACTGTCAAGTCTCAGCTGTGCCCGAGTGGCTGCGGCTACTGGAAAGGCACGGACTTCCCTTGTTCTGGGAGAAGGCAGCTGGTGCTGGAGGACTTCAGGTTTCTCGGTCATAAATTTTAGCAGCATCGGGGGACTTTTGAGATGTGGCGGCCACAGCACTTCATTTTAGAGCTGAGTAAACCAGGACTGGTGTAAGATGAGACTAGCCTCTGGAGTTTAGGCCTCTCTGGTCTTGCCATACTTTCCTCCGGTCATACTTGGGACTTTCTTTACGATCTCCTCCAGCAAATACATTCCAGGAATGGGATTGAGAAGCGAATTCCTGGATAAGTGTTGCAAAACCACCCCGAAGCACAGACTCTGTGGTCTAGTGCTGGGACTCAGATGAGAAAGCGAGTTTGGGACTTTGGCCACACAATTCTGCTGGGTTTTCTGAATGAGAGTCTGTGGGCCCCTCATACAAACAGTCCTGGGTGAGGGGCGAGGGGGCGCTTAGCCCTGGCTCCACCTGACTGGCCAATGTCCCTCTGCAGTCCCTTTCCCTCCAGCTCTTGGTTTACCCAAAACCTGCCTGTAGGGCACATTCTGCCCTGGCTGGTGGTTGGAAACAGGCAGAGCCCCAAGGTTCTGATACAGGGCGTGGGGGCTGGGACTTGGGGTCCAGATTTTCACGCCTTTCCTGGAGTCTCTGTGAACTAGTGTGGAGAGGCTGTCAGGCCCCAGTGCTGAGGGGGAAGCTCGTGGAGCCGGCAGCCCCTGGACACCGAAGCCACCATCGAAGGTCAGAGGCTGTGGGGGAGCCGGAGAGGTGCTGCACACCTCACAGTGTCTCTCCTTACTTACCTGGCGGTGGAAAGACCTGGTGGACGTGCCTTAACCAGGAGTCCTGGTTGGCACTGCCCGTGGAAGGACAGCGTGGTGTGGCTGCTCCTGATGGACAGCGGGGGTGGGGCTCACGGGGTCACCCATACAGCATTTGGGCCAGAAATGCCAAACTGAACACGTGCCTATCTGTATGTATGTACATGTTTTGGCGTCTTTACTCGTATATATATTAGTACGGGTGCTGTGTGGGAGCTCTTGGGGTGAGGTGGCTGGGCTCCCCGCGCTCATGCCGAGTCTCTCACAGCAGGGGGACACACACTGACCACGGTGGACAGGGTGATGGGAAGCACACCAGATGCTTTTCATTTACTTCCCCCTTTGTGAGTGTGTCCTTGCTTTTCATTTACTTCCCCCTTTGTGAGTGTTTCCTTGCTTTTCATTTACTTCACCCTTTGTGAGTGTTTCCTTGGTTTTATTTGATGTTGGTAATATGTTGGGGATGGAGAATGTCCTTGCTTTTAGGAGATACAGGCTGATATTTTAGGGGGAAGCGTACCCGGTATCGAAATCTGTAATGCATTTGCAAACTTTCAGCAAAAAAATTACAGAAAGCTAATGAGGCAGAAGTAGTAGCAATTGGAGAACATGAGTGAAAATAATCCAGGTGTTCATTATACTAATCTTTGATTATTTCTGTAGGTTTTACAATTTCAAAAATAAAAAGTTGAGGGGAAGAGCCCTTCCAGGGGACAGTCAGATTGAATGGGGTGGAACACTGTCACCCTCCTGCTTCTGGCTGCCCTGGCTGGGGGCGGACGAGGGGTGCTGTCCTAGAGCCCGGCCCTGGTAACAGAGCCTCTTCCCACTTCACCCTCTGCTCCCCTCACCCTGCGATGGCATCAGAGCCTGGGGCCCTGTCTCTGCTCACTGGGCATCTGCTCATTGACCCCATGGCCATGCTTAGCCCACCTTGGGGCCTTTTCCCATTGCCCCCTTGCTTGCCCTCCCACCTGTGGCCCTGTTCCTGGGATGGGGACCTAAGTCTGTGGAGGTGTCTGATGGTGGTGGTGATGGTGTAGTGATGGTGGTGGTGATGACGGTGATGGTGATAGTGATGGTAGTGGTGATGGTGATGATGGTGAAGATGGTGATGGTGACAGTGGTGATGATGGTGGTGGTGGTGATGGTGATGATGGTAGTGGTGATGGTAATAATGGTGATGGTGACAATGGTGATGATGGTGATGGTGCTGATGGTGGTGATGATGGTAGTGGTGATGGTAATAATGGTGATGGTGATGGTGATGATGGTGATGGTGACAATGGTGATGATGGTGGTGGTGCTGATGGTGGTGATGATGGTAGTGGTGATGGTAATAATGGTGATGATGGTGATGGTGACAATGGTGACAATGGTGATGATGGTGATGATGGTGGTGGTGGTGATGGTGATGATGATGGTAGTGGTGATGGTAATAATGGTGATGGTGACAATGGTGATGATGGTGATGGTGCTGATGGTGGTGATGATGGTAGTGGTGATGGTAATAATGGTGATGGTGATGGTGATGATGGTGATGGTGACAATGGTGATGATGGTGGTGGTGCTGATGGTGGTGATGATGGTAGTGGTGATGGTAATAATGGTGATGATGGTGATGGTGACAATGGTGACAATGGTGATGATGGTGATGATGGTGGTGGTGGTGATGGTGATGATGATGGTAGTGGTGATGGTGATGATGGTGAAGATGGTGATGGTGACAGTGGTGATGATGGTGGTGGTGGTGATGGTGATGATGGTAGTGGTGATGGTGATGATGGTGATGGTGACAATGGTGATGATGGTGATGGTGCTGATGGTGGTGATGATGGTAGTGGTGATGGTAATAATGGTGATGGTGATGGTGACAATGGTGACAATGGTGATGATGGTGATGATGGTGGTGGTGGTGATGGTGATGATGATGGTAGTGGTGATGGTAATAATGGTGATGGTGATGGTGACAATGGTGATGATGGTGGTGGTGATGATAATGATGAGATAATGGTGGCGGTGATGATGGGGATGGTGATGAGGGGGATGGTGATACTGATGGCGAGGATTACGATGGTGGTGACGATGATGGTGGTGATTAGCAGCTATAGTTTACAGGCCCCTGCTGTGTGCCGGGCAGTGTGCACAAGGCATTGCGCATACAACCTTTCCTTTAATTCTCTCATCAGCCTTCTCGTGGATATTATGATCCCATTTTGCAGAGGGGGAGTCTGAAACTCAGTGAGGCTCCATACCTCCCACGGTCACACAGTTGTGGGCAGCAGTCAGAGCCTGGCTGTCTCCACGAGCACCGTGGCTGCCAGGGACCCCAGCTGGGTGCTGTGTGGGAGCTCTTGGGGTGAGGTGGCTGGGCTCCCCACGCTCATGCCGAGTCTCCCACAGCAGGGGGACGCACACTGACTGGGGTGGTCAGGATGATGGGAAGCACACCAGATGCTTTTCATTTACTTCATGTGTTCAGGGGGAATAGGACCAATCGAGACCACCTCCTCTGTGGGTGGCCCTGGCAGGAGCATGGCTAGGAGCTGTCTTAGGCTGCCGGGGCTGCTGTACCACACACTGGTTGGGATGAGCGAAAGGAATTTCTTGTTTTGCAGTTTGGGAGACTAAAAGTTCAAAAGTGAGGTCCTCGACAGGCCATTTCCCCCAGAGCCCGTGGTGAGCCGGCGCTGGCTCGTTCACAGCCCCTGGGGCTCCTCGGCTTGCAGCTCTGCCCTCATCCCCTGCTGATCTGCTTCATTCTCTGGCTTCTACTTCCGTGCCCCGTTTCTTCTGCTTGTGAGGACTGGAGCCACGTAGCTGAAGACCTGTCCTGATTCAGTTTGGCCACACCTTAACTCATAACTGGTTTGTTTGTTTTTTGAGGTACCGGGGCCGGGGATTGAACCCGGGACCTCACATGTGCTCAGCCACTGAACCACACCGGCTTCTCTGAGTTGGTTTTTTTTCATTTGCTTTTGCTTGTTGTTTGTTTTGTTTCTCAGGAGGCACTAGGAACCTAACCCGGGACCTCCCGTGTGGGAAGGAGGCGCTCAACCGCTTGAGCTGCATCCGCTCCCCTAATAACTTCTTCAGTTGCATGTGGGACACGGGAACACAAGAACGCAGACCAGGGCTTGAACTTGTCCTCTGTGGGGGACGTGATGCAATCCCCAACAGGAGCCCACCGCGCAGGCCCCCTCCTGCCCCCTGGGGGCCCTGGAAATCCTGGGTCAGTGGTCCGGACCCCTGGGCGGTTGGTGGCACCCACTTGGTATGGGGGAGGCTGCCAGGAAGCTCTGCCTGACACCCCCGTCCCCCTGGCCTCTGGTGGAGGGTCTGCGGAGGGCAACTGTGTCCACAGGTGCTTCTTGTGCATGGAAAACCTGCTCCTCATTTGGGGCTGCTTGGGCCTGAGCTCTCGGTGCAAACCTAAGGGTCAGTGGGGCTCGGGGAAGCATCACGGCCCAAGGCTGGAGGACGTCCAGCACAGCGCCGTGACTTCCTCTCCACCAGCGGGGAAGGCGGGTGTGTGCGGGCTCGGCCTCCCTGCTGGCCTTGGGCCTAGGTCCCCTCGGGCCCTGGGAAAGGCTGTCTGCAAGGCTGGAGGGCAGCCAGCACCCCTGCCTGGCCCTGGTTCCCTTCCAGAGCATCCCCGGCCACAGCCTCTCCTCGTCTCCGAGGTGCGTGGTGCTGCCTGCTGAGGCCGCCTGGCCCAGCGAAGAGACCCGGCCCGCCTGCCCGTCCTGGTGCCGAGGGGCCTTCCCAGGACTGTCCCCAGGGCCCAGGGGAGCAGGTGGGAGAGGCTGGGCTGCCGTTTTCCCGCCGTGTGGCCTGGGTCCTCCCAGCCTGCACCCCCTGCCCCGTCCCCCAGGGTTTAGGGCCAGGACCAGGTCCCGGGAAGCAGAAGGATCCTGGTGCGTTGCGAAGCTGTCTCTCCCTAGAAACAGGAGCAGGATTTTGTGTCCTTTCTCGCATCTCGTCTTTCCCTGCTGTGAGTCCGGCCTCGGTCTTCTCTCTGTGAAACGGGCAGGAGCGCCTCCACTGCCTGATTCTCAGGCCGTGCGTGAACGGCTGCCAGCGCGGTGAGGTGGCGGTCACTCACGGAGGGCGGGGGCCGAGACACCCTCCGCCTCGCACGGGGCTGCGCTCACAGCCCTCGGGCCACCTTCGAGGCGCCGGGCCGTGCTGTGGTCCGGTTTCTGTCTGTTCTGAGCATTCAGGTACTCCTCGTAGACTCTGGCTGCCTGGGGCTGGGTGAGACGTCACCCCACACGTGGTGCCTTAAAACGACACCTGCAGCCCTTGTTTCTCCCCGGGGCCTGCAAGGTGAGCAGGGCCGGGCCGGCGGCCGTGCGCCTGGCCTCCCCTTGGAGCTCGTTCGCTTCCATGCTGGAAACCCCCGAGAGCGGGGTGCAGGGATAGTGCCTGAGTCCAGAGCTGGAGGCCCAGGCTGCCTCTGCCTTCGTCCCCCCCAACCCCAACATCGGGCTGGACTCGTGCAGGGCACGGGCGGCGCCGGGCAACGTGCCCAGGAGGGCTGGCTGCACCTGGCCCGGCCCGCGCCCACCCTGCCAGGCAGGGACGCCCCTTCACGTCTCCGCATCTGGGTAAGTTTGCTCTCCGTGGCGGCGCCTGCCAGGAGGGGTGGCTGCAAGGAAGGGCTGGCGTGGCGGACGCCAGGGGAGCCCAGTAGCCGGTCCGTTAGGTATTCTGGTGGCTGTTGTTATTACTGGGCCTCGAAAACCACCTTGGGGTCGACATGTGGCCAAGGACCATCTGAGAGCAAGATGGTGTCACAGTGGCGGTCTTCACTGCAGCGCCGCGTAGAAATGCCTCCGGGAACCAGTTTTGGGGCAACCTCTGGGGAGCAGCGGGCAGGCATGGAGGAGAGAGCGGGGTGGTCCCGAGGGGGTTGGCTTGAAGCCCGGATGAGTTTGCTGGGGGCAGAGAGACCTGCGGGAGGTGGGAAAGTCCCTACCATGTGCCCTGCAGGTCGCTGCCCCTGGATGGAGCCTGGGTGGCTGGGGGACCTTCAAGCTCCTTCCAGGCACCTCCCCGCCTGCTGGGGTTCCCGGGCAGCTGAGATTTCCACTCAGGCTCCCCTGCCTCTCGCCCTGCCCACTTCCTCCACCCTGGCCGCGCCTCATCTCTGGCCTCTTCCCCTTTCCCACCAAGGCTCCTTGTGGGATAGCCGGGAATCCCAAACACAGGGGCACGCCATCCCCGTGGTCGCCAGGCAGGTGCTGAAGGCTCCCCTGCAGCGGCCGCAGCCCGTCATGTGCACTCACAGGCAGGGTTTGTGGGAGGCACAGATGGCCCAGGAGGCTGGCTCCCCGGGAAGGAGGGGACCTGGTTGGGTTTTCTCTCTCTTGTTTAATACATCTTTGATTAAAAAAAATTTTTTTAGAGCAGTTGTAGGTTTATAGAAAAATACTGCAGGAGGTACAGAGTTCCCATATACCCCCCTTACACACACACACAGTTTTCCCTATTATTAGCATTTTGCATTAGTGCGGTCCTTTGTTAAATTTCATGAGCCAGTGTTATAATTATTAACTAAAGTCCATAGTTTATATTAGGGTTCAATCTTGGTGTCGTCTGGTTCTAAGGGATTTAAATTTTTTTTCTTGTGGTAACATATATTCAATAGGGCATTTCCCGTTTTATCCACTTCCAAGTACACAGTTCAGTGGTGTTTGGTGTGTTCACTATGTCGTGCCGCTGCCGCCCCCGGGCTGGGTTCTCTGGCTCAGGAGGACGGGTTTGTCCCTTGCTGGGCCCTAGGACACCGAGAAGTCGGCAGGAGATGAGCGGGAGGCTGTCAGCAGCCAGCCTAGCCTCAAAAGGGAGTGAGATTTTTGTGGTTTGTCACAAAAGAAATACATGCTAATTTCACATGTTTATGTAAGCCCAGAAAATGTAAAGGAAAAAATGCCTATGCCCCTTCATCCCAGCCCCAAAGATGACACTTTTTAAGATTTTGGTGTGTTTTCTCCCGGGCCTTTTTTTTTTTTTTTTTAGATTTATTTATTTATTCCCCCCTCCCCCCCCCCCCCAGTTGTCTGCTGTCTGTGTCCATTCACTGTGTGTTCTTCTGTGACCGCTTCCATCCTTACCAGCGGCATTGGGAATCTGTGTTTCTTTTTGTTGCGTCATCTTGCTGCGTCAGCTCTCCGTGTGTGCGGTGCCATTCCTGGGCAGGCTGCACTTTCTTCCACGCTGGGTGGCTCTCCTTATGGGGTGCACTCCTTGTGCGTGGGGCTCCCCTACGTGGGGGACACCCCTGCATGGCACGGCACTCCTTGTGCGCATCAGCACTGTGCATGGGCCAGCTCCACATGAGTCAAGGAGGCCCGGGGTTTGAACCACGGACCTCCCATGTGGTAGATGGACACCCTATCCATTGGGCCAAGTCCGCTTCCCCCTTTTGTTTTTTAATCTGTGCCTCGATCTTAAACTTACTGTATTTGTCAGCCAAAGGAATGCTGATGCAAAATACCAGAAATCTGTTGGCTTTTATAAAGGGTATTTTTGGGGGTAGAAGCTTACAGTTACCAGGCCATAAAGCGTAAATTACTTCCCTCACCAAAGTCTGTTGCCAAATATTGGTGCAAGATGGCTCTGCCAGGGTTCAGGCTTCCTGGGTTCTTCTCTTTCTGGGGCTCATTCTCTCTGGGCTCAGCTGCTCTGCTTCTCTGCGTGTTTACTTCCCGGGCTCCAGCTCAAAAACTCCAACTCTCTTCTCTGCCATGTAGTTTTCCCTTAGTGGGCAGGGACTCAAGGTCCTACTGATGTGGCCCAATCAAAGCCCTAATCATAATTTAATCATGCCCAGATACAGACCAGTTTACAAACATAATCCAGTATCTATGTTTGGAATTCATAAATAATACCAAATTGCTACACTTAACAAACCTAGAAAGTCACAAAATACCTAGTTTTAATGGCTGCATAATATTCCATTATGTGAGCTTGGTATGATATAGTTAGCTGGTCCTTAGTTGTTGGGGTGTGTGATGCTCCCAGTTTTTTTTTTTTTCATGGTGAGATCATTCATTGTTTCAATTAGAGAGGCTGTGGGCTTACAGAAAAATCCTGCAGAAAATACAGAGTTCCCTTATATCAACCCCCATTCTTAATACCTTTTGTATGGTATGTGTGTTACAATTGATGCCAGAGCATTATTATAATTGTACTTTAAACTGTCGTCTGTGGTTTACACTAGGGTTCATGGTTTGTGTTGTACAGTCCTATTTTGTTTTCAATTTTTATTCTAGCAACGTATCCAACCTAAAATTTCCCCTTCGAATGCCCCTACTTTTTTGTTCTTTTAAATCATTGTGTTGTAAACAACCTTACGTATAGAGATCTTCGTGTGCTTATCAGCTTGCTGCCTTAGGATACGTTTAAAACTGTGGAATTACTAGCCTGGTGGATAAAAATATCTTTAAATGCTCATGACACAGAGAGCTGAGCTCAGATGGTTTCTGCCAAGGGAGACATCTCCCCATGGAGGCATATGAGAGAGAACGCCATCCCCTGCAGCCTCACCAAGAGCGAGAATTATTATTATATATATTTTAAAAACCACCTTTGCCAGGACATTCCTGGTAACAGCAGTTGCCCTCGAATGCACATTCCTCCTCATTGACTGCTTCCAATTCTTGCACCCATCTACCCCATCACTTCCCCTCCGAGACCAAAAGACGCACAGCCACTGCCTTTTAAAAATGTCTTTGGTGCTTCTGTTATCAATTAAAAAATAAATGTCAAAACACAAAAAAATTGTGGTTTATGCAAAATCAATGCTGTTAACCACAACTGTAGGGGAAAACCTCCAATGCCGTTGAATTAAGTGATCCACAAGATGATTCCAGATTTGATCAGCAAATCCAAGGAAGGGTGAGTGCCGAGGGGGTTTCCAGTCCCGGGACACAGGCTCAGGTGTCCTCTGTCCCTCAAGCTGCCGGAGCCCCTTGGAGGTCTTTCTGGAAAGGTCTCTGTGCCCTGCACCCCACTGCCTTGCTCAGCTCTGGCCTCCTTTCCACCTTGACTTCGTGGCCTGGCATGCTTGGGCTGTGACTCCACTTTAGAGAGGAAAAGCTGCTGCTCCGTGCCCTTCTGGAAGTCAGCCATGGAAGGCCGGGCAGGGATTCTTGTGGGACAGCCTCTGTCTTAGTTAGCCAGGGCTGCTGTAACAAATAGCAAACACTGGGTTTATTGGCTCACTCTTTGGAGGCTAGGAGACCACTCTCAAGGTGTCGGCAGGCTGTGCCTTCTCTCCGACTGTAGCACTTTGGCGGTGGCTCAGTCTTGGCTCAGTCTGTCCTTCCGTCCCATGGCTGTCTTTCTCCTTCGGTCTCCTCATTCCTCCAGGCATATATTGGAATGAGGCCCACACTGATTCAGTTTGACCTCATCTTATTTGCAAACGAGTCCACACCTGCCAGACCCTGTGTTAAGACCTGAACATTGTTTTCTTTTGTTGTTTTTGTCCGTGACAGCCTTGGTAGTCACTTCCTCTCCCTCGCCATCCGTACCGGGAGGGTCTTAGGCAGACTAGTTTTTTCACACTCAAAAAAGGAGAGCCTTTGCTTTCTAGGAAGCAAGCCACCTTCCTTGAAAACAGATGGGCTCCTTTTTTTTTTTAAATCCTCTGCCCCCCATTGTCTGCTCTCTGTGTCCATTCGCTGTGTGTTCTTCTGTGTCCACTTGCGTTCTCGATGGCACCAGGAATCTGTGCCACTGAGATTTTGCTGCGTCATTTTGCTGTGTCACCACTCCTGGGCAGGCTGTGCTTTTTTTGTGTCAGGGTGGTTCTCCTTGTGGGGCGCACTCCTTGCACGTGGGGCTCCCTTATGTGGGGTTCACCCCTGCGTGGAGGGCACTCCTTGTGCGCATCAGCACTGTGTATGGACCAGCTCCACACGGGTCAAGGAGGCCCTGGGTTTGAACCCTGAACCTCCTGTATGGTAGGTGGATGTCCTATCAGTTGAGCCACATCTGCTTCCCCCAGACAGATTTCTTGAGGAAAGGTAAATGGGTACTTTCGTCCACTCCCCTTGGAAATGTCTGAAGCCTGTCTCCTCCCCTGCCACCCCCTTTAAATTCCCATTTCCTTGGCCCTTTTCTTTGGTGTCTCATCTCTCCCTGCCCCCAGCTGCGTGTTTGGAAAGTCTCTTCTCTTTCTACTCATTGGACTTAAACTTGTTTGGAGTCGCCTCATTTCAGGGGTGCTGGTCATGATTGACTCGGGTCAGTCTAGTCTGTGTTTTCTGCCTCTCCGTTTGGGAAGATCCTTGGAGCTGTCCGAGAAGCTACCAGACAGAAAGCACTCCAGGAGGCCAAGTCTTCTCGCGTTTCTCACCTCTGGGTCTTCTTCAGCTGCAGGATGGGCGGTGGCCTCAGTCCGTGGTTTGCACAGCGATGCTCCCAGGAGCTCGGGGGTTCTGCACAGACACGCGGGGACTGCTTGGGGTGCAAGGGGGAGCCCAGTGGGAGGGAGCTTGGGGCCCGCCAAGCCTGCCACAGCCTGGCCTCAGCTCTGCGGTCGCCTGGTCCGTTTGCCGAGCTCCCGACACATGGTCAGTTGTTGGGGTGCTCCCACCAATGGCCCTCCTCACGGACCCCTCCGCTGGTAGCCCATCGAGAACCATCCGCCCCCAGCACTCGCTCAGCCCCCCTCATGGCCACGACCTGACCCTGCTCAGCCGCTGTGGGCCGCCCCAGCTACATGGACGGGCTGCCCCGGGCACAGGCTCCCTCTTGGCTCCGCGTCCTCCACAGCTGCTCCCGGTCAGGGACCTCGTAGGAAATGGCCCTTCTAAGATACTGGCATTGACTCTGAAAAATAATAGCAGTAGTGGTTGGTCGTTACAGTGGATTCCAACAACACAGACACGGAGAGGGTGAGAAGCCCCCCTACCCCCCAATGCCCTCCCGCCCAGTTCCTATGCTTTGACAGGCTGCTGAGACCCCCAGACTTTTTTCTGTGTGTGTACAAACACGTGTGAACACGTGCACGCATGCATTTCTGTCTGGGGTTTTCAACCAAGAGGAATTGCACCATACGCGTTCTTCTGTAGCCTGCTCTTTTCCCACCCAACCATATATTGTGGAGGTTTTCCCATGTCAGTGTGTCAAGAGAGTCTGCTTCCTTCTTTTTACTTTTGAAGTTCATTTCAAAGCATCCTTGGAATGTCACACGAGCATGCCGCGGTTGTCTAACCACGCGTGTGCCCGCAGCATTTGTGAGACTGTGGGCGTGACCCCGGCCCACCTCGGGTGTCGGCTGCCTTTCTCATGTGCCTCTGGTCAGAGCGTTCCTTCCGCCGCCTGGAGCCGGTGCCTTTCCCTGCCCCCCTCCGGGGTTTCGCCCTGTGGATGAGCAGGGGTGCAAGCCCTGCTCAGGGCACCCCGCTCGCGGATCTCACGCACCCATCCCGCTCCTCTGTTGCTCTGGGCGGGAAGTTGGGGCCTCTGCTTTCTCCAGGGTCCCTGGGAGGCTCACAGGGTGAGGCGCGGACACGTGGGCCTGGAGTGGGTGGGACCACCGCGCTCCCAGAAGTCCTGGGGTTGTCCTGGGTGCCCGCCGCATGGACTTCCATCCCCCTAGGGATGGCAGCTGAGCCCAGCAGGGCCAGAGCCCGTCCCGGGCTCCCATGTGCGGTGATTCACCTGCCCGCCGCCCGCAGGGGCCTCCGCGGGGCCTGGGGGCCTGGATCTGGCCCCCTGCATTTGCTCTGTGGCGGAGGGAAGCCTCCCTCCCACCCCTGTTGTCAAAGGCAGGCAAGCGGTCCCGGGGTGCTTGGGGAAGCTGCCGCTCTCACTGGAGTTAAAAAAGGAAAAATGACTTGCAGCGTCTGGCCAGCCTCGCCTCTTTGCTGAGGTTTCAAGAACGCAGTTGCAGTTCTGTTTTGGAACGGATCTGCCAGGGTGACATTTGGCCCTGCTGTGGTGTCTGAGGTCTGGGTGCAGGTTCCCCTTCAGTCACCAGCCACCGCCTCTCCGAGAGTCCCCCACCCCGAGTTCCTGGAGAAACACGAGTGCGCTCAGCCGCCGCCTCGCAGAGGAGCCCCCGGTGCCAGTGCAGCGACACATGGACACGTCCGGGGCCGTCTTACCCGCGGTCCCCCGGCAGGCCCAGCTCGCGGGGCCCTGGCCATGGCTGGGAGGAGTCCCCGTAGGCCCACAGTGCCCCCAGCCCCCATCTCGGCTGCCTGCACTCCCCTCTGCCACCCCGTCCCCGGGGAGGCCAGCTGCCGGGCCTGGTGAATTCTGCAGCAGCGCCTTCTCAAACCCACAATTTCCTCTTTAGGATCTCGGAGGCACCTGCTCCCTCCAGGCACCTGCGTCCCCTGCTCGTCTCAGCCCGCAGCCACCCCGGGGCCCCCAGGCTCCACACAGCCCCGCTGTTCCCGTGGTTGCTCCCTGCAGCCTTCTGCAGAGCGGAGACCCCGGGTGTGGTCTCCGGGGGAGATGACCCAGGGCGGGCCTTGGCCTCGTGCGTGGCCGGGCTCCTGCATCCCGCGTCCCCCAGGACCTTGGGCAGGTCTGCTCTTCTGCTCGGTGGCCCTGGAGCCTGCAGCAGGGTCTGTCCCGGGGGGAAATACCTACTTTCCCTTGGAGGCCCCCCTGTTTCTGGGTCTGGTTCAGCCGGGACAGCCCTTCCTCTCCCCCCTCTGCACTTCTGGGACCTGGAGGAGCCTGGGGGTGGGTGGGGAGGCAGGCGGCCGGGCAGGGTGCCAGGTGGGCCACTCCCCCGCTGGGAGGCCTCTGGGAGCCCAGGTCAGCTCCTGCCTCCTTGGAGAGGCGACCTTAAAAATCAAGGGAACCTGGCTGCTTGCATTTCAGGGGGCTGGCAGTAAGCTTCCTGGTGCTTTCTCTTTTCACTGTTTCCTTCTGCTGAGTGAGCTGCCCTGCCCGGGAGGCAGGGGCAGGTGGAGGGGCAGGCTGGGTGGGGCACCCTGGCAGAGGAGGTGGGTACAGGATAAGCTCAGGGGGACGGGCGTGGGCTGGGCTGGAGGGCCAGGCAGAGGTGTGGGTGCAGGCTGGGTGCCACCCATGGTTGCTCAAGCGTTGCTTGGCAGAGACCTGGGCCTGCAGGCATGCGGGTGCCTGGGATTTCCATTGCGCTCATTCTGTTGCCATTTGTCCACTCTATTTAGTGAGCGTAGGGTGGGGTTGGTTTGATGTTAAAGTGCACACCTCTTTTTTGTCTTTAACGTAACGGCCTCACTCTACCAATTGCCACAGAATACCGTTAACTGCACTGGCGTTTTCTGCCATTTGCAGTTTCCTGCCACTCACAGCGGGGTAGTGTGAGTCGCTCATCAGGGGTACAGCAGTCCTGCAGTTAAACGTCTTCCCCGCATCAGCGGCTTTAAGCAGGGAGCGTGTTTCCCGCTTCTCTGTAGCCATCGTGCTCATCTCAGGGTTTTGGGTAATTTCCCCAGTAATTTCTTCGGAGGCTGTCCATTCGCCTTCACGTTGGGATGATAGAATAAAGAGCCCGTTTGCAGTCAGCCGCACAGCTCCGAGGGGTGGCGGCTGAGCGCACACCCTGTCCTGGCACCCTCTGAGCCTGCAAAAGTCAGGTCACTGGGTCCTTGCCCCGACCCCTCGAGTGAGGGGTTGCTCCTTGCCTCAGTTTACAGCCCAGGCCCCAAAGGGGACACAGAGCTGGGGTGAAGCCCGGATGTCTAGCTCTAGGTCTCTGTTTCCACGCTGACAGGTGGCCGCTGTCAGGGCTGGTGACCCAGGTGGGAGGGGCTGCAGTGGCAGCTCAAGGCCACTGCCCATGATGCTGGGGGGAGGGCTGGACCCCCTCTGGTGGCACCACGTCCTGTGGCCGGGGGGGTGGTCAGAGTGGAGGAGACAGAGGTCTCCCTGCAGCAGCCCCTTCTGTCGAGGGGGGCTCTCAGCCTGTGGCCGAGGCAGGCTCTCCCGTGAGTGAGGGGCGGCCCCCGAAGACCCCTTACAGCTCTGAGCTCGGTACCGCCTGCCCCCACCCTCCTGCATCCACCTTGAGAACGCCCCTCTCCTTCCTGCGCAGTGTAGCAAGCCTCCTGTGGGCCTCATCCTGGGCCAGGACGCGGCCTCCCGCGTCACCCGCGCCGTCCAGTTTGATCCGCAGAACGTGCAGCGATGCTCAATGTCTTAGTTTGCCAGGGCTGCTACGACAAGTACGCACAGCGGGCCGGCTTAAACCCCGGGGATTCCTCGGCTCCTGACTTGGGTGGCTGGAAGGCTGGCCTCCTCCCGGCGTCCGTGGGTTCTCTGGCTTTCCCTTCCACGGCAGTGCCCTCCCCTTTCTCTCCCGGGTTCCTGCCGACGCCTGGCTCTTCTTCCTGGCTTTCTGTCTCTAGGGCCTCCAGAACAGGGTCAAGACCACCCTGCTTCTGTTGGCTGCACCTTCAGTATATCTTCAAAAGGTCCAATTGGCGAGGCTTTACACGCACGGGAAGGGGATTAAGACGAAGAATGCACGTGTGTGTTTTAACTGGGCTGCATAATTCATTGCGCCACACGTGGAGTTCTGCAAATGAGAAAACACACTGGGTGCAAGGGGGTTTCCAGGAGAGTGGGGTGCAGGTGCCAAGTGGGTGGGATTCGCCGGCCCCTCTGCTCTTGGGCATCTGTCCGCGTTCAGCCCAGCGGCTGCGGCAGCTCCCTCTCCCCTGGCGCTCAGCCAAAGGACCAGATCAGCACTGTGCACTGCAGCTGGGGCGGGCGAGGGCAGCCGCCTGGGCACAAGGGGGTGGGGGCACTGCCAAACGCGTGGGCCCTGCAGCGGATGGCCGGGCACATGCTGTCGTTTGTTAATGCTGTGTTGGTGTAACATTTATACAACTCAAAATTTCCCATTTCAACCGCTTGTAAAATACACTTCAGTACTATTAAATACATTCACAATTTTGCACTACTGCCATCCATTGCCCAACTTTTTCCATCACAGCAACTCTGCACGTATTAAGTAGTCACTGTCCCTGGCCTTCAACCCGGTATCCTGTAATCTACTATCTGCCCCCGTGAGTTTGCTTATTCGAGGTATTTTATGTAAACGAGATCATACAGTCATCGTCACTTCTGCGTCAGGCTTATTTCATGCAGCATGCGGTCTTCATTCTCTGTGCCTCAGTTCCCCTGCCTGTACAGTGTCTGCCTTTCACAGCCAGGGTGAGGGTTCTGGGGTGTGCTGGACAGGCGAGGCGCTGAGCCCGGGGTGGATGCCTGGTCAGCTGCGTTTTCTCCCTGGCACCCATTCTTTGTCGGGGTGGGCGTTATGCCGAGAGCATGCTGATTTCTGTCCTTGTCGATTTACCTGCAGCCTCTGCGCAGGGCTGCTCGGGGTCCCCTCGATGCACAGCCCGGAGCCCCTCGGGTGTGCTCACGCTCGGACTTGCTGAACAGAAGTGGTCTTGTGCCCCCTGCTGGTGGAAGAGGAGAGCCCCGGGAGGCAGCCGGCGGGGTCCCAAGCCGCTGCCGGGACACCTGCAGGAGGGGACAGCAAACCTCTTCATCCCTTATTTTCTCTTAAACGTTGGAGTCTGTTGGTTCACATTGGGAGGCTGGCGGTCCAACACCAAGGCCCCGGGGCCAGGCCTCTCCCCGAGCCTGAGGCACTCTGGGGAAAGCTTGTCCGCACAGCGTCTGCCGGGTCACCTGCCGGTCCCTTGGCGTCAGCCGGGGAAACGCCTGTGATCTTATTTGTATGAGAAGCAGCCCTGCTCTGGGGGTGGGGCCGCGTCCTCACCTGCTGCGTGGCGTGGGCACGTGTCCCCTTCCTGCGTGGGCAGGTGTCCCCTCCCAGCCTCAGCTGTCCTGTCTCAGGCCCACAGGTCCCAGGGTTGGGGATTCGGGGAGCCTGCCCGGGTCCTGGCCGTGGAAGGGGCCCAGTCAGTGAGGGCCCCATCCCAGGGCCGAGGTTGTCCAGGGCCCATTGGAGGGACTGGGCAGGAAGCGGCGCCCACTTCTCTCCAGGTCTTTGTGGCTGTCTCTGGAGGGGGGGCTGCAGGGAGAGATGGACGGGACACAGGTAGACGGCCACTCCTCGCCTCTGCTTGCCGTAGGACGAGACCCAGGGACAGGGTGACCCTGTCCCTCACCTTCCAGGGGCCCCCTGTGGCCAGCGGGCGTGGGGCGGCTGGACAGACAGGGTGGCTCAGGGAGGAGAGGCTTCCTGGGTGCATTAGTCACGGGTCAGAGGAACAGAACCACTGGGATACGTGTGGGGTAGGACCTGGCTCACGTGACCGTAGGGATGGGCAGGTCGGGAGCTGGGAATTCCAGCGAAGACTCCCATGAATTCCCCGGGGAAGCTGGCTGGCTGAAGAGAGAAATTCTGCTTTCCAACTGCTTAAATCATTACTTCTCTCTTCAGGGCCTTGGGCCAATTGGATGAGACATCTCTTGTGGCTGAAGACAATCTGCATAGTTGACTGTAGATGCAATCAACATACTAATAATTAAAGTCCACGGAATATCCTCACAGTAACAGGCTCGTGCTTGCTTGACTAAAGAGCGGGACACCATCACCAAGCCAGGTTGCTATGTGAAAGAAACCCACCGCCTGATGGCATGGGGAGACGTCCCTCATTGCTGAGAGCAGTCTCCTCTGTTGATTGTAGATGCAGGCAGTCAGTCATAGATGCAGTCAGCTGACCACAGATGCAAATCCATGAGCTTCACCACCACCCTGGCGGGGGGGGGGCTTCCGAGCTGAGCTCTGAAGGAGGAGTGGCTGACAAGAGGGAGGGCAGAGGGAGTGCCACAGCTAAGGGGGTCTGAAGCCTAGGGCTTGGGGAGCTGCTGGGTCTGTCTGGGAACTGGGCTGGGGGTGGGGGTGGGAAGGAGGGCCTGGTGAGGCTGGAGGCCCAGGGAGGGTGCTGGGGGTCAGGTCCCACCTGGACTACAGAAGGGCCACTGCACAGGCCTCAGCAGCCTGGTCCTGGCTGGAGAAGGCGCCCAGAAGCAGCTCCTCCGCCCTCCTGCTTCGGGGCTCGGCCTCGCTGGCCGGCTGGTGGGCGACGGGCTGAGGCCCCAGGGCCTAGGGCTGGGAACCGGGCTGCGAGCTGGTGGTGGGGAGACGGCGGTCCCCTCGCCTGCTGGGCCCCAGCGCTTGGCTGCCCGTGTCTGCTTCCGTGACCCTGTACCAGAGAATCACTGACGGTGGAGAGGGTGGAGCCAGGCCCCACGGCCATGCCGTGCCGGTGCTCAGCGGGCAGCTGGCGGAGGCTTCTTCCTCCTGGACCTGCACTGCTGGTCGCCCGGGGTCACCCCTCTGGTCACTCTGGGTCACTCTGATCATCACCCTGTGGTCAGCCTGGGACACCCCTGGTCACACTGGCTCACCCTGCTCGTCTCGCCGGCTGCTCGTGGACAGCCAAGCCGCTGGTCCCCTTGACCTCCTGCAGCCCCTCTCTGCACATGGGCATCGGCTGGGCTCCCTGCCTGGCCTGGACGGTAGCACCCTGTGCCCTTGCGCGACCGGCGCCCTCACGCCCGCCTCTGGGCAGCCCACCCTCCGGAACTCACACCTCCGTCTTTTCCAAGTAGTTCTTCCCTCTGCGGTTCCGCTCCGGCACCCTCTGCACTTGGTGCTGCGGGACCCTTGCTTTAGGAAGGAGCATGCCTCAGAGACGCCATGGCCCAGCACCCAGGCAGGGATGCTGAAGTGGGCCCCGCTTTGTCCCCTGGAGGGTAGTTTGCCCTGGACCAGGTCACCGACAAGGCAAACAGCTCATTTGAGTAGATGCAGGGGGTGAAAGGGTGGGGGCGTGCGTGACTCGGTTTCCCTGTGTTAGCACAGTGCCTGCTCACAGAGTGGGATATGCTTGTGTCCCGTCCCTCCTTCCGTGTGTGTTCGTGGGTTGCCGTCTGGAGGCGCCACCCTCGTGGCATCGGGAACCTCGCGCTGTCCCGGGTCTTCTGGGGTCTAATTCTGGGGCCCAGCCGCTCCCCGAACGGACCCCTGGGCTGAGGATGTGGCCCTCTCCCAGCCACCCCCTAGTTCCTGGTGTGTGTGGGTGAGTCAGGCCTGGGTGGGAGGGCAAGAGGGAGGGGCTTGGGCCTTTGGGGCCTTTCAGGGAGACCCACACACCTGCGCCTGGCGGCGGGGCATGGAGGCGCCTCTCCTGGTTCCGCCGCGCCCAGGACGCCCAGCTCCGCCGCGTGCAGCGGGCGCTCAGCTCTCCCTGCGGGGTGGACGCGCGCGCACTGGTGTTGTCACAAGCGACCACGGTGACGCTGAAGGGACCTTCCTGAGCTCCCCCTCACTTAGTGCCCGCTCGGCCCACATCCAGCTGGGAAGGAGGCACACGGGGGGTTGCAAGTTTCCCTCGTCTTTTCTTCTTTTTGTTCCTTCCTATGTGAGAAGCCTGACTGGGAAATGAACTGGAGTAAGTGGGAGAGGGGCACTGCGAACCCATTCTTTGGAGGTGAAAGTCGAGGGGATGTCCCCGTGCTGAGCGGGTCCCCAGGAGGACAGTCCACGGCCATGGGGCCTGCCCCCTGCATGTGCACCTGCTGGATGCTTCCAGATGTGGCAGGCTGGGCCCCGGTTGGGGGTCCCGTCACTTCCTCTCTGCCCCCCACCTGCAGAATGGGGAGCTGGAGTGCAGCGTTGTCCAGGGCGGGTCCCACCCTGGGCCCGGAGACCCCTGAGCTGTGAACCCTCTGTGCTCAGGGTGTGAGTCCTTTTCATCAAGGGCTGGCAGGGTCACGGTGTTTTGTTTTGTTTTTTTAAACTTTTGATTTTTGAAATAATTTCAAACTTACAGGAAACTCGCAGAAATAGTAAAGAAATAATGCACGGAACTCCAACTTACTCCTCACCCAGATACCCAGATTTACCAGCTATTAGCATTTTGCTGAATTTGTTATTTCATCCTACTCATCTACTTATCCATTCATCTCTATATTATTTATATCTCTGTGCATAACCTCAGAGTCTATCTATATGTTATCTATATTGATTTGTCATCTGTCTATGCTTATCCACCATTTATTTCTCCATCTATCTGCCTATCTATCCATCCATCTGTTCTCTATTCATCTATCTATCCATCATCTATCACCTGTCTGCCTGGCTCTCTATCCTCTATCCATCTATCTGCCTATCTGTATCCTCCCATCACCTATCTGTTCTCTCTATCATCTATCTATCATCTGTCCTACTATCTGCCTGCCTGTGTCTGTCTATGTAGCTAGCCAGGATCTGCCTATCATCTCTCTATCCATCCATCCACCTCTCTGCCTCTTTATCATCTATCTATCATGTATCTATCCAACTAATTGTGTGTCTTCTTAATATTTGCAAGTAGTTTGCATCCATCAGGTTCAGGTTCAGCTAACACTCAGCATTTTCATGGTGTTTCTTTTTACTGTTCCCATCTCTTTGTGTCTGGCAGAACTGACCTTCCAATTGGTGGCAATCAAGTTCTCTTTCAAACTAAATGTTTTTAGGTTTTAAAAAGTGAGACCACATAAAAAGAAAACGTTGAGAGGAGGATGGTTCCAGATGCACGGGGCAGTGGCCACAGGGGGGGCAAGGTGGACGCTTGCAGTGCTGCCCCAGGTCTCTGCCAGGCCCAGGGCCCTGGGTTGGGTAGGACAGGCCATGGGAGGTGACCCCAGGGCTGTGCTGCGTGTCAGCCTGTGGAGCCAGCGTGCACGGAGGTGCCGGCGAGCAAGTGACAGGTCTCTGTTTGGTCCCTTCCAGCTGTGTTGGGGTGGAAGAGGAGGAGGCGCCAGACATCGACATATACCACTGCCCGAACTGCGAGAAGACCCACGGGAAGTCGACCTGTAAGTACAGCCCCGTGCTGCCACCCTGCCTTGGCCCAGCAGCCCGCATTTCCACCCAGGACCCGAGGAGGGCAGCGCCGTGGGCTGCCCTGGGCCCACCCTCATCTGTGGTGGGTGAGACTCCCTTGCCAGCCCTCCTGAGACGCCCGCCCCTCGGACCCTGACTGCATCCTCCTGCAGATGAGGCTGGGCCGCTCAGGAGCCTTGACTTGCCCAGCCAGCCCTGTGCTGACGGGGGACTGCTCTGTCCTGCCCTGCCCTGCCCGGCGATCCCCGCCACACAGATCTGTTCTGTGCTTTCTGCACTTTCCAGAGGGGCTGGGAATCTACATTTGTGATAGGGATCTGTGCCCACTTTTTTTTTTTTTTTTTTAATTGAAAATTTTAAAATTTTAAATAGCTTTTAATTTTGAAATAAATTCCAAACTTACAGGCCAGATATAAAAATAATACAAAAGCAATACAGAGAACTCCCAATATCCTCCTACCCAGATACCCAGATTTACCAACTTAACATTTTGCCACATTAGTTGAATCCCTCCCCCCCCTTCCATCCATCTGTCCGTCCATCCATCCATCCATCTCTGTCATCATCTACCTGTCTGTCATCTGTCAGTCTTCCTATTCATATCTGTTTTCTAAGCATTTGCGAGTTAGTTGTATACATCATCTTCCATGAACACTTCCAGTGTATTTTCCAAGAACAAGGATATTCACTTATGTAACTTCATTAAGTATAGTTAGCAAGATCAAGAAATCCAACACTGGGAAACGGACTTTGGCCCAGTGGTTAGGGCGTCCGTCTACCACATGGGAGGTCCGCGGTTCAAACCCGGGCCTCCTTGACCCGTGTGGAGCTGGCCATGCGCAGTGCTGATGCGCGCAAGGAGTGCCGTGCCACGCAAGGGTGTCCCCGCGTGGGGGAGCCCCACGCGCAAGGAGTGCGCCCATGAGGAAAGCCGCCCAGCGTGAAAAGAAAGAGCAGCCTGCCCAGGAATGGCGCCGCCCACACTTCCCGTGCCGCTGACGACAACAGAAGCGGACAAAGAAACAAGACGCAGCAAATAGACACCAAGAACAGATAACCAAGGGAGGGGGGGAAATTAAATAAATAAATAAATCTTAAAAAAAAAAAAAAAAAAAGAAATCCAACACTGATATACAGTCTATATTATATTTTTTTCAGTTGTCCCAATAATGTCCCTTTGGGCATTTTTCCTCCTTATTTTCACTCCCTCTTCCAGTTCACTGGCCTCATGCCACCTGCCTCCTCCTTTTCAGGGACTCTTACCTGACATTTGCCATTTTCATGCTGCTGGTGTTTTCGTGTTGGGAGCAGCGGGGTCTTTATTTCCATCTTTCCATCCTCTGAAAGGCCCCTCGGAACTGTGACTCCTGCAGCACGATGGCTGCTGTGAGGCTGTCAGTGGGGCAGGGTGTCCTCCGAGGTGGCTTGAGGCGAAGGGCCTATGTCACAGCCAGGAGGTGACATGCTGGTGCTTTGAGCAGTGGCCTGGTTCACAGGATGAGGGGAGGGATTCTGGCCTGGAAGAGGATGGCTGGGCCTGGGGTGGGGTTGAGGTGGTCTCTGATTTCCGGGTTTCGGCCTGGGGTGGAGGTGGGAGAGCAGTTTCAGAAGCCTGGGGGATTGGGCACGGGTCCTGGCTGAGCCAGTCCCTCTTGGCTCTCACCCTCTGAGGCCTGACCTGGCTGAACGAGAGGCAGAGCCGTAGCTGGGGGCCCCCTGCTCTGCGGTTGTTGAGGTCGGGGTGGGGGCTGTGTCTTGCCCAGGGCACCTTTACTGCCTGGCACTCCCCTCCACAAGCCCGGCGCTTGTCCCTGGCCACAAGCCGAGGGCTGGATGCCTGCAGTTCCCCTGTGGCTGTGGCAGCAGGTCCCCCGGGAGCCCCCTGCACTGTGCGCTGAGGATGGGCTATGGCTGGGCCGAGGGAGACGTGGGTGGCCAGCCTGGCCCCTCCCAGGGCTTGGCACCGGGGGTGGGGGCCGGCGTTTTATCACTCCAGGGATCGCTCTTTCTTGCTCTCTTCTGGCCCGAGAACTTCTGACTTGGTCTTATGCCTCATCCCATCGCTAGATGGAGGCATGGGGGCTACGTTTGTTGCAGTTTTTGTGTCTCAGCTCCCAGCACTCTGTAAAGTACTATGCAATGAATGAATGGGTGAAGAGAAGAGAGTGCTGGGTGGCTTCCTCTGAACTCCCCAGGCCAAGACGTTCTTCCCTGGTAGGAGTTCTTGGGGTCCTAAGTCGCCTTCATATTCCCGCCCCGTAGTTGGCACATTTATACAGAATGTGTGTGCTTCATGGCACGCTAACAGACGGTTCTGCTTAGTGCTTTAATGCAGGCAAAGAAGGGAATGGTCATTGCCAGAGGCTTAACGGGGCCCCCAGGAAAGGTCAGTGCTACTTGCCTTTAGAACCTGAAAGAGATAGTGAGTCCCCTCTACCTTCCAGAAGGCAGCGACTGGCGACTGCCCCGCTTTGCCCTGCGGGGCAGGCAGCTTGGTGCAGGGGCAGAGCTGGGCACTGGCACCTGGGGGCACCTCCCTGTGGGCTCTTGTGGGGGGTGGGTGCTCTGGGGAGCATGCTGGTCGGGCAGTGCTGTTTTCATCTGCTTTAGAAAAAAAGGAGTCCAGAGACTAGCAGGGAAAAAGGAGTTGGAAACTCCCGGGTCCGTGACCTCTCACTCAACAGGCATGTGTTGTGGGAGGCTCTAGTTGAGACTTCTCTCACCATGCCCCAGACTCCAGATTCCTTTCTCCCATGCTCTGGCCTGGCTGGTCCATCCCTTGATGCAGGTGGGGAGAGGAGGACAGGGCTCTGCCTGGCTTGTGGCAGGGGGGGCTCCCGGCATGCCCTGAGGGCTCTCTGGGTGCCTAACCCTGCTTCCTCTCTCCAACAGTGAAAAAGAAGCGGAACTGGCACAAACACGAGCCAGGGCAGACGCCTGATGTCAAGCCAGTGCAGAACGGCAGCCAGCTCTTCATCAAGGAGTTGCGAAGCCGGACCTTTCCCAGGTGGGCCAACCCTCCGGGGTTCCCCAGCGGGCCAGGGAGCCCGTGCAGACGGTGCTGAGGGTCTCCACATGGGGCCTTCCCCCCCCTTCAGGCTGCACCCTGAGCAGGTGGCCACCAGCACCCAAATACTTGCCTCATCACCGATACATGGAAGGCTTAAGTAGGGTTCCTTGTCCTTGTCGGGTGCCCAGGAAGCCAAGGAGAGCATTTCCTGCCAGGCAAGTGGAGAGCGTGAGAGGATGGTTCTCCCTGGGCAGGTGGAATAACTTACCCTGCTCGCGTTGTGGTGGGGAGAAGAGGGAAACCCCTTCTCAGCAGTTCCCCTAAAGGGATTAGCATTGGTGGGCCTTCTTCCTGCAGGTGCAGTGGTGGGAGGGGAGAAACCTGTCTCTCCCCGCGCCTGTGAGTGCCCAGCACCTACCTGGGTGCTCTCCCGTCCTCTCTCACTCAGTCTTCCCCTTATCCGAAAGGAAAGGCCGTTATCCTCATTTTACAGAAGGGAGGCTGGGGCTTGTGCCCTGGGTAGTGTTCTGCTCCTCTGGATGAAGTGTTTAACAAGGTCAGTTAGGCCCAGTTGGCCGATGGTGCTGTGCAGTTGAACTGTCCCTTTGGTACAGGCAGGTCCTGGCTGCCACGCCGGGCCTCCCTCCCACCTGACAAGGCTGTTCCCAGGTGGCCTGGTCGGGAGTCCTGAGTCTTCTTTTTTGAGAGGCTTTGCTGCCTGCACCTTCACTCGGGGTGAATCCAGAGGACAAAATTAGAGCTCCGTGGAGGACGTAGCAGGGAATCACTTTGGTAAGAAAGGAGAGCTGTCTACAGGTGAGCTCCAGGCATAGAAAAGCTGCTCTGAGCAGCCCCTCGGCTGGAGGACATGTGGCGAAATGCCACAGGACAGAGTCCTTCGGGCGTAGTGGAGTGTGCTGGCCGCTGGTGGCCCTTTCTCATTCTGGCTTTATCCTTTGGAAAGTTATTGATTGTTGATTCAAGTTATTTAATAAATACAGGACAGTTTGTGTTTTCTGTTTCTCCTTGTGTAAGTTTTACTAGTTTGCATCTTTCAAGGAATTGGTTCATTTCACCTAAGTTAGCAAATCTGTGGACATGGAGTTGTTCACAATATTCCTTTATTAGCCTGTTAACGTTTTTCTGTGGGATCAGTTGTGATGGACCCTTTCTAACTTCTCATATTGGTTATTTGTGCCTTCTCTCTTTTCCTTGGTTAGCCTGGTTAGAGGTTTATCAATTGTATTGATTTTCCCAGCTTTGGGTTTTGTTGATTTTCTCTGTTGCTTTCCTGTTTTCAATATCCTCTAATTACTATCTATCTATCTATCTATCTATCTATCTATCTATCTATCTATCTATCTATCTATCTATCTATCTATCTATCTATCTACCTTAGGCTTACATGCTCATCTCATCCTAGGTTTTGAAGGTGGAAACTTATTAGATTATTGATTTTAGATCTTTCTTCTTCTCTAATATATACATCTAATGCTCTAAATTTCCTTTTAAGCATCACTTTTGCTGCATCCCATTTTGATAAGTTCTATTTCCATTTTCATTTACTTCAAAATATTTAAAACTTCTTTTGAGACTACTTCTTTGACTCTTGTTATTTAGAAGTGTGTTGTTTAATCTCTAAATATTTGGGCATTTTCCGGCTATCTCTGTGTTATTATTGATTTCTGTGGTCTGAAAGCATACTTTGTTTGATTTCTATGTCTTCTAATTTGTTTCATTTGTTAAGGTGTGTTTTATAGGCTAGTGTTTGGTCTATCTTGGTGAATGTTCTTTGTGAGATTGGGGAAAATGTGTATTCTGCTACTTTGTATTAAGTATTTTAACAATATCAATTAGTTCCAGTTGGCTTATGGTACTGTTCTCTTAAACTATATCCTTAATGATTTTCTGCCTGCTGGATCTGTCAATTACTAATAGAGGGGCCTTAAAGGCCTGAGCTAGAACACTGGGTTTGTCTCTTCCTCCTTGCAGTTCTATCACTTTTGGTTCATGTATTTTGAAACTCAGTTTAGGTACATAGTCATTTAGATTTGTTTTATCATCTTTTAAAGTTATCCTTTACCTTTATGAATGACCCTTTCTACCCTGGTAGTGTTCTTTGTTCTGAAATCTATTTTATCTGACCTCAATTTAGCTACTCCAGCTTTTTTTTGACTGCAGTTAGATGCCGCATATCTTTCTCCATCTCTTTATTTAAAAAAAGATTTATTTATTTCTCTCCCCTTCCCCCGCTCCCCACAGTTGTCTACTCTCCACATCCATTCACCGTGTGCTCTTCTGTGACCGCTTCCATCCTTATCAGTGGCACCGGGAGTCTGTGTTTCTTTTTGTTGCGTCATCTTGTTATGTTAGCTCTCTGTGTGGGTGGCGCCATTCTTGGGCAGGCTGCACTTCTTTCACGCAGGGTGGCTCTCCTTACGGGGTGCACTCCTTGGTGTGGGGCTCCCCTACGCGGGGGACACCCCTGTGTGGCAGGGCACTCCTTGCACGCATCAGCACTGCGCATGGGCCAGCTGCACACGGTCAAGGAGGCCCAGAGTTTGAACCGTGGACCTCCCATGTTGTAGGCGGACTCCCTATCCATTGGGCCAAGTCGGCTTCCCTATCTCTTTATTTTTAATGTCTGAGCCTTTACATTTAAATTGGATTTCTTGTAGACAACAGATAGTTGGGTCTTCTTTTTTTTTTAAATCAACTTTGCCAGTCTCTGTCTTTTCATAGGTGCGTTTAAACCATTCATGTGTAAAGTGATTATTGATATAGTTAGAGTCATATCTACTGTGTTTGTAATTGCTTTCTATTTGTAGTATTTGTTCTTTGTTTCCTTTCTTTCTCTTCCCCTCTTTTTCTGCATTCTCTGGTTTTAATTGAGCTTTTTTTATGACTCCATTTTCTTCCCTTTCTTAGCACGTCAGTTATATTTCTTAATTTTTGAAGTGGTTTCCCTAGAGTTTGCAGTGTACACTTACAACTAATCTAAGTCTATTTTCAAATAACACTGTACCACTTAATGGGTACTGCAGGTACCTTATAACAGAGTATTCACAATTCCTTCCTCTTTCCATTATAGCATTGTTATCGTTCATTCCATTTATCCATATGCTGTAATCACCCGATAACTGAATAATATTTCATTGTGTGTAAATACTGCAGTTTGTCCAATCATGTGTTGTTGGACACTTGGTCTGCTGCCGCCTTTTGGTTTTTACAATTTTGCTAGATACAGAATTCTAGGATGGTAGGTCTTTTTCTTTCAACACTTTAAGTATTTCACTTCACTCTCTTGCTTGCGAGATTTGTGAAGAGAATTCCAATGTAATTCTTACCCTCATTCCTTAACAGGTAAAGTGTTTTTTCTTCTCTGTCTTCTTTTGTTTCTTTTTCTTTTTTTATACTTCTATTAAGATATAATTCACGTGTCATATAATTCGCTCATTCAGAGTATACAGTCTACTGGTTTTTAGTGTATTCACAGGTATGTGCAACCATCCCCACATCAATTTTAGAACGTTTTCATCACCTCTAAAAGAAACTCTTTAACTATTGCCTCTCTATTCCCCACTCCCCCAGCCCTAAACAACCACTAATCTATTTTGTGTCTTTATAGATTTCCTGATTTTGGACTTTTCTGTGAATGGAATCATATAATATGTGCTCTTTTGTGACTGGCATAATGTTTTCAAGATTCAGTCATGTTGTAGCTTATATCAGTATTTCATTCCTTTTTTGGCTTTTTTTTTCCCATTAGATATGATGTAGGTTTACAGAAAAATTATGCATAAAATATAGAGTTTCCACATATGAACCTATTATTAACACCTTGCATTAGTTGGTGCACTTGTTATGATTCATGAAAGAACATTTTTATAATTTACTATTACTTACAGTCCATCATTTTCAATAGGATTCACCATTTGTGTTGTACAACCCTATGTTTTAAAAAAATTTTTATTCTAATCATGTATATACAACCTAAAATTTCCCCCTTTAACCACATACAAATATGTAATTCAGTGCTATTAATTATGTTGTGCTACCATCACCAGCGTTTGTTACCAAAACTTCTCAATCAACCGAAACAGACACTCTGTACAATTAAAGCATCAACTCTTCATTCTCTACCCTTCCTCTATCCCCTGGTAACCTACATTCTAGATTCCAACTCTATGATTTTCTTATTCTAATTATTTCGTATCAGTGAGATCATACAATATTTGTCCTTTTGTGTCTGGCTTATTTCACTCAACACAATGTCTTCAAGGTTCATCCATGTTGTCACACATTTCAGATCTTCATTCCTTTTTATGACTAAGTAATATTCTAGTATATGGCTATACCACATTTTATTTACCCATTCATCTGTTGATGGGCACTTGGGTTGCCTCCACCTTTTGGTTATTGTGAACAATGCCACTATGAACATTGGTGTACAACTATCTCTACCTGTCCTTGCTTTCAGTTCTTTTGGGTATATACCTAGGAGTGGAATTGCTGGGTTATATGGCAACTCTGTTTTTAATTAAGGAAATTCCAGAATATTTTACAAAGCTTCTGCCCCATTTTCAATTCCCATCAGTGATGAATGGGGCTTCCATTTCTCCACATTCTCATCAGCACTTGTTATCTGACTTCTGATTCTAGCTATCCTAGTGTGTATAAAGTGATATTGCATTGTGGTTTTGATTAGCATTTCCCTAATGACTAAAGATGTCGAACATCATTCTGTGTGTTTGTTGACCATTTATTTATCTTCTTTGGAGAAATCTTTGCCCATTTCTTATTTGGGTTGTTTGTCTTTTTGTTGTTGATTGTAAGAGTACTGGATACCAGACCATTATTCAATAAATGATTTGCAAATATTTTCTGCCATTCTGTGGGTTGGATACTTTGATGGTGTCCAACTTATCTGTCACTTTAGCTGCTTACTGAAGAGTCATTTGGTGTTATATTTCAGAATCCTTTGTTAAATCCAGGGTCATGAAGGATTCTCCCTATATTTTCTTGTAAATGTTTTGTAGTTTTCATGCTTAAATTTAGGTCACTGACCCATTTTGAGGTTTTTTTTTTTAATGGTGTGAGTTAGGCATTCATCTTCGTTCTTTTATATGTGGATATCCATTTGTGCCAGAGCCATTTTTGTTGAGAAGCCTATTCTTTCCCCCACTGAATAGACTTGTTGCAAATCAGTTGACCATAGATATAGGGCTACCTTCTGGACTGTGTATTCTATTTCAGTGGTCTATATGTGTATTCTTTGCCAGTGCCACACAATCTTTATTACTGCAGCATTGTAGTAAGTTTTGGAATTGGGAATTATAAGTCTTCCTACTTTGGTCTTCTTTTTAAAGATTGTTTTGACTATTCAGGGTCTATTGCAATTCCATGTGAATTTTAGAATCATCTTGTCAATTTGTACAAAGAAGCCAATTAGGATTCTGAGATGGATTGCTTTGCATCTATAGATTAATTGGGACATAGTGCCTTTATAACAATGTTAAGTCTTCTGATTCATAAACATGTTTTTCCATTTATTTAGCTTTCAGGGAGTAAGTTTTGTATTCTGTTATATTTATTCCCAGGTATTTTATTCTTTTGATGCTATTGTAAATGGAATCGTTTTCTTAATTTCATTTTCAAATTTCTCCTTTCAAGTCCATAGAAATACAATTAATTTTAGTTTGTTAATCTTGTATTCTGCAACCTTGCTGAACTAGTTTATGA